>NC_092165.1:27616257-27958757 GCF_045791955.1 Oncorhynchus clarkii lewisi | reverse complement strand
GTGATCAATCACAGTGAGGTAAGTTTTAAAAGCACATACTGTTTTGATGATTAGTGTTTGATGTGATTTTCAATTGTATTTGCATTGATGTCAGAGTGGTTAGAGGGACAACAGAGACCAGAGTACCAGGCCATTAGTGACCTGATGATCGTTAGCGAGTTGGGTACTACCAACATGTGTCCTGAGTGCATAAGAGGAGATTACCGTGACTCAACAGTCACCTAGGATTTTACTGCGGTCATGACTGCCGGTGTGGCGGGTAAAACGGTCACCGCAACAGCCCTAACCCCCCCCCCCCCCCCCACACACACACACACACACCTCTGACCCCGTCTCACCGGTTTGATGTCTCGGTGCAGGAAGCCAACAGAGTGGATGCTCTCTATAGCTTCTAGTATCTGTCGTCCCAGTCTCAGGGTGGTGCTGATTGTAAAGGTGCCCCGCGTCATACTCCGCCGCAGGTCGGCCAGGTTACGACCCTGAAGCTCCATCACCACGTAGTTGAAGCGATCATTGCGGCCGCACCCAACAAAGCGACACACGTGGTCTTTACCTGGGGGAGAATGGAATACAATTCAAATTGAATAGAATAGATTTGATAAAACGATCAAGCATAATCTAATCTAACCATCATCTAACCTCAATCTGATACAGCACGTGTATACAGTGGGGCAAAAAAGTATTTAGTCAGCCACCAATTGGGCAAGTTCTCCCACTTAAAAAGATGAGAGGCCTGTAATTTTCATCATAGGTACACTTCAACTATGACAGACAAAATGAGGGAAAAAAATCCAGAAAATCACATTGTAGGATTTTTAATGAATTTATTTGCAAATTATGGTGGAAAATAAGAATTTGATCAATGTGGCCTCCCGGGTGGCGCAGTGGTTAAGGGCGCTGTATTGCAGCGCCAGCTGGGGCCATCAGAGTCCCTGGGTTCGCGCCCAGGCTCTGTCGTAACCGGCCGCGACCGGGAGGTCTGTGGGGCGACGCACAATTGGCCTAGCGTCGTCCGGGTTAGGGAGGGATTGGTCGGTAGGGATCTCCTTGTCTCATCGTGCACCAGCGACTCCTGTGGTGGGCCGGGCGCAGTGCGCGCTAGCCAAGGTTGCCAGGTGCACGGTGTAGCCTCCGACACATTGGTGCGGCTGGCTTCCGGGTTGGATGCGCGCTGTGTTAAGAAGCAGTACGGCTGGTTGGGTTGTGTATCGGAGGACGCATGACATTCAGCCTTCGTCTCTCCCGAGCCCGTACGGGAGTTGTAGCAATGAGACAAGATAGTAGCTACTACAACAATTGGATACCACGAAATTGGGGAGAAAAAGGGGTAAAATAAAATAAATAAAAATTAAAAATAAATAAATTGATCAATAACAAAAGTTTCTCAATACTCAAATACACATTTGTTGGCAATGACAGAGGTCAAACGTTTTCTGTAAGTCTTCACAAGGTTTTCACACACTGTTGCTGTTAGTATTTTGTCCCATTCCTCCATGCAGATCTCCTCTAGAGCAGTGATGTTTTGGGGCTGTTGTTGGGCAACACGGACTTTCAACTCCCTCCAAAGATTTCTATGGGGTTGAGATCTGGAGACTGGCTAGGCCACTCCAGGACCTTGAAATGCTTCTTATGAAGCCACTCCTTCGTTGCCCGGGCGTGTGTTTGGGATCATTGTCATGCTGAAAGACCCAGCCACGTTTCATCTTCAATGCCCTTGCTGATGGAAGGAGGTTTTCACTCAAAATCTCACGATACATGGCCCCATTCATTCTTTCCTTTACACGGATCAGTCGTCCTGGTCCCTTTGCAGAAAAACATCCCCAAAGCATGATGTTTACACCCCCATGCTTCACAGTAGGTATGGTGTTCTTTGGATGCAACTCAGCATTCTTTTTTTTTTACCAAATTTTTTCTGACCATATGACATTCTCCCAATCTTCTTCTGGATCATCCAAATGCTCTCTAGCAAACTTCAGACGGGCCTGGACATGTACTGGCTTAAGCAGGGGGACACGTCTGTCACTGCAGTCCCTGGCGGCGTAGTGTGTTACTGGTGGTAGGCTTTGTTACTTTGGTCCTAAGCTCTCTGCAGGTCATTCACTAGGTCCCCCCGTGTGGTTCTGGGATTTTTGCTCACCGTTCTTGTGATCATTTTGACCACACGGGGTGAGATCTTGCGTGGAGCCCCAGATCGAGGGAGATTATCAGTGGTCTTGTATGTCTTCCATTTCCTAATAATTGCTCCCACAGTTGATTTCTTCAAACCAAGCTGCTTACCTATTGCAGATTCAGTCTTCCCAGCTTGGTGCAGGTCTACAATCTTGTTTCTGGTGTCCTTTGACAGCTCTTTGGTCTTGGCCATAGTGGAGTTTGGAGTGTGACTGTTTGAGGTTGTGGACAGGTGTCTTTTATACTGATAACAAGTTCAAACAGGTGCCACTAATACAGGTAACAAGTGGAGGACAGATGAGCCTCTTAAAGAAGAAGTTACAGGTCTGTGAGAGCCAGAAATCTTGCTTGTTTGTAGGTAACCAAATGCTTATTTTCCACCATAATTTGCAAATAAACTCATTAAAAATCCTACAATGTGATTTTCTGGATTTTTTTTCTCATTTTGTCTGTCAACACTGTCTGGTACACTGTTGAAGTGTACCTATGATGAAAATTACAGGCCTCTCATCTTTTTAAGTGGGAGAACTTGCACAATTGGTGGCTGACTAAATACTTTTTTGCCCCACTGTATTTCTACTGGCCATCCAATGTGCTCCACTGGCCCCCCCCTCAACTTGCCTCTGACAGCTTGCCCGTGGCCCATGCTGATTTATGGTGTGTGTGTGTGTGTGCATGTCTCAGGGGACTCTGCCGCACAGCCCAACTCCGGCCACACCCTTCAGCACAGGGAGAGACCCCACTCTTACTCTCCCGTACACTCAATCTTTCACTACATTCTCGACCACATCTTCCCTCTCTCTCGCTCGTCCTTTTCCTCCTCCCATTCCCGGCATCATTATATTTGACGGCGTACAAATGCTCGAGAAGTGTGAGAAGGCCTACCATACACGTTTTTTCTCCCATAAAATAATCTACAAAGGCTTCCTTTAAGCCTTTCAGTCAATGTCTGTTGAGAAAAAGAGGCTCGAGGAAACATGTTGGGGGATGGGAGAACGGGAAGAGTTGAGCACGTTTCAAGTTACATCCTCTTTCCCTCCGGACGCTATAGAACCATAATCCTCTAGCACACAACCATTATACACACACACACTCACACACGGACACACAACCATTAGAAAGCAAACATGATCCTTCTCAGACCATTGATTTTCGGGAACGAGCTAAAAAAAAAATGGCAGAGAGGGGAAAAGGGCAGGGAGAAGGAAGAGAGGGAAAACAAGAAAATTACAAAAAGAGAGCAGAGAGAGAGAAACAGAAAGACAGACAGAGGGGAAGAAGGCCAGGGAGAAGAGAGAGGAAGTAAGAAAAAGAAAACAAAATGCCCCCCAAAGGAACTCCTCTCCTAATTGGTCTGTGGATCTGCTGCTATGAAGGAGGATTTTATCAGGAGTTTGATTTGAAGCCAGGCTAGGGTCATTTACATTTAGAAATGTAACCTTATTTAACTAGGCAAGTCAGTTAAGAACAAATTCTTATTTACAATGACGGCCTACAACGGCCAAACCCAGACGACGCTGGGCCAATTGTGCGCCGCCCTGTGGACTCCCAATCACGACCGTTGTGATACAGCCTGGATTCGAACCAGGGTGTCTGTAGTGATGCCGCAAGCACTGAGATGCAGTGCCTTAGACCGCTGCACCACTCGGGAGCCCCCTATACACAGCAGTAGTGATGCCCTTTTACACTCTGTGTCCTGTATCCCCGCTGCCAACACTTCCTTGTTTTCTCTCTTTCCATCTCTACATATTATCCTTCAGTGTCAGTATCACCTTGCCTTATAAAATAGAGCATGTACCTTTAAGAAAATATAAATTCAATTTATTGAGATTACATTAGGTTGAATGTCTACTTTGAAATTACTACTGGTCTGGTTAGGAGAGGTTGAGTTTACGGCCAAGGTAGTTGAGTTTTGGGCAGGGAGTATGTGGTTGAGGTTAGGACAGGGGGCTTGTGGTTGAGTTTAGGGCAGATGGCTTGTGGTTGAGTTTAGGGCAGGGCAGGGGGTTGTGATTGAGTTTAGGGCAGGGGGTTGTGGTTGAGTTTAGGGCAGGGGGTTGTGGTTGAGTTTAGGGCAGAGCAGGGGGTTGTGGTTGAGTTTAGGGCAGGGGGTTGTGATTGAGTTTAGGGCAGGGCAGGGGGTTGTGGTTGAGTTTAGTGTAGGGTGGGCAGAAGCCAGAGGGCAGGTTAAGTGCAGGTAATTGCTGTCTTACCCTGGAGTTTCTTGAGGACAGCCACCTCCATCTTGAGGACCTGTTTGGGCTGCAGTGCCGACTCCACCTTCAGAGCAACACTGACCCTGGTCAGCAGGTCCAACGCCTCGTAGATCTCTCCGAAGCCCCCGCCACCAATCTTCTTTGCCTACACACACATCCCAAGTCAAAACAGCATGTCATAATGTGGAAAACATAGGCTTCATTATTTTATTTTTCAAATCTTCCCATCACCCTTCCTCTTCCAAACTTCCTCCTTCCCATTACCACAGACATATTTACATGTTACTCCCTCTCTTATCAGTATCCACACATACACACATTTCCCCACCTCCTACACACACACACACATTTCCCCACCCCCTACACACACACACACAATTGTGTGTGTGTCAGAAGCAGCTCATCTCAAATGGATTAGCAGTGGCAGAGTTACGTAACATCAGTATCTCAGTCAGTACTATACACAGGAAGAGGAGCCATGGCGCTGTACTTTGTTACTGCCTAGTATTCCTCCCAGGCCCAGTCCCAGCTACACACACACGCACGTGCAAGTACACACACACACACTCCAGCAAGCACACACACACACACACACCACGCCCTGGTGGAGCGGAGAGGACAGGGGGACACGGCCAAGGCCTGAGTGCTGAGAAAAGCACACTGAGTGGCTACAAATAGCCGCTCTGCTGCTATATTAAGTTCCACTCCACTTCGTGACAGAAAGCTGCATGTGCACTGCACACAAAGGGAGTTGACCCCAGACTGTCCAGGACAGTAGGTGAGACGGAGAAGATAGGGACATAGGGGAGAGTTTAAGCAACGCCTGGAGGACAAAGATAGCCTTGTTGTGAGGAATTGGTGCTTGCAGAGGGGGTGAAAACACGACATAGCTTAAGGGTGCGAGACACACAGACGTAAGCTTAAACACACACACACACACACACTTACCACTTTCCATCGTTCCTTGACCAGGACAAGCACAGTTAGGATGTCGGCTTGCTCTGTTGCTGTAGCACTCATTCCGCCGGCGGTGGACTCACTGCTGCTTCCTTTAGGCTTTCCCTGAGACTCTTGCTACCCACGACCGGCCTTATTAGATTGCGCCGGGCATCAGGACCCTGTGGAAACCTAACCAACAGGCCAGGAGAGAGGCGGAACACACAGAAGACCACCACCACAGTCAACGTACCGGCCCATTCAGACATAGCTTTGATTGACGCTTCCCTCTACAAGGGCGGCATATCGTCATCAAAATCAAATGGATTTCTAAAGCCCTTTGTACATCAGCGCATGTCATAGAGTGCGTATACATATGTTGTTGATGTCAAGTGCTGGATGCAGGAGGAATGTCAACGAGCCTGTGTAGACGATATGCTGAGGACAGCTGAAGTAGGGGCCTATGGGTCTTATGACTGAAACCTGGATATTGACTTCCCGGGTTGAGGAGTAGCCCGTGCTAACTAAGCCTATTTTGTGCTGCATGGCCTAAGTGCAGCTGCCACAACTGCTGCTCCCAGTTGTCTCATGCAAGCTCTCTCTCTCTCTCGAGCCCACAGCACCACCGCACAGCTCCACACACCCATCATTTATTTAATTCACCTTCTAAATTGTTTCCCCATATATCTAGTAATTCATGTATCCTAAATGTATATACATACTGGTGTTCTTTTCCTCTTTTGCCAATATCATGAGTATTTACAGTGCGCAAGGCTAATTATGTGTTGAGGAAATGTTTGGTGAAGCTGCACTCATTGTGAGGCATTTCAGGTTCATATTTAAATGCAGTATTGGACACTATTTCAATTTTCCAAGTGCATGCGATGTTCAGAGATACATGAACACTCGCTGCACTGACGAGAAAGAAGAGTGTTTATTTCCATATTGTAATGTGTTTGAAGTTCTTCTATGACTTCTTGTCCGCCATGTCTGTGCGTAAGGGGAGCGCACACGGGTGAGCGACTGCACGATACGTTTTGCCGCCTGTTGGCCTGCAGAACTATTGCTCTGAAATGCATCTATATTCATTCAATTGAAAGTATTCCTGCTTTGAGGATAAGCCAGGAATGTTTAAGAGCCTAACTATGTAAATGTGGGTACAATGAAGATGCCGTTACATGCTGTAATTCCAGATTTATGTAAAAGAGCTCCATGATTAACGGTATGGACCAGAGGGAGGGGTCATAGGTATAAAGGTACCCGTTTCACCTGTGAACTTCAGTTAAGCTCTGGTATGTCATCTGTGTGGGGAGACTGTCCACAGCCTGGTATACCCCCCAACCTGCTATAGTTGGTTTGGAGGAGTAGGCCTGATTGAGGCTTAGGTTTCCCACTTATATTCAAAACTGTCTATTCAGAGTCTGTTCATTTTGTTAATACCTTTGTGGATAATGTAAGTATTCATTGGATTTCGACATTCACCTGGAACGACCTTTCACTGTTAATAAACTGGACACTATTTTGCTGCCTCGTGCTATTTACTGCCCTTAAGGCTGCTCTTAACTTCTGGTCTCTACCACAGTGATGAGAACTTTTTGTCCGTGGCCTTAGCTCAGCAGCAGCGCTCTCTGCTCACTCTCGCTCTCTCTCCGCCTCTCTCTCTCTCCCCCCCTCTTCCTCTTCCTCCCGCTCTCTCCCTCCATCTCCTCTCCTTCAGACTGCAGAGGGCAGCAGTCATGAAGTCAAAGCACCACTCCATGGATGTCAGGGGCTTTTTTTTTAAAGGACACAAGATAGTTCAAGTTCCAGATAAGACCGGCAGAGTAGCATGCATTTAGTGTGGTGTAGCGACAGTAGAGAAAAGATAAGCGTGTCTGGGAAAAGAGTGATGTTAAGAGATTGGCTGGATTCCTGTCTGAATATAGGCCTAATCAGTGCAGAAGCAGCAGCAGGCCAAAATGAAACTCTGTCTGAAGGTCAAAATGAGAAACATCCATCTTCCGCTAAAACCCTGAGGCAGGAAAGTTACACACAGTCAGGGAAGCCCAACCTCCCTGTCTCTGTGTGAGAAGCCACCAATACAACGCACTCTGCAGTAGCCTACATTTCAAGGACACAGAGGCTTTATTCCAATCTCCTCCTTCCATGGAGTTCGATACATTTCTGTTAGAAAAACAGCACTAGTTTGTACAGTGGAAGTAGTATCCTCTCTTCAATCTCTCCATCTGGGGCAATAATAATTTATTACATTTGTAAAGCGCTTTTCATTTTACAGAATCACCTCAAAGTGTTCATAAAGCACTATACAAAATACTATCTGTATTTATAATGCATCTCAGAGTGCTGATCTAGGATCAGTCTTGACTTTCAGATCATAATGATCTGGATAGGGAAAACCTGTTCCTAGATCAGCACTCCTTCTTTGAGATAGTTTATGAATACAGAGCCAGAAAGCAGCCTGCTGCCTCAGAGCCAGTCCAGAACCATTCCACTCAGCCAGCAGGTGGCTGGTCCACATGGTTGTGGAATGAATCCAAAATGGCACCCTACTCCCTTTTAAGTGCACCACTTTTGCAAAAGTAGTGCACCATAGCTTATAGGGTATAGGCTGCCATTTGGGACCTATTTGTGTGACTCACTGATCAACAAAACACTGCTGTCCTGACACTTCTCAATGCAAATCATGAATCCGAATAACACATTGGTTGCAGAGATTTGGTATTAGACCAGTCATCATAAATCTTTGACACCCATCTCAGTCTCACCGTGAATCATGCTGCCTGACTCCATGGCAATTGAACTATTTAAATGTGCTGCCTGCTGCACTGCTCTCCGGAGAACTGGAAGACTACATGACACAGTAATAGAGCAGTAATGATGAATTGACAGATGGATATCTGTTGGATAGGCCTGCTTCCATTCCTATGACTCTGAGCAGTCACCCACCCCACCCTGTTAGAGGGTGTTGCAGCAGCCTCAGCCTGACCCAGTGGACCAGAGACACATTCCAACCTATTCCTTATATAGAGCCCGAGCTTTGGTCAAAAGCAGTGGACAACGTAGGGAAAAGGGTGCCATTTGCGAAGGCCTCCTCTGGAGATGAAAGGAGTGAGTGTCTGATTCCCGAGCTGCTGCCGCTGCCACGGGCCTGGCTGTTCAGTCATCTCTCTGTTTAAAGTCCTGGAGCTTTGCCAGCATGGGGATGGGATGGGTAAGCCCTGCTCCATCCCCGGCCAGGCCCGTTCCATCTCCACCCAAAGAATGATGCTACAGTACAGAGTGAGTGGGCATGATAGTAGGGAATGATGTTGGGATCATCTCTCTCAATATCAGAACCTTACTACAGTGCATGTAGCCTACTGTGTTGATCAATGACTGAATCAAGTAGGTACTGATTGTTTGTATGCCTCTCTGTGTTGTAATGTTCGCCTGTACTGTTGATAAGATATTCTTCTCAACTAACTTGTTCTGGATCTTGAATCAGGTGGCATAATAATCATGTCATGGATAACACCTTTTCCACACCATGTCAAGCTATGAATTCAGTACTGTACTACCTGAGTGACAAAGCTGATATGAAAAATGTATTTGCATGTGGATTGCAGCTTGCTGTACATCTCCTCTCCCCCTCCCATGAATGGCATGTGATAAAATACACAATAGAAATGCGCATGACTTTACAGGCAGCTGTTACAATGCAATGACTATGTAACTGGCTAATTGGTGGTTGCAATGTGCCACCTCCGCGCCTGTTGTTGCATAGCGAAGCTGCGTAATTAGCTAGCCTAGTGGATTTACGATTGCGCGTACACGCACAGCGTACACACGGGCTATGCTAGAGTGCCTCTTTGCATTGATTTAACTATGGGGAACGCGTTGCGTTCTAGAATATAATCGTACTGCATCTTGCTATGGAACGACCTTGGCAGCGACGCTATACTCCATCAGTCCGTTTAAAATGTAGCTAATGTGGCCTACTCTATCCCTGTATGTTGACATCAGCTAATGTTCGCTAGCTGTCAGTGTCATCCGATTGCATAGCAGCGGTGTCCATACCTTAGCCGCTCCAATCCTTGATCCCAAAGAAGCCGGGTGTGGTTACTAAAAATCCGTTATGTTTGTCTTGATGGAATGTTGAGACATCGATTGGAATTCCATAGTGGTTGTGTTATCCATGTGGTGTTGATGCTGCAGCTGATGTTCACACGCACACATGTGAATTTAGCAGCAGGGATTATGAGTTTTATCTAATCGTCCCTTTTCTCCTTCTCTCTCGCTGTCACCTCAGCATCTCTCTCTCGATCGCTACAGATCCGTGACGTGTTAGCTACTCTTCTCTGATGATCTGCCTGCCTGCCCGCGCGTTCACGATCCTATCCCCCTCGCAACAGCTCGCTATGTGAACGAGCGTGGGCTTTAAAGCGCTAGTGCACGTGTATTATGAATCATGAGCGTGGCCGCGCCCAATATTCTCTAATAATACATTTGTACATTGCGTATTTGTTTGCCCGATAGGAGGTGCCCAGCCTTTAGTTACTATTACACGCTCTTGCAAGTGTAGCCTCGTATTAGAATTTCACCCCCTCTATTATATTATATTAAATTGTATTATATTCTATTTTCTGTCTTTCATTTTAATCAGGCTTTTTTTCATCAATGAAGATCCAGATATGACAGCATTGTAGAAGTTGTTGCATAAGCATACTGTTGTGTGAAAACAACATGCTTCCGCACGATATCATGTGTGCTTTGATATTGTCTCTCTACCACATTTTATGAGTCCTTGCATGAATAACCATAATTCACTGAGCATTTGCTAAAAGCTAAGCTCATTTAGATTTGGAGCCAATCCCAACCAATTACATCTCAACCTCTAATTCTTGCCACTTGAACATTGCTTATCTATTAATAAGTATTAGGAAACGGGAATGTGCTAGGTTCTCTCACGTGTTGCTTACACCTATCTAGTTGTGTATGTATTTTCAGAAGTGCAACGAGCAAATCAACAAGAAACTAGGAACAGAGTCAAGAGATTTGGTTTGGAACTGGACCCTAAATTACACCCGCGCAGGGATTTGTGGGAGTGATTCATACAGCGATGACGTAGCCATGCACAACCGGTCAGTATGGTATTTCCTTATAGCTAGCTTTTTCAAAACAATCTGAGAGGACAATGTTTCGTGTGTAGCTCGATCTGGCTATGGTCGCAAATGGAAATCGAACGGTCTGAGTGGCCAGCGGCTCAATGTAGTTAGTAGCTAATATAGCTAGCATAGTGTGTTGATGTTGCTCTCGCCAGTATTCTGTCCAGTAGATCCCCACCGCTCTTTCGTCACTACAGGATGCTCAAGCTGTTCGGAGCGCTAGTTCTTGTGGGACTAGCACTGGCGTGTTTAGCTTCCTGGGTGCTGGAGAGCTATGACACCTCCTGGCACCCCAAACGGAGTGTTCCTCAGTTCAACGCCGGGGATGGAGAGGAGGCTAGGACATGTCTTCCTCCGTATCCCGGCGGCGAATTGGATAACATATTCTGGTTCGTGCAGGTGAGTGGATCCAGCTTCTAACTCGATTTGCTAGCTAATTGCTAACTTGCTAACTAAGTGTTGTGACTGTCAGTGTCAATTGTCAGGGTGACAGCTGTTAGCAAGTGAGTAGCCCACTGGGTAGTAGTGGTCATGTAACAATCTACACTGAATGGGGTCATAGTCCAGTTTCCTTTTTGGGTGCTGTGCTGTCATGCATGGGCAAAGTTGGCACCAGCCAGCCATCAGGTTTTAAACTTTGAACCCAGTTGTAACTAGCTAGGTAATAAGTCATATGTTTGTTGACTAGAGGAGGGGATGTACCAAGTGGAATATCTTGTCAAAACGAGCTAGATGATGCCCTAGTTTGTGCTTTTAACCCCTGAATTATGTCCTGTACCCGCACAGGTGTCTGACATTCATATCAGTCGATTCCATGACAAAAAACGAATTTATGACTTTGAGAAGTTCTGCACTAATACCGTTGAAGTGATCCAACCTGCTCTTGTGCTCGCAACGGGTACGTCGGCCATTGCTTCTTGCTCATTAGTTTATTAACAGCCCCCAAACATTACAGCTTGCAGAGTTTCTGCACTATCACAAGAGCAGCCATGAACCTGAAGTGAGTTATTATTTCTCATAAGTCACTCTGTCTGTCCACCTAACAGGAGACCTGACGGATGCGAAGACCGAGAGCAAGGTGGGCTCCCTGCAGCATGAGGTGGAGTGGCAGGCCTATCACGACATCCTGAAGAGGTCTCGGGTGCTGGAACGCACAAAATGGATTGACATCCGCGGAAACCATGGTGACTAATATAATATACCTCCTCTGATATTCTCTTACACTTCATGATTTCTAGAATCCCCCCCCCCAAAAAAAATCGGGAAGATCCTATGAACAGGGTTGATAGATTGGTATGGAATTGGGTCGTAAATGTCTAGAAATCTGCAAAGCCAGTCAGTTGAATTGGACTTGGAAGGGTTGAAAGGGTTTTTCGGCTGTCCCCATAGGAGAACCCTTTTTGGTTACAGGTAAAATCCTTTTTGGTTCCATATAGAACCCTCTGTGGAAAGGGTTTTACATTGAACCCAAAATGATTCTACCTAAAACCAAAATGGTTCTACCTGGAACCAAAAAGGGTTCTTCAAAGGGTTATCCTATGGGGAGAGCTGAAGAACCCTTTTAGGTTCTAGAGAGCACCTTGCTTTCTAAGAGTGTAGAATATGTAAAGAATCCACACACCTACAGATATGTGCATTCTTTGTGAATTTTACCTCAAAGCTGAGCAGTCAGGACCGTCACTGCTTAAATGCCCCTCCATTGATATTGAATCACAAATGCTATTCGAGTTGAAACAAGAGATCTCCTACAGCCTAACTGTCCACTACAACCCATTGTTAAAGACGCTTCAAAAGAGCCTTTCTCTGGTTGACATTAGTTCAGTACAGAATAGATCGTAACAGCAGGACATTTAGGCTACGTGAGTCCCTGTGGTTACTGGTAAGGATAGATGTTAATCAACAGGGATGAGGGAATTAATACCAAGGTTAGATACCTTGGCCAGGAGATGGTATGTGTTCATTATGTTTTGCAAGGTCTCTCTTACTTAGCTACATTCCTGTTTTTATTATGTTTCTGACAGATGCCTTCAATATTATTTCCTTGGATAGTGTCAACAACTACTACAGGTCAGTGTTCACTCTTGCCTGCTATATCTGGAATGAATGTTGTTTACATGTGTCAAAGACATACAGTAGGCCCTTCCAACTCAGCTCTGGACCTTGAAGCCAGTTCCACTGCGCTTTCTCATTGTTCCCCTCTATTCAGGGACTGATTTAGACCTGGGACACCAGGTGGGTGCAATTAATTATGCGGTAGAACAGAAAACCAGCAGGTTCCGGACCTCGTAGGGTCAGAGTTGAATACCCCTGAAATATGACAAGTGTCACTGTGATTCATGTTCAGAGACTCCTACTAGTTATATGACTAGCTTTCTAGCAACCAGCTCTCCAGCTCTCTCTAGTGTAGCTAGTGTGAGTGAGTTGCCTCTCTGCATTTGCTTGTCTGTGTAACATGAGCACTAGACTTATTAACATTGATTCTAGCTATCTGAGCTAGATATAAAGCTATCTAAAGCCAGATATACAATTTACAAGCTGATTCAAATGATCAAAGCTTGATGATTAGTTGATTATTGGAATCAGCTGTGTAGTACTAGGGCAAAAACCAAAACGTGCACTGAGTTAGGGAGACCATGCTCCACAGTTTGTAGCTCATTCTCTTTTTGAAACACAGTCTCTCAAAATATGACATCTGTCTCGTGTCTGCATGGTAATTGTTGAGGTTTGTTCCCTGTCCGTTTTAAATGAATAGGTTCTCCGCTTCTCCATCATAAAACAAGGCAGAGGTGTTGAGAGCAACATGCACACCACACTGTATGCAGTCACGAACTCGGCCACACAATAATGATGCCTGTTTTTATTCCCAGGAAATACTCAGCCAATCAGAAAGTTGGCTCCTTTCACTATGTCCACAAGACTCCCTTCGGCAACTACTCCTTCATCTGTGCTGATGCAACCATCACCCCCGGACCCAAACGGCCGTACAACTTCTATGGCATTCTCAACCAGGTACAGTATGCCCCCAACCAGCTTAACACCAGCCTGGTCCCAGATCTGTTTGGCATTACAACAACCATATGAGTTGGCTATACAATACAACACAAACTGATCTGGGAGCAGGCTAGCGCAACAAAACTAAATACTTTCCCACCCTACTCTGTCATTAATTTAAACATAAGACTGAGACATTACAGTCTATTTGTGTAAAAAAAATTTTTAAAGTCCTGCAACACCATACATTACAGACTCAGATGGACCTGTTGGCATCCTTCAGGACTGAGAGCCACAGCAGCAACCAGACCATCTGGTTTGGCCACTACACCACTTCAACGGTCATCTCCCCCTTTCCAGGGCTGAGAGGCGTGATGAGGTAACAACATGTTTGTGGATTTCTATAAGCCTGTCTTTATGTTAGTCTGCCTCTCTAATTTAAACACCCTCTAAACAGGTTTTGGATAATTAAATAGTATACTGTTGTTATAACTGTTCTGACATAGGTCAGTTATAGTTATAACATAGTTAATAGCATAGTGGAAATGGTAAAATAAGGTTCCCGAAAGACCATTCAATTAATTTATTGCCAACGCTTTTCGGAACAAGCTCCTTTAAAGCACTTTTGCAACACAGTGTCCGAACGTTATACATACTCAATAGCACAGTTATTGAATCCAGTTAGTTGAGATTTTTGTACCATATACATCTGTGATGTAATTGTTACCTATGCGTAGCTCGGCTGTAGCGTACCTGTGTGGTCACCTACACACTCTGGGCGGCCTGATGCCTGTACTACACAGCAGACACCCCAAGGGCACCCTGGAACTCGAGCTAGGTGACTGGATGGACAATCGCAGGTAAGTCTAAAGATGCATCGTATTTTTTTACACGCTCACTCACTCACTCACTCAGGCTCAGACAAACACATACATCTGTATTTGTGGTCTGTTTAAATTGTGCTACAAATAAAGTTTACACACAACACCGATATATTCATTTTCTCTCTCTTTCTCGGTCATTCTGTCCCTCTTTCTCCCCCTCTTTCTTCCTTTCTCCCCCTCTTTCTTTCTTCCTTTCTCCCCCTCTCTTCAGGTACAGAGTGCTGGCGTTTGACCACGACCTGCTGAGTTTCATGGACCTAAAGTTTCAGCAGTGGCCTGCAGTACTCATCACCAACCCCAAGGAGGCGCAGTACCTCCATCCTGGAGTGGAGCCACTGGGGAGAATACAAAGCTCTACCCACATCAGGTGTCCCCTCTGTGTGTGTGTGTGTTTCTCAACCCTAAACCCCATGCCATGACCTCTAACCTACACCACCATACAGAATCACCATCACCCACTCTGCCTTTTTTACACACATATACCATCTATCTCTCTATTCCATAAAACGATCACCCTTTTCACACTACTCAGCCGAACTGAACTGGTTACACATCCACCACAGTTGCTGGAACTGTGCTGGACAGGGTAATATGCAAAGAAATATTGGAAGCAGTACAGTTCAGCACAATAGTGGGTCAGCACAATAGTGTGAAAAGGTTCTTTATCACCTACAGTTGAAGTCGGAAGTTTCGATACACTTAGGTTGGAGTCGTTTTTCAACCACTCCACAAATTTCTTGTTAACAACTATAGTTTTGGCAAGTCGGTTAGGACATCTACTTTGTGCATGACAAGTAATTTTTCCAACAATTGTTTACAGACAGATTATTTCACTTATAATTCACTGTATCACAATTCCAGTGGGTCAGAAGTTTATATACACTAAGTTGACTGTGCCTTTAAACAGCTTGGAAAATTCCAGAAAATTATGTTATGGCTTTAGAAGCTTCTGATAGGCTAATTGACATCATTTGAGTCGATTTGAGGTGTATCTGTGGATACATTTCAAGGCCGACCTTCAAACTCAGTCCCTCTTTGCTTGACATCATGGGAAAATTTAAAGAAATCAGGCAAGACCTCAGAAAACACATTGTAGACCTCCACAAGTCTGGTTCATCTTTGGGAGCAATTGCCAAACGCCTGAAGGTACCATGTTCTTCTGTACAAACAATAGTATGCAAGTATAAACACCATGGGACCACGCAGCCGTCATACCTCTCAGGAAGGAGTCCTATATCGACAACCTGAAAGGCCGCTCTGCAAGGAAGAAGCCACTGCTCCAAACCTCCATTAAAAAAAGCCAGACTACGGTTTGCAACTGCACATGGGGACAAAGATCGTACTTTTTGGAGAAATGTCCTCTGGTCTGATGAAACAAAAATAGAACTGTTTGGCCATAATGAACATCGTTATGTTTGGAGGGAAAAGGGGGAGGCTTGCAAGCTGAAGAACACCATCCCAACTGTGAAGCACAGGGTGGCAGCATCATGTTGTGGGGGTGCTTTGCTGTAGGAGGGACTGGTGCACTTCACAAAATAGATAGCATCTTAAGGAAGGAAAATTATGTGGATACATTGAAGCAACATCTCAAGACATCAGTCAGGAAGTTAAAGCTTGGTCGCAAATGGGTCTTCCAAATGGACAATGACCCCAAGCATACTTCCAAAGTTGTGGCAAAATGGCTTAAGGACAACAATGTCAAGTTATTGGAGTGGCCATCACAAAGCCCTGACCTCAATCCCATAGAAATTTTGTGGGCACACCTGAAAAAGCGTGTGTGAGGAAGGAGGCCTACAAACCTGACTCAGTTACACCAGCTCTGTCAGGAGGAATGGGCCAAAATTCACCCAACTTATTGTGGGAAGCTTGTGTAAGGCTACCTGAAAAGTTTGACAATTGAAAGGCAATGCTACCAAATACTAATTGAGTGTATGTAAACTTCTGGCCCACTGGGAATGTGATGAAAGAAATAAAAGCTGAAATAAATCACTCTACTATTATTCTGACATTTCACATTCTTAAAATAAAGTGGTGATCCTAACTGACCTAAGACAGGGAATTTTTACTAGGATTAAATGTCAGGAATTGTGAAAAACTTTCAAATGTAGTTTAAATGTATTTGGCAAAGGTGTATGTAAACCTCTGACTTCAACTGTATCTCCATACCACAAAGTTTGTCAACAATGTTTCATTTTGGCTCACCTGTCTCTGCAGATGTGTGTGATAATCTTCCCCTATCCTCCTGTATTCTAACCCTGGCCTCTCCGGTCCCCTCAGGATCCTGGCCTTCTCTGATGCCCCGGTCACAGCAGTTCACGTCAGCGTGGACGGGGTGGAGATGGGTGAAGGCCAGTCTGCTGGAGGTCCTCTGTATGTGGTGCCATGGGAACCCTCGCTCTACCTCGCTGGGCTGCACACTGTCACTGTCAAAGTGAAGGTTGCACAACACCCATTACCTCATATCTTCTATTATATAGACATGCTAAGAGGTTGTCAAATGTTTTAAAAAGTTGTTCAAAAGTTATCCAATGTTTTCTCAGATGTTTTTTTACTATTACTTCAGGTGATGTGGCCTCTCTTATTCTGTGTGCGTGTTTTTGTGTTAGGACGCGGTGGGGCGGTTGACTTTCCGAGAACAGCTCTTCACCCTGGAAGAGGACCTCTCCCCCAGCTTTGGTTTCTTCCAGTCCTTCATCCTGCTCACTGACCACTACATTCTGGTAAGAAGACAAAGAACAATACTTGATTTTCCTGTCAGACTTGAGATACGAACGGGCAACCTTCCAGTTGTTGACCTGCCTCTCTCCCTGTACGTTATTTGCTGACTCAACCTCTATAGAAAAAGTTCTTCTAACATTTAACCATCATGTCTTCACCAGCTGTGCTCTGTAGACCTACTGTATAAACGGTCCTGTCTGTCCACAGGCCCGGGTAGCCTTTGTCGCCGGGATGCTGCTGAATATTGGAGTGCTTGTGGCGTTCAGGTTCATGCCTCTGCCCTCTGTCAGAGGTGAGATCCGCCAGACACTCCTGTCACGTCAACCATGGTAGTATCAAGCTGGTTGTTACCTGTGTGAAAATTGCCATAGTTATTCTCAGCCATCCTATACAGTGAAAGAAAATCTAGGATTTTTGCATATATCATTCCACACATAACCTCATGTTGATAAATACATGTATTGTCTGTAATACGCAATTTGTTGTCTGTGACAACTCTTTTCGTCGATTTGTAGTTTTCAATCTTACCTGTTTTCCTGTGTCTCCCAGGGTCTTCAAGTCTGTCCTCTTGCGCCTGTCTGTCCCTGCGCTTGGTCAGTAAAGCAGACACTTTCTACTACTCTCTACTGCTCTTCAACCTCTGCACTGCCTTAGGTGACCATCCATTAAACTCTGTCTCTTCACTCTGTCTCAACTTGCTCCCTACCCCTTGCCTGTGTCCTTTCAACATTTATAGAGCTGTAAGGTGTGAGCCTGTAATCCTTTCTTTGATTAAACCTATCCAGACCCTTCATATCCTCAAACATCTTAGGGTTAGGGCCAAGGGGAAATATGCCAATTAGCACTGACTGTTGTGTCCGTCTACTCACCCTCTGTCTCTTTGCAGGTCCCTGGTTCATAGGAGAGTTGATTGATGGTCACAGTGGGGCTTGCTTTGCCTTCGGAGTGGTTATCGACGGACACTTCCTCGAGGGAAGTCTCACTTATGTTGTTGGGGTGGGACAGGTGAGGATGCTGGTAATTTAGTCAGGATCATTATGAGATGATATTGAGAGATACGGCGTTCATACATGCTCATGACAGGTCTTAGTGCAATGATAACTGCATTATAATACGTCATGCCTGGTGGCTTTTAGTAAAGTTCTACCAGATGTATAAAGAAGGGGGAGACTTTAAGGCAGTGGTCCTTTTTCCCTTAAAAAGGGTTACCTGTAGTTCAAACTCTTATCCCTGTGTCTTCCCTCCATTTCCCCAACAGCTGCTCTTCTTCAACATGCCTCTCACCTGTTACCTGTGCTGGAGCCTTCACCTGCGTAGTCGTGGTAACTCCTTCCGCTCACACTTCTTGCGTCCGGGCTATCGGTGGAAGACTCTGGGGGTGCATACGGCCATGTTGCTGCTGCTAGCCTGGCAGGGATACTCTTGTTACTTCCTGCTGGAGACATATGGACCGCTGGCCTTCTTCCTGTCCCCAGTCCGCACGTGGGCAGTCGGGATCGCCCTGCTATTGGTCTACCGCGCCTGGAAGGGCCCCGCCCCCTGTCTCCGTGACGACAGCAAGACAACCACAGCCTCTTGACAGTTGTACTTATTTTCTTGATTTTCTTTCCACTGGGGGAATTCTCTTAGTTATGGCAAACTACATTGGCTCTACTTTTCTATCCCATATTTCAAACTACTCTTTTGTGCAAAGTTGTTTCTCGCTCTCCCTTCAAAGCTACTTTCCCACATTTTTAAACCGTTTAATAGTTTCATATGCATGTTAGTGTATTGCATGTGTAGACCACACCCCTATACAGTCAGCGCAATGAAGGTGTTCGTACAGTGAAGACACTAGTTCAGTATATATTGTGGATAGAATTGATTGTTCAGCCAATGACTGCTGTTTGTCAAAGCTGATTGAAGAGTCTCTCACCGCTGTATTCTGCTGTGGTAAACGTATGTATTACTTGCCCACTTGACTTGATTTGTAGCGGTTATTCAATTCAAAGTGTTGCCTCGGCCAACTGCCACATCACCACTGCCAGAGGATACATAATCAGTCCTGCTCTGGCAGGTTTTGTATTTGGTTATTGGAAACTAGTTATATTTTTACATAGGTATAGCAGACCAATCACCCACCGGAGGTAGTTTTAATTTTTATTTTGAGCTCTGAGAATCTGGCTTAAGATAACAGCTGTTACTCAGGAATGGGAGGACTTGAACCAAAAAGACTGACCCATTTATATATTCAATATTAGCTCAGTGGTGAATCTATCCACTTAAAGCATGTTAAACAATCAATGCTTGTGATGAATGTTAAATAATAGCAAGGGTGCAATGATCTGAGATTGTTATTTATTTTGTATTATTTCCTTGGTTATTCTCTATTGAGAAGTTGATTTGGGCAGCTGTGTGTTATGTATAGAACGCAGATATTTTGGGGAGTTTCAGACCAGCACTGGGCGCTCGACTACTGTTTATTTACAGTGCCTTGCGAAAGTATTCGGCCCCCTTGAACTTTGCGACCTTTTGCCACATTTCAGGCTTCAAACATAAAGATATAAAACTGTATTTTTTTGTGAAGAATCAACAACAAGTGGGACACAATCATGAAGTGGAACGACATTTATTGGATATTTCAAACTTTTTTAACAAATCAAAAACTGAAAAATTGGGCGTGCAAAATTATTCAGACCCTTTACTTTCAGTGCAGCAAACTCTCTCCAGAAGTTCAGTGAGGATCTCTGAATGATCCAATGTTGACCTAAATGACTAATGATGATAAATACAATCCACCTCTGTGTAATCAAGTCTCCGTATAAATGCACCTGCACTGTGATAGTCTCAGAGGTCCGTTAAAAGCGCAGAGAGCATCATGAAGAACAAGGAACACACCAGGCAGGTCCGAGATACTGTTGTGAAGAAGTTTAAAGCCGGATTTGGATACAAAAAGATTTCCCAAGCTTTAAACATCCCAAGGAGCACTGTGCAAGCGATAATATTGAAATGGAAGAGTATCAGACCACTGCAAATCTACCAAGACCTGGCCGTCCCTCTAAACTTTCAGCTCATACAAGGAGAAGACTGATCAGAGATGCAGCCAAGAGGCCCATGATCACTCTGGATGAACTGCAGAGATCTACAGCTGAGGTGGGAGACTCTGTCCATAGGACAACAATCCGTCGTATATTGCACAAATCTGGCCTTTATGGAAGAGTGGCAAGAAGAAAGCCATTTCTTAAAGATATCCATAAAGTGTCGTTTAAAGTTTGCCACAAGCCACCTGGGAGACACACCAAACATGTGGAAGAAGGTGCTCTGGTCAGATGAAACCAAAATGGAACTTTTTTGGCAACAATGCAAAACGTTATGTTTGGCGTAAAAGCAACACAGCTGAACACACCATCCCCACTGTCAAACATGGTGGTGGCAGCATCATGGTTTGGGCCTGCTTTTCTTCAGCAGGGACAGGGAAGATGGTTAAAATTGATGGGAAGATGGATGGAGCCAAATACAGGACCATTCTGGAAGAAAACCTGATGGAGTCTGCAAAAGACCTGAGACTGGGACGGAGATTTGTCTTCCAACAAGACAATGATCCAAAACATAAAGCAAAATCCACAATGGAATGGTTCAAAAATAAACATATCCAGGTGTTAGAATGGCCAAGTTAAAGTTCAGACCTGAATCCAATCGAGAATCTGTGGAAAGAACTGAAAACTGTTCAAATGCTCTCCATCCAACCTCACTGAGCTCGAGCTGTTTTGCAAGGAGGAATGGGAAAAAATGTCAGTCTCTTGATGTGCAAAACTGATAGACATACCCCAAGCGACTTACAGCTGTAATCGCAGCAAAAGGTGGCGCTACAAAGTATTAACTTAAGGGGGGCTGAATAATTTTGCACGCCCAATTTTTCAGTTTTTGATTTAAAAAAAGTTTGAAATATCCAATAAATGTCGTTCCACTTCATGATTGTGTCCCACTTGTTGATTCTTCACAAAAAAATACAGTTTTATATCTTTATGTTTGAAGCCTGAAATGTGGCAAAAGGTCGCAAAGTTCAAGGGGGCCGAATACTTTCGCAAGGCACTGTAGGTGCAGGAGCGTCAATATTTTTGAGCTAATATTCATTAAGAGGAACATGGAGCTCAAGCAGTAGAAATGTTGAGGTCAAGCACTACTCTGGACTCAGGTTGGGGTTCAAGTTCTACATTGAATTAAGAAAATTGGAATTTAAGTTATGAATAATGACTAAACTTTACTGATAGCGCCGCCCACAAGCAATGTGACATGGCGTCCACACCCAAGGGTTGAACAGTCTCTTTACCACTGTCCACATCCCATTGTCCTCTTTTCCCCTGGGATGGGATCTTCAGTCAAGGAGTTGTGGTTCTCCTTTATAGAATGTATCAAAGTTCGTATTGGTCCCATGTATCAGGGTTCATTAGAGCATCGCACAAGTTGCCCAATGCTGATTATGAAGTGGAGATTAGAGGTTTCATGACGATTGTCCAGAGCTGTACTTTTTAATTCATGGTCAGCTTTAAACACCAGAATGTGAAGGGTTGGCTGACTCAGTTTCACCAGCAGTTGCCCCAAGCTAGGTAAGTAGCCTGGGTGCCAGTCTGATTTTGCCAACTCCTCGTCAGGCCAAACATAACAATTCCATAAGGACTTTGCATGAGAGCAGAATTAAACTGGCATCTGGGCAGAGCATAACCACTACTTTGATGTAATGTTACGCTCATAAAATAGATTGTGGCAAGTGTAAAATCAGATACCCATTTTCAAATTGATTTTATTATTGGTTTATAGTGCTGTGAAATAAATTGTTTAGTCAAATAGAATGAGATCTAAGACTTCATTGAATTCTTTGCAATTTAGCATGTTGATAATTAGACTGTCACAGATCGGTTAAGTACATTAAAGGTTATAAGAAAAGAGACATTCAGTACAGTGTTGTAACTACAAATAATTTTATTCAGTCCATCCAGTTATTGTCAGTATAGAAATCAAAGGCAGGTAGTAGTGTAAAAAAAAAAAAAAAAGCTTGTGATTCCAGTAGCTTCTGATGGTGCCACCAGGGATTTTAATCAATCTGATATTTTAATGATCTGTTTACCAATGTTTCCTCCTTTCATCATGGAGCAAAAGGCCACTGCAAAATAAAGTAAAGCTCAATTCTCAGGTTTGTGGTAAATTGATTTTAAGATGGTCATTTAAGTGCAACTACACCATTACCAGCGACACTTACCTCCCATATTCTCAATGCCATTTACTACCGTCTCCAACACCTGAAGGGAGAATGGAGGGACAAAAATCATATAGTGCAAAAAAAGACACTCAGATATGGGGGTCAAGCTGAGGGGGAAGGTTGAGTAACTACTTCTGGCAACATGGCGCCACTGTTCACCATGTGCTCAAAAAACTAATATTTTACCAGTTGTCTGTGCAGTTGGTCCTTGTGGGTCATAATTTGAGAAAAAATATCCACAGGAAAGAATAATTTACCCAACTTAAGAGCGCCTGTAGGTATATGGTTCTGTCGGCTTGCATCTCGATGCCGTCACATGTAAAGCACACTATGTAAATAGCTGAATGTAACCGAACATTGCTGACCGAAGCACATTTCCTGTCAATCAGCCGGAAGCGCTTGAGTCGTATTGCGCCTCACCTGGGGTGTATTCATTAATCGGATTCCGTTGCAAAATGTTTAATCTGTTGTGAAAGTACAAAAACGACAAGCGTTCTGAAAGTCGTTTTAATAACACTTACCTTTGGATAATTTGTCTCAAATTTCCACCCACCTAAGGGCGAAATCAGCAGGTTCAAATGAAGTTTATGCAACATTCTGATTTGTAAAGAGGGCGGACTGAGACTTCCACACTCAGATTTGAAAGCTATCAAGGCTTCAATCAAAAAGAAAAATCTGACTTGTCAACTATTCTGATCAGGTGACTCAGTTGATCAGTCAATCAGAAAAAGCTGAAAATATCAGATAGTGGCCACGGACTTTGGTATTTGATCAGTTTGGTGTTGAAAGCCCTCCCCCCTAAGTAACGACCTTAAATGTAGCACCATGTTGGTAGAAATGTCAAGAACCCTCGTGAGAGAGGTCTACTAAGTTTTAAACTTCAGAACTTCCAAGTATACAAAACATCAAGATGGCCTCAGACAGACTTTGCCTTGCCTTGATCTGCCCCTCTCTGACCCACTGACTGAGCTGGATTATGCCGGCTTCGTGTTTCTCCATGTAGTTCAGCACCGTGAACCGCTCCCTGGTGGGATAGAGTAGAGCTTTCTAAACACAGATGCAGACTGGGCCACCTAGCAGCTCAGGCATCTCAAATGTGTTAGAACCGTTTACAGATTAATCAAATATTTAGTAATACACTTCACAAATGACTATATTAAGTATACCATAATCATGTAAAGTACTACTGCAACGCCAAATGGTCCTTCAGTTACCTGAGAGACAGACCATAGAGTACCTGGTTATGTTTTTACTTTGCAGTGCCTCCCGAGTCTCATCACAGAGTGGTGGTGGGTAGGGCACGTCCTTGTTGTACTGGGAGATCTGTCCACAAAGGATAACGTGACCATCATTGTTCATCTGGAGATGAACGAAGGGAAGAGGAATGCGTGTCAGTCACTATCAGGGTGGCCAGAGCGAAACTGCTCCATACTGCAGCGCCCCCCCCCCAACCCTCTCCTCGAGTCCCCCCCAACATTTCATTTATTTTAACAGTAAACACCTGATTAAATTAGTCAAAGGCTTGATGATTAGTTGACTAATTGAATCAGGTGAGGGTTGGGAATTAAGGTCTTTAAGGTAATTCTTGCAGGAACATGGTGTGAGCCATTGTCTTTACACTGTACCACTTAGATGGTGTGTGTCCCACACTACCGTCAGAAGTAGTGGGGGAGCCATCTCTTGAAGATTTCAAGCTAGCCGTCTCCTTACACGAGTCTCTCCTGGACCTAGTTTGTCATCAAAGTAGTGTAAAAAAGCCCTTAAGCCTTGTTTACATTGGCAGTTTGAAGTGACTGAAATTCTTTTTTTTTTTGCATATCCTACTGAAATGCGCTCTTTCCTGCAGTCTGAACAGACAAAAAAAGGACACATTGGATAGGAGATTTCACTTTTGGTGATTTGAAGTCAAACGAAAGATTCCTGGCCATGTGAATTGTCAAGTCTGATTTGCCCTGTGTTTGACTGTTTTTTGGCATCTTGTTGCTTGCTAGATACTCTGTTGAGAAGAACGTGGTAGCCAACTAGCATATTGTTTACAAGCAAATGAGTGAATGTCCTAGAAAGCGAGACAGCTAACATTGCCTAGCTAGTTGAGTGCTGTGGCTAGCCCAAAAGGACTAGGATAATCTTATCTTTTGAGGCTTAAAAAAATAAAATAAAGTGTTCTTACACTATGATTTAGAAACTGCAACGCAACTGGAAAAACGTCCACGGCAGGCACTGTCGTCACAATCTTGCTACATAACTTCCGAGTGATGGGAAGCAGGAGAACCAATCATCCTACACTACTGCACACACCCCTTGTTATTCTGACAACTAGTGTAGCCACTTCAAATGATTGCTGTCTGAGGACACAAATTGAGTACTATATAGGTAGAGACCATTGAACAGAACAAGCTAGGTCAATAATGCAATTCCGACAAATGCAGATAGAACCACAGTCCCAATCTCAATATCCTGTCTGCGTCAAGACACCTAAAGACAGTAAAGCCTGCTTACCTGTGCTATTACAGCATCGCTTATGGGCCCTCCCACATTGTCAAAGTAGACATCCACTCCATTAGGACAACTTTCTCTCAGTGCTGTGGCTACATCCCCCTGACGGTAGTTGACTGCTGCAGAGAACCCCAGATCCTCCACAAGGACTCTGCACTTCTCATCAGACCCACAGATCCCCACCACCCTGGTACAGCCATCCACACGACCAATCTGGAGAGCAGGAGGAACACAGAAACCCTGCTAGTCTTAAATTCATCTCTTGCGTCCCATCACCTCACCCTTGTAAAACGCATTGATGGAAAATGTCAGAGGGACCTTGGAACGCAAGTGTTTTGGGGGCAAGTATAGAGAATGTGAGGATAGACAAATGACAACCACTATTCACAAAGAGACCATACCATGTTTAACGAGATCAGGTTACTGTAACATGCTTGTGTTTACCTGCCCAGCTACGGACCCACAAGCCCCTGCAGCTCCACTGACCACCATGGTCTGATTGGCTCCGTCGGTCACATGACCCTTCTCTCTAACACCCAATAGTGCGGTGAGACCAGGCATGCCAACTGCACCCAGGAAGTAGGATATGTGTCCATCAACCAGCTGTGGCTCAACCTGTAGAAAACTTAGATAATTTTAGAAAAACAAAACAGTCCAAGAACATAGCTATACTGTCCAGGCTCCTTCCTATATAGGCACGATTTCAGAAACTATGGTGGATCTGCTCATCTCAGTAGTATGAAAAGGGCACTAGACCGATATACTGAAGCAAAAACCCCGTCTTAAGTCAGTTAGGAGCACCACTTCCTTTTAATGTCAGAATAGAGATTATTTAATTCAGCTTTTAATTCTTTCATCACATTGCCAGTGGGTCAGAAGTTTACATACTGAGTACTTGGTAGCATTGCCATTAAATTGTTTAACTTGTTAGGGCGGAAACCCTCGACAACATCCGCTGAAAAGGCAGAGCGCGAAATTCAGAAACATTTAACTGTCATACATTCACAAGTGCAATACACCAAATTAAAAGCTTCACTTCTTGTTAATCTACCATCGTGTCAGATTTCAAAAAGGCTTTACAGCGAAAATACACCATATGATTATGTTAGGTCAGAGCCTAGTCACAAAAAACAGCCATTTTCCAGCCAAAGAGAGGAGTCACAAAAAGCAAAGAAATAAAAATTCATCACTAACCTTTGATGATCAGATGGGGACTTAGGACTTCAATAAAGTTCATATTTATATCCAAAAACCTCAGTTTACATTGGCACTTTACAGTCAGTAATGTTGTGCCTCAAACAGCCAAGAGCCACATGAATTTACAGAAACACTCAATAAACTTTGATAAAAGAGAACTATTATGTACAGAATTATAGATATACTTAATGCAACCGCTGTCAGATTTCAAAAAAGCTTTACGGAAAAAAAAACCATGCAATAATCTGAGTACGGCGCTCAGACACAAACAAGCCATGCAGATACCTGCCATGTTGTGGAGTCAGTAAAAGTCAGAAAAAGCATTATGATCAAAGGTAAGTGAATATTTCAGAATGCACTCCCAGGAATCCCAGTGCCACAATAAATGTTTGATTTGTTTGATAATGTCCATCATTTATGTCCAAATACCTCCTTTTGTTAGCGTGTTTAGTAAACAAATCCAAACTCACAATGCGCGGGCAAGTCCAGGCGAAAGTTCAAAAAGTTACTTCGTAGAAACATGTCAAACGATGTATAGAATCAAGCCTTAGGATGTTAACATCAATCTTCAATAATGTTCCAACCGGAGAATTCCTTTCTCTTTAGAAATGCAAATAGAACGCAGGTCGCTCATGGGTGCGCGTGTGATAAGCTCTCATTCGCCCCCACTTCAGTAGTAGCCTCAAACAAGGTTCTAAAGACTGACAGCTAGTGGAAGCCTTAGGCAGTGCAATATGACCCCATAGACACTATATTTGATAGGCAATGAGTTGAAAAACTACAAACCTCAGATTTCCCACTTCCTGGTGGGATTTCAGGTTCTCACCTGCCATACGAGTTATGTTATACACAGACATCATTCAAACAGTTTTAGAACCTTCAGAGTGTTCTATCCAATACTACAAATAACATGTCCTGCTACGTTTACTCTGGGCACGCTTTTCATCCGAACGTGAAAATGCTGCCCCCTATCCCAAACGTGTCGGGTAGCCTTCCACAAGCTTCCCACAATAAGTTGGGTGAATTTTGGCCCACTCCTCCTGACAAAGCTGGTGTAACAGAGTCAGGTTTGTAGGCCTCCTTGCACGCACACGCGTTAACAGTTCTTCCCACAAATTTATGGAATTAGGTCAGGGCTTTGTGATGGCCACTCCAATACCTTGACATTGTTGTCCTTAAGCCATTTTGCCACCACTTTGGAAGTATGCTTGGGGTCATTGTCCATTTGGAAGACCCATTTGCGACCAAGCTTTAACTTCCTGACTGATGTCTTGAGATGTTGCTTCAATATATCCACATCATTTTCCATCCTCATAACTCCATCTATTTTGTGAAGTGCACCAGTCCCTCCTGCAGCAAAGCACCCCCACAACATGATGCTGCCACCACCGTGCTTCACGGTTGGGATGGTGTTCTTCGGCTTGCAAGCATCCCCTTTTACCTCCAAGCATAATGGTCATTATGGCCAAACAGTTCTATTTGTTTCATCAGACCAGAGGACATTTCTCCAAAAAGTTCAATCTTAGTCCCCATGTGGCTTCTTCCTTGCTGAGCGGCCTCTCGGGTTATGTCGATATAGGACTTGTTTAACTGTGGATAGATATTTGTACCCGTTTCCTCCAGCATCATCACAAGGTCCTTTGCTGTTGTTCTGGGATTGATTTGCACTTTACGCACCAAAGTACGTTAATCTCTAGGAGACAGAAAGCATCTCCTTCCTGAGCAGTATGACAGCTGCGTGGTACCATGGGGTTTACTTGCGTACTATTGTTTGTACAGATGAACGTGGTACCTTCAGGCATTTGGAAAATGCGCCCACGGACGAACCAGACTTGTGGAGGGCTACCATTGGTTTTCGAAGGTCTTGGCTGATTTATTTTGATTCTCCCATTATGTCAAGCACAGAGGCACTGAGTTTGAAGGTAGGCCTTGAAATACAGCCACACCTCCAATTGACTCAAATGATGTCAACTAGCCTATAAGAAGCTTCTAAAGCCATGACATTTTCTGGAATTTTCCAAGCTGTTTGAAGGCAGTCAACTTAGTGCATATAAACTTCTGACTCACTGGAATTGTGACAGTGAATTAATTATAAGTGAAATAATCTGTCTGTAAACAATTGTTGGAAAAATGTGTCATGCACAAAGTAGATATCCTAACTGACTTGCCAAAACTATAGTTTATTAACAAGAAATTTGTGGAGGAGTTGAAAAACAAGTTAATGACTCCAACCTAAGTGTATGTAAACTTCCGACGTCAACTGTATAGGGCCAATATACCACAGCTAAGGGCTATTCTTAAGACATCTCGGCACTCCGTTTTGTCTTAAGAATAGCCCTTAGCTGTGGTATATTGGCCCTATACACCACAAACTCCTGAGGTGCCTTATTGCCATTATAATCTGGTTAGAGCAGTAACAAAAACCACACAAAAAAAAAATCATACCTGTGATATATGGTGGTATACCACGGCTGTCAGCAAGTCAGCATTCAGGGCTCGAACTACCCAGTTTATAATGTAGGATAGATAAACTGGTGGATGATAAACTAAACCTACCTTCTGTAAGAGCTTTTCATCCATCAAACATTGTGTCTGCCAGTGCCAGTTGAACGAGGTGACCATGTCATCCACAGAGAGGCCATCGCAGCGGCTTAACTCAACCACCCCGACGCCTCCACCGTCCACACACTCAGACAGCCCCCATGGAGCCAGGTACTCAGCGCCTGTGTCTTCGTTCATGCGACATCGCTACAAGACGAATATGGAATGTCATTATGAACAGTGTATTTGTTTAGGGTACCTTACCATAACTTAACTGGGCACTTGTGAAAGTAAAATGGCTGTTTGTATGCCTATAATTGCATTTCATGCAGGTGTTAACCATATCTTTATATAGCCTATATAAAATAGGAAACTTATCGTAGGTTACTAATGGTCCCATTTTGTTTATTTCATGCACATTTGATAGTCAGCAAAGTGCAGACAAATTTCAGCTTTTCTTTCTAGCCATGCATCACCATGTAAGGGTCAACAGACAGGAAGAGGGTCCGGACAAGGACTTGTCCTTCTTTCAGAAAAGGTCCTACAATCGCCTCTTCCACACGGAAATGACCAGGGACTGGCTCTCCATCAGTCCCTGTAAAACACAAACATAGAAGAGCCATTCTGAGGGTTCTGCTCCGGACGGAGCAATTGGAAAATAATTTAGGTTGCAACCCCTGGTCATAACTGACTTGAAGTTAGGATCATTTATGCAGCAGGTTATGATAATTAGGTTAAGGTTCACTCTGGAAAGAGTCACGAACGCGATGATGTTCTCAGTTTCTCTACGACCCCCACAAGTGTCACAGGACTCATCTGAAGGTAACCATACAAAACAAAAGGAAGTATGGAGGTAGTTTTATGCAAAAAAAAAAAAGGGGTTAAATGTTAAAAACAAATATTTCCTGACCTCTTATTGGGGTGGCAGGTGGTTAGAGCATTGGGCCAGCAACCAAAAGATTGCAACTAAGGGATTTGATCCAGCAAAGTAAAAATCTGTCCTAACCCTGAACAAAGCCGTTAACCCACTGTTCCCCAGTAGGCCGAAATTGTATATAAGAATGTTCTTAACCTACTTGCCTAGTTTATACCTAAAGGGTATACCTAAAGGGTATAAAGTCCCACACAATTTTTCCTTAGACAAAAAAATAAGTCGTCTTTTTACCTTATATGAATGTATTTATGGGCTATAGTAGTAAAGCCCCTACACCATTAAACTGAGGTTGTCACATGCGCTGAATACAAGTGTAGATTTTAACATGCTTTAAGAAAAAAAAATCCCAACAATGCAGTTGATATTGTAATGAAACAGCAGGGAGCTGGTCTCGAACCCTCGACCCCGAGGTCCGGCGCGCTGTCGACTGTGCGCAGGGTCTATAAACCCAGGGTCGAGAGATATATATATATATATATATATATATATATATATATATATATATAGTGTAACTAGGCAAGTCGGTTAAAAACAAAGAACAAATTCTAAATTACAACTGATTTGTTCAGGGGCAGAGTTTTACATTCGATCCAGCAATCTTTCGGTTACTGGCCCAACGCTTTAACCACTAGGCTAGAGCACAATTAGTCAGGAGGCGTGTAAAACCGCAGCCATTCCCTCGAACGACATCAAATAATCTTTGATAGTGTTTACCGTGCTCACGTCGCATTGGAATTTCGCGCTTACGTAGCCAAAAGGCATGCAGATGACTATAATGACATTGTTCTGTCTGAAATCGCAATGAGCAAGAACAATTAGCAAGATATTTGACCGGGTTTATAAATGTGAAGCATCCGGTTGGTGTTTCCTCTCACTACCACATATGGTGATGAGGAACCCCAGTGGCCGACAGTAGAAGGAATTTGGTCAACATTCTGCATATTCTCTCATTGATTAAACATTTGATCTCCAAAGTGCTGTTTCCAAAGCTATCATTCTAAAAAATTGCGTTCAGGAACGCAAGGGAGAATTGCGATATTGCACACAGGAATTTGAGTAGGTGTTCCATAACGGAAATATGTCTCCGCCCACCTTCTTGCTTTTTCTGCCCACTATAATTAATTTGACGACTCAATAGCGCCATCTGCTTGCGTTTGGACGAGCACCTATGCTAATTACAGCTATTAATATGTATGTAAATATTGCAGTGTTTTTATCTTTACAGCTAATAAAATGGACAAGGGACCCAACCAAAGATGTCCGTTTGGAAACCGTTTTTTTTTGTACGCGTTTATTTGCAATCCAAGAGTTGCAGTCAGGAACTTTTGACGAAGTTATGCTGCATTCACGTACTAGTTGGAACTAGGACAATTTCGACATACTAACCTGCTTGAAAGCGGCACGTGTATAACTACAACCAGATAGCAAGTTGTACATTTGAGTTTAGTTCCGACTTGGGTGTGAATGCCGTAACGCCATTAATGCGATGCTAATCATTGACCAGTCGTTTCAAAAAAGTTAACAACTATTTCCATTCATACACGCGCTAAGGTACAATTGACCGCTATATGAGAATTATAAAATGTATCACACAGCTGAGAAGTCTACACATACCAGGTCGGGAGTTAAGCACCACTCTCTGCACAAGCAACATATTCTCTCGTCAAAATGGCAGAAGTGAACGTTGTTTTTATTGAAGTCTTTCTTCTTCGATTAGGTTTAATGGCGGTTGGCATCCAATAAATGTTGCATCACCGCCACCTACTAGACTGGAGTATAACTCCCTTAACTTATAAGTATAACTACCTTATACTTATATAATTTTTACATTTAAAATATCAACAACAACAAAAATGTTTGACTAAAAATACTCTACCATCTAATACACTCACAAAAACAAAACAAAAATTACCATACACCACTATACCTCTCTGCAGCTGCCACCACAACCTCTATGTTCTGCTACTTACAGTACAGTTGATAACCATTACTATAAATGCCAAAAATCAAATATTACTGAAACATATATCACTTGTTGGTGTTTCACTCTGTACTGGTACAGATCTACTACTCACACCACTCCTCTCAGGATCCCTCCCCCTTGACCCATCTTCCTCTACTTTCTTCACTGCCTCAGCATATGACAACTTCTACACTACTCTAACCCTGGAAACCTCAACCTGCCTCTCCGAGGCCCCATTGGCACCCCATACAATCAACACGTACCACTACTTTCCCCAATGCTACACTTTCCTCTGTCTCATGCTTCATGTAAGTAATAGGAAATGTGCACAATTATCAATATATTATCAATATACTGTTCACTAGTTATCATACAAAGAATAATAAAAATTATTCTAGAAGATATTATGTCTTTTTTCCTAAAGGTCAACAATGTTTTTTGGTGTATACCCTATCATTTATTTCACTGTACAACATTTTCTTTCTGTTGTGTTGCAATTAAAGGGGCGGGGTCCACTGAACTCAGGAGCGCTTCTAGTTAAAGAGTGGCCAATCAGCTTAAACCCAATCTTTGTTCCATATTAGACATACATACATAATTCCCAGTCCATTGTGTCACGGTAAAAGACGGGCCCATTCTACTCAGGACAACTTCTAGTTTCCAAATCCACAGAGTTTTCGCCCAGAGAAGCGTCAGTGTTCATTTTGCAGACCTTAAATAGTGGCCTATCAGCTGAAATGCAGTGTGTTTTTATATTGGACATAACGTTACATATTTCACAGTGCAAAATGATTTTGAACCATAAACGAGGTTAAATAAAGTGTTGCAGGACATCTACTGTGGTCAAACAGCTTAATGTAGAGTGCCTGGACACTATACAGTACAAATATAGCACTGTACAGGAAAAACAATTGATTGTTTGTGTCCATAAAACCAGGGTTCAGTCTGCACTTTTGTTCTGTCGCTTTAACTGTTTACTGACTGACTAATTACAAAACAATAAATTAACTATTTTAGCTTCCTCTTTGTTTGCTTCCAGTTTGAAATAAAACACAATTCTATACTAGTCTTGTACTCTTGGCTTGCCCTATATTGGAGGTGACAAATTATGACTATTAGCAGGTGATTCGGTGAGAAGCTAACTGCTTAAGTGAAACACTGGAAATAATGTGATCAGTAGATGGAGTGTTAACTGACTGGCATACCTGTAAATGACCCACATTATCCTAATGATGAGACGGCTGCAGACTTCACTCATTTAAATCAGCCAGCCTTTACTTGCCAAAACGTGCATCAGGTCAAGTGTTCTGGTTAGACAAATACAATTTTTTTTTGAGGCAGTATTTATATTTGTATTTATTTATTTAACTAGGCAAGTCAGTTAAGAAAAAAATTCTTATTTTCAACAACAGCCTAGGAACAGTGGGTTAACTGCCTTGTTCAGGGGCAGAACGACAGATTTTTACCTTGTCAGCTTGAGGATTTGGTCTTGCAACCTTTCGGTTACTAGTCCAATGCTCTAACCACTAGGCTACCTGCCGCTCCAAGTATCCCAGTAAGATCGTGTTGCTACAGGTTAGTATCACCCCCACTTTTTCCTTCTTAAAATGACAATGTTGATTCAAGCAGTTTGTGCCCACTGGGTTGATACCCATGAGATGTAGAGGATCTTGCATATTATTTAAAACTTCTGTTTTACTGTTGATCAATTTCACAAAAAGTATTTAATTCAATTCATTGAAATATTTGTAATGAATAAGCTTTTTTGAACAAATAGCATCTCGACTTTTTGAATAAACAATGTTTTTTTTGTAGAACGAGTGTACACTTTGTGGATTTGGAAACTACAAGTGCTCCTGGTATAAGGGCACAAGGCGAGACCCAGATGCAGACATAGGAGGAAGATGGTTAGAGTCCAAGATGTTTATTAACAACCCAAAAGGGGTAGGCAAGAGAATGGTCGTGGACAGGCAAAAGGTCAAAACCAGTTCAGAGATCCAGAGGTACAGAATGGGAGGCAGGCTCGAGGTCAGGGCAGGCAGAATAGAATGGAGTCCAGAAAACAGGGAAAGGCCAAAACAGGGAGGACTAGTAGACAAGAATAGAACAGTCGACACACTGGTTGACTTGAACATACAAGACAAACTGGCACAGTGAGACAGGAAACACAGGGATAAATATACCAGGGAAAATAAGCAACACCTGGAGGGGGTGGAGACAATCACAAGGACAGGTGAAACAGATCAGGGTGTGACACCTGGGTCGAATGGACCCTCCCTTTTACTGTGATTCAAGGTACAGAAAATTGTGTACTTCGCAGTATATACACAATATATACAAAAGTATGTGGACAAAGCTTCAAATTTGTGAATTTGGCTATTCAGTCACATCTGTTGCTGACAGCACACAGCTGTTGCTGACAGCACACAGCCATACAATCTCCATAGAAAAACAATGGCAGTAGAATGGTTTTACTGAAGAGCTCAGTGACTTTCACCGTGCCACTGTTATAGGATGCCACATTTCCAACAAGTCAGTTCGTCAAATTTCTGCCCTGCTAGAGCTGCCCCTGTCAACTGTAAGTGCTGTTACTGTGAAGTGGAAACGTCTAGGAGCAACAACGGTTCAGCCGCAAAGTGGTAGGCCACACAAGATCACAGAACGGGACCGCCGATTGCTGAAGCGCATAGTGCGTAAAAATCATCTGTACTCAGTTGCAACACTCAGTACAGAGTTCCAAACTGCCTGTTGAAGCAACGTCAGTGCAAGAACTGTTCGTCAGGAGCTTCATGAAGTGGGTTTCCATGGCCGAGCAGCCGCACACAAGCCTAAGATCACCATGCGCAATGCCAAGCTTTGGCTGGAGTTGGACTCCATTGGACTCTGGAGCAGTGGAAACGCGTTCTCTGGAGTGATGAATCATGCTTCACCATCTGACAGTCCGACGTATGAATCTGGGTTTGGCGGATGCCAGGCGAACACTACCCGCCCCAATGCATAGTGCCAACTGTAAAGTTTGGTGGAGGTGGAATAATGGTCTGTGGCTGTTTTTCATGGTTCGGGCTAGGCCCCTTAGTTCCAGTAAAGGGAAATCTTAATGCTATAGCATACAATGACATTTTAGACAATTCTATGCTTCCAACTTTGTGGCAACAGTTTGGGGAAGGCCCTTTCTTGTTTCAGAATGGCAATGCCCCTGCGCAAGGTCCATACAGAAATTATTTGTCTAGATCGGTGTGGAAGAACTTGACTGGCCTGCACAGAGCCCTGACCTCAACCCCATCGGACACGTTTGGGCTGAATTGGAATGGCGACTCCATATTAATGCCCCTGACTACTGTAGCTGGAAATGGCAGATTTTTAATGGTATATTTACAGAGGCGTACAGAGGCCCATTATCAGCAACCATCACTCCTGTGTTCCAATGGCACGTTCTGTTAGCTAATCCAAGTTTACCATTTTAAAAGGCTAATTGATCATTAGAAAACCCTTTTTAAATTATGTTAGCACAGCTGAAAACTGTTGTCCTGATTAAAGAAGCAATAAAACTGGCCTTCTTTATACTAGTTGAGTATCTGGAGCATTTGTGGGTTTTGATAACAGGCTCAAAATGGCCAGAAACAAATAACTTTCCCCTGGACCCGGGCAAACTGTCTCTTACCAGAAAAGAAAGAGGATTGGGAGGCCCCGGTGCACAACTGAGCAAGACGACAAGTACATTAGTGTCTAGTTTGAGAAACAGATGCCTCACAAGTCCTCAACTTGCAGCTTCATTAAATAGTACCCGCAAAACACCAGTCTCAACGTCAACAGTGTTAGCTGATGCTCTGCACCGTTAGCTGTGCTAACATAATTGCAAAAGGGTTTTCTAATGATCAATTAGCTTTTTTAAATGATTAACTTGAATTAGCTAACACAACGTGCCATTAACAATGTCTACACTGTATTTCTGATCAATTTGATGTTATTTTAAATGGACAAAAAAATGTGCTTTTCTTTCAAAAACAAGGACATTTCTAAGTGACCCCAAACTTTTAAACGGTAGTGTATTTTTGGTGTCCAACATGAAAAACGGATTGGATATAGGCTGATAGGCCACTCCGTAAGGGCTGCAGAATGAACAGTGACTTTCCTCTGGGCGGAAACTCTGTGGATTTGGAAAAAACGGACTCCGTTTTTACTGCGACTCAATGTAGGCAACAGGAAATTGTGTTACACTGCAACACAGTGCCTTCAGAAAGTATTCACACCACATTACTTTTCCCACTTTTTGTTGTGTTACAACCTGAATTTAAAATGGATTAAATTGAGATTTTGTGTCATTGGCTGACTCATATCCCATAATGTCAAAGTGGAATTATGTTTTGAGATTTTTTGGTTGAGCTTATTGCACTGTCTATATAACCTGGTTCAAGCATTCATAACATTATCTTGAAGCACAGTTATGCCAAAACGTTGGTGATTTACCCAATAAATTACTGAGAGCTTGTATATTTATTTATTTCACCTTTATTTAACCAGGTAGGCAAGTTGAGAACAAGTTCTCATTTACAATTGCGACCTGGCCAAGATAAAGCAAAGCAGTTTGACACATACAGTTACACATGGAGTAAAACAGTCAATAATACAGTAGAAAAATAAGTCCATATACAATGTGAACAAATGAGGTGAGATAAGGGTGGTAAAGGGAAAAAGGCCATTGTGGCAAAGTAAATACAATATAGCAAGTAAAACACTGGTATGGTAGATTTGCAGTGGAAGAATGTGCAAAGTAGAAATAATGGGGTGCAAATGAGCAAAATAAACAAATACAGAAAGAGGTAGTTGTTTGGGCTAAATTATAGATGGGCTATGTACAGGTGCAGTAATCTGTGAGCTGCTCTGACAGCTGGTGCTTAAAGCTAGTGAGGGAGATACTGTATATACACAATACTCTGCCCATATATTTAACTAGGCAAGTCAGTTAAGAACCAATTCTTGTTTACTATGACAGCCTACACCGGCTGACGACGCTGGGCCAAATGTGCGCCACACTATTGGACTCCCAATCACAGCCGGTTGTGATACAGCCTGGATTCAAACCAGGGTCTGTAGTGACACCTAAAGCACTAAGATGCAGTGCCTTCGACCGCTGTGCCACTCAGGAGCATATGAAGTAATGTATATACAATATTTATAGCCATAAATTATTTAGTGAAAAGCTGTAAACATACACATTGTTTCACATCCTTTAATAAAACAGATTCATGAACACAATCACGCAATAGGCTACAACCCGCTTCACAGCTCCCATGGAAAAGTCGATGTATTGTAGCTTCATGCTGACAAAAGAGTAGCAGAGGAAGGAGTTCGCTTCTTCAGCAATGTTCTCTAAAATATTACGGTGGTGTGTCGCTCATCTCTGTACCCCACACATAGCCAAAATCTTTCTGTCCCACAGTCGAGCAGTGAATTTCAAACACAGATGCAACTGCCAAGACCAGGGAGGATTTCCAATGCCTCGCAAAGGGCACCTATTGGTAGATGGGTAAAAATAAAACAAACTAACATTGAATATCCGTTTGAGCATGGTGAAGTTATTAATTACACTTTGGGTGGTGTATCAATACACCCAGTCACAAAGATACAGACATCCTTCCTAAGGAAACACTCAGGGATTTCACCATGAGGCCAATGGTATCTTTAAAACAGTTACAGAGTTGAATGGCTGTGATAAGAGAACTGGATGGATCAACATTGTAGTTACTTCACAGAATAAAAATATTCCAAAACATGCATCCTGTTTATAATAAGGCACTAAAGCAAAACTGCCAAAAAAAAGGGCAAAGAAATGTACTTTATATTCCAAATACTAAGAATTATGTTTGTGGCAAATCCTACACAACACTATCAGAACTCAGGATAAGACCCAGATGCAGACAGCTAGAGTCAGATGTTTATTGACCCAAACCGGGGTTAGGTAAAAGACAGGTCAAAGGCAGGCAGATGTCCGTAATCCAGGGCAGAGTCAATAAGGTACAGAACAGCAGGCAGGGTCGGCGTCAGGACAGGCAGAGGTTCGAAAACGGGTCAGAGTCAGACAGGTACAGAACGGCAGGCAGGCTCGGGGTCAGGGCAGGCAGAATGGCCAGAACCGGGGAAACTAGGAAACAGAACTTGAGAAAGCACGGAGACGGCAAAACATGCTGGTAAGACAACAAACTGGCAGACAAACAAACAGAACACAGGTATAAATACACTGGGGGTAATGGGCAACACCTGTAGGGGGGGTGGAGACAAGTACAAAGATAGGTGAAACAGATGAGGGTGTGACAAACACATCAGAGTACCACTTCATATTTTTAAGCATGGTGGTTGCTGCATCATGTTATGGGTATGCTTGCCATCGGCAAGGACTAGGAAGTTTAGGATAAAATTAAATGGAATAGAGCTAAGCACAGGGAAAACCTGGGTCAGTATGCTTTCCAACAGACACTGGGAGACATTCACTTTTCAGCAGGACAATAACCTAAAACAAGGCCAAATGTACACTGGAGTTGCTAACCAAGATGACATTGAATGTTCCTGAGTGGCCTAGTTACAGTTGACTTAAATCAGCTTGAAAATTTAAGGCAAGACTTGAAAATGTCTGTCTAGCGATGATCAACAACCAACTTCACAGAGCTTGAAGAATATTAAAAAGAATGTGCAAATATTATACAATCCATGTGTGCAAAGATCTTAGAGACTTACACATTAAGACTCACAGCTGCCAAAGGAGATTCTAACATGTGAATATTTATGTAAATGAGATGTGCATTTCATTTTCAATAAATGTGCAAAAATGTATAAAAACATGTTCACTTTGTCATTATGGGGTATTGGGTGAGAAAAAAAGTTTATTTAATCAATTTTGAATTCAGGCTGTAACAAAACTAGGAATAAGTCAAGGGGTCAAGGGGCGCTCCCGCGATATGCAACTTTTCAGGGAAGTTAGGAACCAATATGCACAGACATTTAGGAAAGCAAAGGCTAGCTTTTTCAAACAGAACTCATCCTGTAGCACAAACTCCAAAAAGTTATGGGACACTGTAAAGTCCATGGAGAATAAGAGCACCTCCCAGCTGCCCACTGCACTGAGGCTAGGAAACACTGTCACCACCGATAAATCCATGATAATTGAGAATTTCAATAAGCATTTTTCTACCTGTCTACCCGGTCAACAGCCCTGCACCCCCCCACAGCAACTTGCCCAAGCCTCCCCCATTTCTCTTTCACCCAAATCCAGATAGCTGATGTTCTGAAAAAGCTGCAAACTCTGGACCCCTACAAATCAGCCGGGCTAGATAATCTGGACCCTCTCTAAAATTATCCGCCAAAATTGATGCAAACCCTTTCGTATCGTCTGAGATCCCAAAAGATTGGGAAGCTGCCACACTCATCCCCCTCTTCAAAGAGGGAGACCCAAATTGCTACAGACCTATATCTATCCTACCTTTAAGGTCTTCGAAAGACAAGTTAACAAAACAGATCACCGACCATGTCGAATCCCACCATACCTTCTCCGCTATGCAATCTGGTTTCCGAGCTGGTGATGGGTGCACCTCAGCCACGCTCAAGGTCCTAAACGATATCATAACCGCCATCGATAAGAGACAATATGTAACGAATGTCATCGGGAGAAGGAGAAGAGGACCAAGGTGCAGCGTGGTAAGTATTCATAATGCGTTTAATAAATACGAACACCTGAACAAAAAAACAATAACCGAACAGTTCTGCAAGGTAGAAAACAACTACCCACAAACACAGGTGGGAACAGGCTACCTAAGTATGGTTCTCAATCAGAGACAACGATTGACAGCTGCCTCTGATTGGGAACCATACCAGGCCAAACACATAGAAATACAACACACAGAACAAAACATAGAATGAATAACATGGAATGCCCACCCCAACTCACGCCCTGACCAAACCAAAATAGAGACATAAAAGAAGAACTAAGGTCAGGACGTGACACAATACTGTGCAACTGTATTGGCCAAGGCTTTTGACTCTGTCAATCACCACATTCTTATCGGCAGACTCAACAGCCTTGATTTCTCAAATGACTGCCTCGCCTGGTTCACCAACTACTTCTCAGACAGAGTTCAGTGTGTCAAATTGGAGGGCCTGTTGTCCGGACCTCTGGCAGTCTCTATGGGGGTGTCACAGGGTTCAATTCTCAGGCCGACTCTTTTCTCTGTATACATCAATGATGTCGCTCTTGCTGCTGGTGATTCTCTGATCCGCCTCTACGCAGACGACAACATTTTGTATACTTCTGGCACTTCTTTGGACACTGTGTGAACTAACCTCCAGACGAGCTTCAATGCCATACAACTCTCCTTCCGTGGCCAACTGCTCTGAAATGCAAGTGAAACTAAATGCATGCTATTCAACTGATCGCTGCCCACACCTGCCTGCCCATCCAGCATCACTACTCTGGACGGTTCTGACTTAGATTATGTGGACAACTACAAATACCTAGGTGTCTGGTTAGACTGTAAACTCTCCTTCCAGACTCACATTAAGCATCTCCAATACAAAATTAAATCTAGAATCGGCTTCCTATTTCGCAACAAAGCATCCTTCACTCATGCTGCCAAACATACCCTCGTAAAACTGACTATCCTTCCGATCCTTGGCTTCGGCGATGTCATCTACAAAATAGCCTCCAACACTCTACTCAGCAAATTGGATGCAGTCTATCACAGTGCCATCCGTTTGTCACCAAAGCCCCATATACTACCCACCAGGTCATCTATAAGTCTTTGCTAGGTAAAGCCCCGCCTTATCTCAGCTGACTGGCCATAGCAGCACCCACCCGTAGCACATGCTCCAGCAGGTATATCTCTCTGGTCACCCCCAAAGCCAATTCCTCCTTTGGCCGCCTCTCCTTCCAGTTCTCTGCTGCCAATGACTGGAACAAACTGCAAAAATCACTGAAGCTGGAGACTCTTATCTTCCTCACAAACTTTAAGCACAAGCTGTCAGAGCAGCTCACAGATCACTGCACTTGCACTTAGCCCATCTGTAAATAGCCCATCGAACTACCTCATCCCCCATACTGTTATTTATTTTGCTCCTTTGCACCAACTTGTTCTCAACTGGCCTACCTGGTTAAATAAAGGTGAAATAAATAGAAAAATAAAAGTATGAATACTTTCTGATCACACTGTATGCCTGTCCAACATGAAAAACGTAGTGAACATCGTCCAATATCAATGGGCTAATTAACAATGGGATTTAAGTGTTTTCTAAAGTGTATTATTATAATTGTAACAATATTATTAATATTGTTGTTACTATTATTATAAATAATGTGTTTGAATTGTTTTACTGCTGTTACCATGATAACTGCCTAGTAATCATTCATTTGAATGCTGTAACAATAATGCCAACGCTATAATATTATTTGTGCTATAAAATCGTTGGCCTTATTTCCTTTTTTTAAATTGTTAAACAAAATTCAAGTCTGTAACATTTCGTCATAAAATGTTAATAATTATGACAATTGTATTGCTTTTATTTTGAAGGAGAATCGCCGAGCTCGGGGATTATCCTTGCTAGGTCTTGCTTATTCTTGCTGGCGGAACGGAGGTGTGGTGGTTGACACTTTCTTTTCCTCAACTCTTTGCGATTGAGCATTTGCGTCACCTACAGTAGGGAATCGTTAAATGTATTGAAATGGTATGCGCCATGGTTTCTCATAAATTCTAGATATTTTTTGTTTATTTTTATTTTGTATCTCTGTCGCAATACTTGAAGAGATTAGCGTAGTTTAGTTGGCATCGCAACAACTCACAATACAGTTTAATGCTATAGTTACGTTCACAATCATCATGCAATGACTTCGGCAGCAAGAGTAGGAAGTGACGCTTCGAAGAGCAGAAAAAAAAGTTCTGTTTCTGAAGAGGGAGAAAATGCAAACTACAAATTGTGCCAGCGATGCATACTAGCCTACAAGGTAACGTATAACCTACATTGCTTTAATTCATGTGTGCAGTAACGTAACAACTTATTCGTGTTTTTAAACTGCTCTATGGTTTTAAAAAAAAGCCAAGGTGTCAATATAAGATTCAAGATTCATCGTTATTGTCCACTCCCTGCTGCATATGTCAGCGACAATGGTTGCATCTAAAAAAAAAAATCACATCTCAATGAATCTTCATGGAGGTCCTGCTGATGGATCTAGAATTTCAATGCAGTAGTCTAGGCTAGATACAGATTCGCGTGGTTCGATATAGCTCGGATGCCAATGGTTGCTGCACGATGATGAGTAGCCTTGTGCAACTCCCTAGTTGTGCCTGGAGAAGCGGGTGGGTGTACTCTAATATGCCTAACATTTCCAAAACGGCCCGCCCTGCGAAGGCGACCTGTTTGACATCCACAGTTTTTATGAAGTCATATACAAAAAAATCACGACAGCTGTGATGGGAACTGGAAGTTTCGGTACAATTTTATAAATGCCTACAGATACTTTGTTCTTTCGACATGGTGGGATCTTTTTGTGTCGGTAAAATTTATCATGAGAGAAATGGCAGTGGAAAGGCATTTATGCGCATATATCGATATAATAACCATCATATCTAAGTAAACTTGGAGTCACGTGATTATATGGTGCGTGGTCGCTGGTGAACTCGGGAAATCGTGTAGTTTATTAGTCTACAGATTAAATAAATTATGAACTAAACAGGGTGGTGAAAGTATTGTGATCTTGATTCTCCTTTCCAATAAATATCGAGGGTCTTATTCTGGTGACATGATGATCGATGCACATCATGCGGTGATTTTTATCTGCAAATAGTCCATTTGGTGGAAACACCACTGGTGGGAAAATGCTCATATTTTCTTTATGCAAATTCTAGAGTATTCACATGAAAATCTGTCATCAATTGGATGGAAACCTAGCAATACACTCTGAAGGACCTAAAATGATGAATCCCATGGGCTTATTGGTTTTTCACAGTCAGGCCAACCCAAGCTGTAGTCTACTATGCAAGTGGGCTAATAGTATGCCAATTATTGAAATAGATAAATGTGACTGTCAACTGAGTCAGAAATTCACAGGTTTCAGATTTGTACCAAATTATTTTCCAGGTTTTCGCTCTGTCACACTTTTTAAATAGAAAAACAACTAAATTGGATGTTCTAAGTCCACAACAATGCTTAAACCACATCAGGAGAACATTTTGAGGTCTGGGTAAAAAAAAAAATCTAAGAAAATTAGATTTTTTTGTGTGTAGTTACCCTTTAATTTAACTGTACGGTCACCAAGCACTGTTGTTTGGTTAGCATGTTTCTGTAGACCACATGAGATGGCGTTTGCAAAACAAATGGCCACTGGATTGATGCAAATATTAATGCTATCATTCTGCCAGGTGCAGGCATAGGCTACTTTGTAGCTAGTTAGTTTTTGTGAAAGTTTTTCCATCAACCAGAAGACGGTTAGGCCTATCACGGTTAGGCCTATCACTATATTTTTCCTGAACCTTAATTGTTTGAAACCTGGACGTTTTACTTCATATTATGACGCATGTCTTACCTTGCTTCAAAGTAGCCTATAGCAAAAATCCCACCATAGAAACGTGGATGCAATTATTTTACAGACTTCCTTTAATGCATTCCTGTACTTATTGGTTTTCTTTCATTGTCTAGAAGCCAAAGGCATTATCCTAGTCATATTAGCAACCCGTGATAGTTGTTGCATCTTTAGAATTGACCTCTTTATACATTTCTAACGGATATGTCCATCTCAGTTCTTGAAGCATTTTAGAACAGTTTTTTTCCCGCAAATTGCGCAGGACTACCGCTGTGTGCGTATTGCTGCGCTCAAAATGTGAATACATAATAGTTTGTCAACATTGTAAGCTAAACATTCTGATCTGTTCCATTAGCCGTATTAATTGATACTGCGTATACCTCCCCTACCCTACTTTGATACGCAGACCAGAAAGTGTCCATCAGTCTGTAACAACACACCTGAGCTACTGTACGTGTCCTGCACGGTCCTGCACAGAAGAGTGGACTAGACTAGAGTCTTCATTTTATTAACAGTTTAAATATGACCAGTTTAATGAGACAATTATAACTACGTCAATGGATATCTAGAGGCGAAAAAAACAAAAACACACCTATTTAGGCGAATTGCTGGCTAGCGGAGTAGAACACTTGAACAGGAGAGCCGCACACTCTAAGGGCTCAGATGCAGTAATTGAATAACCGAATAACCAACGTTTCTACAGACAAGCTGTCTTCATCAGGGTATAATGACAAACACTGCGGGGTGACTAGTTTATATAGTGTCAAAGGACACACACAGGTGTCTGTAATCATGGCTGGGTGTGGTCTGATATCATTGGTTAATTCTCAGATATAAAAAATAACATACCAAAAACATGAATGTTTTTGGTATAAGATCATAGATACAATTTGGCTACATAGACCTACAAACATTTACAAAAACAAAATCACAATAATCACTAATGGATATGCCAAGTGCCAAACATAATTTATCTTTCGAGGGTAGATTTGCATCTTATTTCTACAACCAATGAAAGATTGAAAGAGTGGATATGATATGGACATGACTTTGATTCAAAACCATAACACACACAATCATACGTATCCCACGCACTCTCACATAGCAAAGCGGGCATATTTCTTATGCACCGAATAGCACGCATGAATGTTTTCAGGCTTTGTAGCGTTATTTTAAGGTACAGCAGAGATAGCAGAGGGCAGAGCATACCATGACACAGAGGGACTGGCAGTGTCTCCTTTCTGTCAGCTGGAACATGCTTGGTCATGGTCACTGCTATTCGCTAGGCACCCCAGTTGTGCAGCCAGTCTGCATTCACACAGCAGAGTTAGCAAACAGTAGAGAACAGCAGCCTTTGAAAGCTGTGCGGAAAACTCAATCTCAACTGCTTTATTCCTAAATCTCAGGTCATCTTTCTATCAATGACTGACAGAATGAATGAGTCTACCTGCTGATTCACTGAGATCAGTGTGTATGACATCTCATAGTGTCACCCCGAAAATGTCTTGCTGCTTTTTCTCAATGCATCTTGAAAAAGGCAGCTGCAGTTGGATTGTGGGGTTCTGCTGATGGACTGTTTACTCAACAGTTTGTAAAGTCTAGATGTTAGTGTACTCATGAGTGTGTGTGGGTGTGATGGCTGTGCAATAATGCTGTAATAATGTTAATGAATACTGATAATGAATACTGAGAGTAGGTAGACATATTCTCTCTAACTTGGAACTAGTGCGAGGCGCGCCCCTGACATTTTTAATATTGATGGGATTTAAATAAGGGCCCCCTCTTTGTATCAGTAGCCGACTGACGGAATTTCCCTGCATGGATCTGAGTAGAGTTTGCCCAGTAAATTACAGCGCCTCGCATACAAGATGAAAGCCATATATGGTCGTGGAAGTAGGTGTGGCGAACAGACTGGAGGGGATCACAAGACAAACTGAAAGAGAACGTTTGAGAGAGCGTTCTACATTGAGAGAGAAAAGGCCGCATATGACACTGGTGTGTTGTGTGCATGTGGGCTATTTGTGCAATCCTAACGCAATAATGTCCACATGTTTGCAGATCAGTGCCCCATTTCGGACTGGATAGCACTTATTTTCTAAGGACATCGATCTACTTTTGGCTTGAAAAATAATAGTGAGGTCAGCATAGAATGACTCAACGCTAGAGATGTATGCTGTCGTCTCGGTTCGATTGCACTGCTGGGCGCGTGGGTCTGGGGATAGTTGCTGCACTGGTTGGTGGTGGGTGATTGTTGGGGCATCGCAGAAACATGACAAGCACGGTAAGTGATCGGATAGCAACTTTGATTTATTTATATATCCGGCTTTTTGATCGGTAAATGTGAACCAAGAAACATGCAAGTGAATGGATGACATTAGTTGTAAACAAAGTTTACCATTTCATTACATAGGCTTCTATGCATATTGAACATAAATATTGTTGATCAGCTGTTGATACCTGTGTGTGTTTTATTGCTTAATATGGGGATTTTCGTAAACATAGGAAGCAATATCAGTTCCTATGACGTAGGCTATTAACCATGTTGATAAGTTGAGCAGCCCTAGCTGCGCGGTTTATATTATCCTTACTTTTGGCGTGGTACTTGTGTAGCCAATATGGGGTGCATTGTTGTCTCACTTTGTTGTAATGTGCCATGGAATTATTGACTGGATAATCCGTTTTCTGTAACAAAGGGCTGCCTTCTCGTAAATAGCGCTGAGCTGGCTGGCGGTGGGGACGGAGAGGAGGCGGAGGTTCAGCAAGGGTTGTTCAGAAGTAGGACGCAGCATGTTTTTGTTTTTTTACTTAGATTTTTTTTCTTGCTGTCTGGGGGGGGGATTCTCACTCCTCCATGTCAAATAGCCAGCCTATAGCCGACATCAAATGTGCGTTCGCTTTCACCGCCATGCCCCATTGGTTGCAAGGGTATTCGCTGTTTAAATTAAGAAACGCTCGACCGTCTCATGGATTAGGTAATTATGGTTGACGGTACAAGCCTAGACTATATTAACGGATTTTCCTTGGTTGGTTGGGTTAATAAACCCGACAGGGGGTTGTGTAATTAGCTGCAACGTGCGGTCCACTTTGTCATGGCTCTACTAGTCTACACCCGATCGCCTACTGAAAGGTTAGGGGGAAATCGTGTTATTGTGCAAATATTTCATATGGCAGAAACCCTTCCATGAAAAACAAACACTGCAAAACCCACTCCATATGATATCTGTTGTTAAGCAAAATAGGCCAAGGCAATGCGTTTTCCTTGGTCTTCTCAAGCCACGCCTCTCCCATTCCCGGAAATTGATAGAGGTATTTCTTCATAAATACAGTGACGCATGCACATTGTTTTTTTTGTTTTTTTTATACATATATTTTTATAGCTATAGCGGAACCGCATCTACAGAATTGTTCATAATTTGGATTTCTGAACAACCTTATGTAATAAGCATACAGAAGAACATGCTATAATATAACATGGTGTTTAATTCTCCCTGGCCAATGCAATAGTGTTCTCACCCTGAAGTGTGCGTGGTCGGTCAGACAAGTAAATTACTGTATATATCCTGCCACTGTGCAGGATATGAGCAGCTGCAGCTGTCTATTTTAAGGTGTGTGTTTGCTAAATGGTTGCTGCCTAGGCTAAACAGTAGCCTACCACCTTTTGGAGAAACAACTACTGAGTCATGTGTTGTTTTAAGTTCTACCAAATATATTTTGCACAGTTTTCGGTCACCAGTACCTTGTATGGTAGGCTACACTGATTGTACAACGAGGCCTATAACATGTATAAGTCTATATTATAGACAACTGTAGGATGGCCTACTGCCCTCATCTCGGCCTTGCCTGCCTTCAGGAACAGAATAGGTGCAGCTATCGATTGTTCTCTAAGCTACTCTTCGGTAACAATAAATATCTCATATTTATAAAAGCCACACACACACACATATATATATATATATATGGTATATTTGGCCCCAAAGTCCTGCAGAATTTTAAAAAAAAGTTGTTGTGCTGAAGATGCAGCCACAGTCAACTACTGAATAGGGGGATAGCATATGATATGTGATATGCCTGAGTAATATGTACTGAACAAAAATATAAACGCAACAATTTACAGTTCATATAAGGAAATCAGTCAACTGAAATACATTCATTAGGCCCTAGTCTATGGATTTCACATGACTGGGAATACAGATATGCATCTGTTGGTCACAGATACCACACAGATAAGGTGGATCAGAAAAACAGTCAGTATCTGGTGTGACTGCCATTTGCCTGACGCAGCTCCTTCGCATAGAGTTGATCAGGCTGTTGATTGTGGCCTGTGGAATGTTCTCCCACTCCTCTTCAATGTCTGTGCGAAGTTGCTGGATATTTGGCGGGAACTGGAACACGCTGTCGATCCAGAGCATCCCAAACATGCTCAGAGGGTGACATGTCTTGTGAATATGCAGGCCATGGAAGAACTGGGACAGTTTCAGTATTCTTATACAGACCAGAGGACAGTTGCATTGTATTCCATTGCATTACATCGTCACCATTCTCACCATTGGAAAAGTCCATCACTTCAAACTGTAAATGCAATTGCAGAGGGGTCTGTATCTTTGTGCATTGGGAAGATGATCGTAGTATACTCTGCACAAACACTATGCCCTCAGATACACATCCAGATTGTGATTATCATAATGTGTTGCCATGGCAATGACAGTGATGCCCAGAAAGATGTGGACTACAATAAATGTGCCTTTTTTCCCCCTCGTATTATATATTTTTTACTCTTAGGTCGACTGTGACAGAAATTGAAAATGTAATATTTTTCACTTTTGGCCTTTTTTCCCCGAAGAAGGTTATTGTGACTCATAGTTGTTCTCTCTCATTGTCCTCTCTCTTGCCTTTCCCTTTTGACAATGCAGGAACAGGATCAACGAGTGACAGGTTCCCCTTTTGTCCTGAATGATTCGGAGACCACTGAGTCAGAGCCTCAGTGCAAAAAGAGCAAGTAGGCTGCATTCCCTATATGGTGCACTACTTTTGACCAGGGTCCATAAGGAATAGACTCTTTACAAGTAATATTTTGCCACAGGGCTATTCCACAGTAGCATAATGAGGCTGAGACTCAGATTAAAATGCATTAGGGCTATCCCGACTAAAAGCAATCTTGATCTATTGGTCAAAGTTTTAAAATTAGTTTTTTCCCCTGTGTAGACACATCCTATGTGTTTTAATCAAATCCACTATATTCACTGCGCTTGTCGGATGCTATTAAGCACACTGTTTGATGAAATAATTAAGACACACAAATGACTAGAGGGAGTCCGACCAGCAATTTATTTGATTGTGCCGGGGCCGGGCTCAGACTTGCTGTGTTTACATCTTTTTTTTTTTTTTAAGACTGTGACTAGCACCCGTTGTCTTTCTATCCTCCCTGCTGCAGCGACCACCACAGTGTTGCTGAAGCTGCAACATAATGACAGCAATTTCTGACCGAAAAGTTCTGTTACCCGAAATCCCTCATTTATTTAGGAGAAACCTTCCCTCTACCCTTGCCCTCTTTACGTGCCACATGTAAAGCATCGCATGCATGTGACCAATAGGGCCTGACCTATAGCATATCATAATCACATCAACAAATTGGTTATAACAAACTCCGAACACCGTTTCAGCAAAATGGATGCAGAGGACGTAACAAATAAACTCGAAACGGGGGAGTGTTTAGGCTACTGGTTCCCCTTTACCTCCTGAGGTAAAGGGGAAGTCAGGTGTGTGGAATAAATTTGACTAGTTGTAGAAAATGCTGGAGATCTAGAAAAAGAAGGTAAGGAGAAAGCACTGCGTGCATATTATGTGTCCCAAACTGGTGCTGTTAGATTACAATATAACTTTTCTGACCATTTGGAACTATGTAAACAACACTAAATAAATTATTAGCCTGTATAAGTATTGAAATACAGGCCTAAGTAAGTTAAGGTATTAAGATTAAACAGGATGCCCTTTTAGGCCTACAGCTCAATGGTGGTAATACAAATCAAATCACCTTTCAGTGAAATGCTTACTTACAAGCCCTTAACCAACAATGCAGTTTTAATAAACAAAAATAAGTGTTAAGTAAAAAATAGACAATAAAAGTAACAAATAATTAAAGAGCAGCGGTAAAATAACAGTAGCGAGGCTATATACAGGGCGTACCGGTACAGAGTCAATGTGCGGGGGCACCGGTTAGTTGAGGTAATATGTACATGTAGTTAGAGTTAAAGTGACTTTGCATAGATAATAAACAGGGAGCAGCAACGGCGTAAAATAGGGCGGGGCAATTCAAATAGTCTGGGTAACCCTTTGCTTACAAGGCTGCTATTCTAAGCCTAATAATGACATTACTTATTGTTATTATTATCATCATCATTACAATAATCACAATAAGAAGGAGATCAAGAAAAAGGAGCATCATTATTATTATTATTATAAATAATCATTTTGAAACAGTGTAAACAGTGTAAATTTACACTGGAGTGTCAGAGTGCGCTCAGATTGCGCTCTAGGCTTTCGTAAATTCAGAGCATTGTCCGTTTGTAAATTCAGCGCGTTTTGCTCTCGGAGTGTTTAGAGCACACACTGGACACTGGCCGAGGAGTAGGGTTGATCCGAGCGTTCTGACCTCACAACGGCAGTCAAGCACCCAAGCTAACTGGCTAAACTTGGCTAGCTTGCTAGCTACGTCCAGACACAAAATGAGAAAACACCTCACTCTGACCATTTGAATTGCCCTAGCAGAGGTGGTTTGGCTGTTTTCATGTTGTCTAGAGTAGAGGTCAACCGATTAATTGGGGCCGATTTCAAGTTTTCATAACAATCGGAAATCGTTATTTTTGGACACCGATTTTTGAAATATATATACAGTGGGGAGAACAAGTTTTTGATACACTGACGATTATGCAGGTCTTCCTACTTACAAAGCATGTAGAGGTCTGTAATTTTTTATCATTGCTACACTTCAACTGTGAGAGATGGAATCTAAAACGAAAATCCAGAAAATCACATTGTATGATTAAGTAATTAATTTGCATTTTATTGCATGACATAAGTATTTGATCACCTACCAACCAGTAAGAATTCCAGCTCTCACATACCTGTTAGTTTTTCTTTAAGAAGCCCTCCTGTTCTCCACTCATTACCTGTATTAACTGCACCTGTTTGAACTCGTTACCTGTATAAAATACACCCAATGGATGATTTATAAAGCCTTTAACGGTTAGGCTGTTGATTATAGACCTAATTAAGTTGGTTTCCTCACCTTTCTTAGACAATAAGGTAAGGACTGTGCCATCCCCATTCCTCATTGGCCTCCACAATGGATCAGTCCACTCAGACAGACGCGAATCAGACAGTTGTCTTTGCTACTGCTCGAGTAAAGAAATCTCAGTCGACCAACAGCCTATCGACCAAACAATCGACCAGTCGACTAAATGGGGTCAGCCCTAAAATGTATGTCAAACAAAACCAATGATTGTGAAGTTAAAGAAACTATGCAACTCTTTGGACTACTTAAACAAATAAAAAAATCTGCAAAACATTTTACAAAAACGTATTCACTTGGAGTGTACATGCAAAGTTTGGTAACAGAAAGACGGCACAAAATGTAGTGGAAATTGTTAAAAGTTGTCCTTGTGCATGAAATTGTATGGTTTGTGTTAACTTTGCAATCATTGGTTTTTGTTTGGCATGCATTTTAAAGTGAAAGATCTGAGTCTCGGCATCACACCTGCATAATGTTCCATCTGAATTATCACTGCCCGTGCCACTATCATCATGTTCAATGTTGCTGTCCGAATCCTCTCTTGAATCTATCTCACACTCCACATATACACACACTCTTTCATTCCCACCCAACCCAATACATTTCCCTGGTACTCCATTGTGTTGGAAAGGCCCCCAGGCCATAGCAGGTTTTCACATGGCTGCAGGCAGCTTTTACAATAGGACCATTAGGACCTGTGTTTTCGACCTCTCTGGACTGCCCTGTAAAAACATGCCTGACCCCTCTGGTCTCTTCACAGGGTGTCTCCCATAAATGAATGAGGCCAGTGGACATCCAGACATCTCTATCAGCACCGCCAGCTTCTCAATACACCAGGAAGAGGAGATAAAGGGAAGAATATATATATTATTTTTTTGTCTACGTTTAGTCCAACTCCCTGACATGTGGTTTGATGATTTCCATTAAAAAATGCAACCCCCTCTCCTAGGGTGTGCTCTGTGAACATTCTATTCCTTTTTGTCTTCAGATTGGGCCAGTTAAAGGGGACATATTTGTTGGTGGTTTGTGTGGCTGGGGGACTGTTATGCACCTAGTACCCCATAGCCCCCCACCACTTCAACCTCGCCCCGTTATTCATGCTAGCCATGAGTTTACCACCCCAGCAGAAACCCAACAGTAAGAGAACAGGCAAGCGCATCTCGTTTTTCAACGACCAAGGAGTGGCGATGAAGGAGACGTCCTCTCAGCAGCATCCAGAAGGTTCTTACTACGCCCTTGGTGCCCCAGCCTCAGGGCCTGGTCCTGGGCAGAGTGAGGCTGCAGGCACCGTCACCTCCACAACCTCCAACCCAGAGGCCGCCCATACTGGTATGTACCTCAACTCAGTGATATTCAGCCCAGAGAAAGGAGACCAGAGTCGGGGACATTACCAACAGACTGTACCCATGAAGTGGGTTCACCAGGACCCAGCAGCCCAACCGCAGCCTCCACAAAGAACTGGGACTGGGAACTGGACACAGGGTGTCACTATGGCTAACTGGGGGCAGAACTTTGCGCCGTACCTAGGTGGTGTCGGTGACTCACGTTCCCAGGTCCAGAATGCCTTTGTCAAGCAGCAGATCCGTGAGGGGCCTTCACCCCTGCAACCACAGCAGCCCCAGCCCCCTACTAGGGCTGCAGAGAAGCAGCCACCTCAGCAGCAACAGGTGGTTAACCCTAACTCTCTCCCTGCTGAAGGAGAGGCCTACAGAGACATTAGGGATGTGGCCAAGGCTCACAGTCTAGAGTGGGAGCAGCAGCATCATACTTCCCAACAGCAGTCCCAGTCTCAGGCGTTCCCACAGACCCTTAAACCTGGTGCTCTAAATGCCCAGCAGCACAGCACATCCAACTCTGGGGGCAGTTCCGTGCTTCAGCCCTTCCAGCTAGCCTTCGGCCAGCCCAAGCAGCACCTGACGGCTGGCTACTACCAGGTGTTTCAGGGGGGCAACAGGACTTTACCCAATCTGAACTACACCCAACAACCCACACAGCATCCCCAACCCCCACAGCATCCCCAACCCCCACAGCATCCCCAACCCCCACAGCATCCCCAACCCCCACAGCATCCCCAACCCCAACAGCATCCCCAACCCCAACAGCATCCACAGCTCCAGCAGCAGCTGCAACAGCAGGAGCAGCAGAAAATACAGCAACGTCAACAGCAACAAATATTACAGCAACAACAACAAATGCAACAAAAACACCATCAGATGAAGCAGCAAATGGTTCAGCAGCAACAGCAGAAAATACAACAGCAACAAATACAACAGCAGCAAATACAGCAACGAATACAACAACGACGCCAAATACAACAACAGCAATTGCAGCCACAACCACAACATGTACTAGAATTTTACCCCAGCAACCAAAACCCACCGACCCACCTACATCCTCTCTCCCAGCCGCCCGTGTTGGTGCACTCCCAGGAGACCATTCCTCCACCAACCCCCCCAGACCTCAAGGAAACATCCCCAGACTCTACACACATTCCCCCCCGCACAGACCCCCAGTTCCCCCACACAGAGACACAGCTCCAACCTCCCCAGCTACAGCTGCAGCCTCGACGGTCCAGGAGACTCTCCAAGGAAGGTGGATCACCACCAGTTGACAACCCTTTCGTAATCCCATCTGATGGGGCCCAGAACGGGGCCTCTGAAGGGCCAGGTGGAGCCCCCAAGGTGGAAGAGGTCCATGCTGCCCAGTTGGCCCCTACAGGGGTCATTCAGAGCACATGCAGGAAACAAAGGATTTCCCAGGAGGTTAACCTGGAGACACTGGCCCAGAAAGCCTCAGAGATGGAGTCACTACCGCCACACATCGTCAAGGTAAATATGGCTGCATGTCCTGGTGCTCGTGGTGCTTGTGGTCATGTTTTGAAGGGTATAGTGTAGTTACATGATTTAACAGGGATATCCCCACCCTCAATTTGAACTAGGAATGGGCCCTGTTATCCAGATATCTGGGTATCTGAACAGAAGTTAGTATTCGATTACTTGAGTGAGTGTTATGTTCTGGATAAAAAAAAATTGTCAGCCTATTTTGACAATGAAAAAGCTTATTTATGAATTCAATTAGATTTATCCTTGTGAAATTGTTACCTACAAGGACATTATACCATGACATACCAACATTTTGAGTGTCATTTTTATAACCATGCCTACCCTGACATATGCTATTCTCCCCACTTCAAATAGCAATTACAGGCACGCACCGAACAGAGTTTCCACAAGGCCTGACACAGGCCAATGCAAAACACTCACCAGGAAACCTTTTCGTAACAGAATCGGTTCACGGTGGAAATCAGACTTATTGCTTACACACTGTGGCTTTTAGCGAGGGGGGGAAAAAATCATAGTAAAAAAAAATATATATCTGGCCATCCTCAAAAATGTCATGATATTATTTAAATATTGTCAAATGCACACCCCTAACTCTAACCCAACTGTTCATGCATGCACTCACTTAAAAATCGATAAAAAAAAACACAGTGCTGAAGAGTTATTGGGCAGTAGGAGCTGCATTAATAGGAATCTTCTATAGATGTTAAAACATCCATTTTGTTGTTGTTTACCTGGGTAATAATTGCAGAGGGATTACAGCTCCCTTATCTAGAATTGCAACAAAACAAAAACCTTAATGCATCTGCCAAGGCCTACTGAGTCAGACCATGATGTTGTTTATGAATGATTAGCACTTTTCTGAGCGGAATAAGCAGTCAATCAACCCAATATAAACACAGGGGAACTGATTGGTTTTGCAGGACAGAACATCAGTGCATTTTGTTTTTGTTTACATTTGAGTCATTCACGGTCTTCAGGCACATGGACAGATAATAAGCACTGCTCCTGATCTTTTTGTGTAAAGAAACTGCTAGAAAAGTTTTGACCTATCACTTTATAATACATTACAACATGGTGAGTGATGATGGTATTGCTGGGATATGCAGCCCTGGTCTTCCCCTACGTGACTGTGCAGTTAGCTAGTAACGTTGCACTCCTCGTGCCTTACCATATACATTATAAAATAGGACCGCTACGTTGCTGAATGCTGACTGGACCCATTTCACTCTGCACTCCTCCCCCATTCATTCCACCATAGGGCTGAAATTCCACCCCCTGGGGGGGACTCTGTTGGGGAGGGGTACAGGCAGAAGCCAGGGGGGGCCGGTGTAGGGGGCTGGGGTGCAGTGCTCAGCAGAATGTATGCCTCTCTTTCTCCTGTCCTGGTGTTGGGGCTGGAGGCTCGACTTTTCCACTGGGAATAGACAGTGAATAGGGCTCCAGGACCAGGCCACGCTCACTCCTATAGGTTTCTGCCACGCTCACTCCTACAGGCTTCTGCCACGCTCACTCCTATAGGCTTCTGCCACGCTCACTCCTACAGGCTTCTGCCACGCTCACTCCTACAGGCTTCTGCCACGCTCACTCCTATAGGCTTCTGCCACGCTCACTCCTATAGGCTTCTGCCACGCTCACTCCTACAGGCTTCTGCCACGCTCACTCCTACAGGCTTCTGCCACGCTCACTCCTATAGGCTTCTGCCACGCTCACTCACTCGCTTCAGCTGATCAAATACTCTACTAGGGTTGAGCAACAACCTCACTTAATTTTTAGAATGTTTATTTAGGGAATGGAAAGTCACTTCCCGGCAATATACTTGTGTTAGCTTCCGGGCAGTATGATTCTGCTGAAACAGGTTTTCCGTGCCTCTACTTCAACACGACGATACAAAGGTAATACATTACGTAGTAAGGAATAGCTATGGCTGCTCACTTGGTCTGTAAAGGAAGCCTGTTCAGGTAGCCTCACATTCGATATGGGATGATGTGTGTATGTGTCTGTCTCTTCCGCAGGAGGAGCCCCACAGACCCTGGAGCCCCCAAAGGCCAGCGCAAAGGCGAGGGACCTTGGAAAGAGATTCTGGAGGCCACAGCGCCAAGCGGCCTCGTGATGAGAGCATGATGCCCCTGGTCATCCCTGTGTCAGTCCCCGTACGGAGGCCAGACACCCTCTCGTCCTCATCCTCCTTAGACAGGGAGCACTCTATCCTGGGCACAAGCTGGCCACAGCGCCCCTCCACGCTCCAGGACATGACCAGCATGAACCGCAAACCCTCCGTCATCGTCACCCGCCGACGATCGCTCAGGAACTCTCTGACGGACAGCTCAGGACAGGTGGGTCCAGCAATTCTTCCCCTCCCCTCACACCTAACTAAATAGCTTGGTTCATACCTCCTTAATCTCCTATAATCTCTCATATCTTGCCACCATCTTCTCTCCCACTCCCCCTTATCCAGCACCCCACTCTCCCCTTGTTCCCCCATGTTCTCTCTCCCCCTTGCCCTCATTCCGAATCTCCCTCCTGCTGCCTCAGATCAGGTCAAGCAGATTAGCAGGGGTTATCCACACTATTGATGGAGATATAGCCTACCACTGTGCTGTACATACAGTATAATCTATGAGGGAATATGTACTGTACAAGTACCATGGTGGGGTTGAACTGGACATGTAATGTATGGGAGGATAATTCTATATATTGTAGAATGTATCTGAGCAGATAAACAACTCACTTACAATACATCTCTTCTTACCAACTGGTGTATGCTAGTTTGGACATTGGAACAGTGCTGTGTTGTCAGTTCTGTAAGAATGTTTGTATTGATGTGCTACTTCCTCCTTTAGAACGGCGGCACCCAGGGAGGGAAGGACGACGACGACGACGGAAAAAAGTCCAAACGGCGTCCCCGGCCCGAACCTCTCTTCATCCCGCCTCCCAAACCTGGCACCTTCATCGCCCCGACTGTCTACTCCAGCATCACTCCCTACCAGAGCCACCTCCGCTCTCCTGTCCGGCTGATTGACAACCCCTTGACCATGCCCCCCTACACCCCCCCGCCCATCCTCAGCCCTGTGAGAGGGGGATCAGGTCTCTACTTCTCTACCTTCCTCTCCTCTGCTGCAGCTGCTGTCTCCAGCCAGGGTCTGCCTCCACCCATAACACCCAAATCAGCCACACGCAGCCTGCTGAGATCCAGTGAGTACCACTACCTGGGGTCCTACTGGGGGTTGTAGTTCAAAGATCTATCTAAATCCTACTGGGATTTGTAGTCCAAACAACTCAACCTGGGTCCGACTAGGATTTGTAGTCCCAAATGTTTTCTACCTGGGTCCTAATGGGGGTTGTAGATCATTTGGCACCAGTTTCCCAGACACAGTTTAAGACAAGTCCTGGACTAAAAAAAACACTTTCAATGGAGATTCTTTCATGCTTTTTAGTCCAGGGAAAGGCTTAATCTGGGACCTGGAAACCAGACATTATGCTTTGAACAAGCTGTGCTCAGAATGAACTGTAGCTGTGTGAGTTGAACCATGACATTATTCTTTCATATAAACTTTTCTTGAGTAATATGCATGAGGTTCTAAATATCTTCTGCTGTAAGAAGATAAGGAGGAGGTATAAGGATAGTAAATTAAAAAGTTCACCCAGCAGCATACCGCCCTGCAACCCACTGCCGGCTTTGCCTCAGAAGCTAAGCAGGTTTGGTCCTGGTTGGTTTCTGGATGGGAGACCAGATGCTGCTCCAAGGGGTGTTGAAGGGCAAGTAGGAGGCACTCTTTCCTCTGGCCTAAAAAAATATCCCATTGCCCCAGGGCAGTGATTGGGGACATTGCCCTGTGTATGGTGTTGTCTTTCGGATGGAATGTTAAACGGGTGTCCTGACTCTCTGTGGTCGCTAAAGATCCCATGGCACTTATGGTAAGAGTAGGGCTGTTAACCTTGATGTCCTGGCTAAATTTCCAATCTGGCCACCATGGCCACCTACTCATTCCCGGCTTTCAATTGGCTCATTCATCCCTCCTATCCCCTGTAACTATTCCCCAGATAGTTGCTGTAAATGTGAATGTGTTCTCAGTCAACTTACCTGGGGTAATATGTTTTTTTTTGTGTTTTTCAGACAGCGTTGACATAACCCCACCAGTCCTCTCTGCAATCGGCGAGGCCACTCCAGTCAGTATAGAACCGTGAGTACAGAACACACACTAGGGTTTAATATTTTCCTGAAAATCTATACATTTTTCTTCCAGAGAAAATTACAACCATCTTTGTAATATCCCGGTATTCCCGTTCAATATGGACAGGAATCTACTGATTTCCTGTTGCATTTGTCACAATTGAATCAACTCAAAGTTCTGTCAAAGTCACCACACAATTTGTTGATGTAGCATAGTTTGAATGTAGACCTAAGGTATTGTGAAGTTAGTAGCCTACAGCCTAGTTAAAATGACATTTGTTTTAGCTTACCTTTGACTGAAAGATGACAGCCAGCTTGTTGGCCCTTTTCTTTCCCCTTGCACCTGGCTCAGGGGGATATCGGAAGGTTGAGGTTTTTTTCTTTATGATAACTCTCTTATTGTGGTGACTTTGTCACAGGGATGACCCCTCTGCTGGGTTGCAGACATTGGGTCACTTAGTTGAGTTGTTTTCTTTAAAAAGAGCCAGGTTGAGTTTTTGATGCTGGGTTATTAGGATATTACCCAGTGGGTCAGATCAGAAGACTGGAGGTGTGGCTTTCAGATAGTTATATTTGGCCCCCCGTGAGAGTCAAAATTCAATTCGGGATCAGATGTGCTGTTGTATTGTTATCTCATGTTAAGGTTGAACACTGACAGGTTTGTAGCTTTTAATGAGGCGTACACACGAGTATTAGTTCTCCAATGTTGGGATAGTTACCACTTTGTTACAATATGTAAATACTAATGTTATACATTTTATATTGGAATATGTAAAGTGCAAAAATATTAAAGGAACATTTGATTTTACAGTGTACAAAGTTAACATGATGAACAGGAATGACATATACTCTCAAGAGTGGCCAAAAATATCTACCTGAAAGACACGCCCCTAATAGGCCACGTCTCCTGAAAATAGCCTACGGATTAGAATTTAAAAAAAGTCCCAGCTGAATGAAAGCTTAAATATGAAGCAGCATGAAAGTGAATATAAACCCAACTAATGGTTCAATTAACCTGTTTGGGTAATCCAAACCACCCAACATGTTGGGTTATTCACGTAAACCCAACTGGCTGGGTCAAATAAACCCAGTTTGTGTTCTGTCCAATATTTACCCAGTGCTGGGTTACCAGCTAACCCAAATTGGGTTGTTTTTAACCCAGCATTTTTTTTTGAGTGTAGTAGCAGAGATTCAGCACCATGGATAGCGCCGCGGTTGAGCAAATCCCTGCAAATCTGACTAGTCAAACCCGGACACAATGTACCAGACATTTTGTTAAGTGAGTAGCCGCAGTTTATAATTTTGAAACGTAATACAATGGGAAACAAAAACTATTGTTTCTTGTTAGAGAAGTCCATTTAGTCTTCAGATCAGCTTATGCCAGGGTTAGTTCAGGAGGCAATCTTTGTGAAAGGTGCAGATTGAAATGTAACGAACACAACTGACGTGATTCTTTATTCTACAAAGGCCTCATACATTTCTCTCTGAACGTTCGACAACGTTGTGCCCTCCTGAATGCGCCCCAGCTAGCCCACTGCGAGGAAGGAGGAGGGCCCCGAACTGAGCTCACAGTCTGCAGGCCTTTGCAATTTGTGACCAGGCAGGGAGCAGGCAAAAAATCGTCTGCGTTCCAAACGGTTTCCAAAGCAGCCATTAGCTATATTTGGAGTATCCTGAGGGTAATCTGATAGACTTACAGCATCATTTTTACCCTGTAGATTTGGGTGCAGAGATGTATTTCTTAATGATGAGCTTTGGCTTATTTCTGCAACACAGCCGACCCCCTAGTTAGCTACATGTCTGGATAAGAACATTTATTCACGTGATATTTCTTTTAAATAGAACATTTACAGTAGTTACAAAAGATTGTCCCTGTCAATGACAATAATATGATTTAGAGCCCTCCAATTTCAAATCTGGACCCCAAAGCCAGTTCCACTGTGTTTTTCCATTGTTCCCCTCCAGTCAGGGACTGATTTAGACCTTGGACACCAGGTGGGTGCAGATGATTATCTGGTAGAACAGAACACCAGCAGGCTCTGGACCTCGTAGGGTAAGAGTTGAGTACCCCTGATCCCAGAGTGTTAGCCATAACATATGGCTGTGTCCTCCACAGACATCAGAATAGTGAAGGCTAACCCATAGCAGGGCTAAGATGGTACCTCATGCAAACAAATGTAACCCCCTCTCTCTGTCTTCCCAACCAGCCACTGACTGTACATTCTGTCATCTCAGGCGTATAAACATCGGCGTCCGGTACCAGGCAGAGGTTCCAGAGCTGAGGCAGCGTTCAGCGGCCAAACACGACCATCACAAGGCTTTGCTGGTCTGGGCTCCTCTCCACGACCTGGAGGCTAAACCTGGACACCACGAGAGAGGTAACAGACTTAACATATCAGCTGACACATCTTTAATCCTCTGTCCTAAAACTGTCAATACTCAGGTTTGGTATTTGTCAAATTTAAGTCTCAGTAAATTTGAGTCTCAGTAAATCAAACATTCAGTACTGATTTGAAGAACCCATTGACAACAATGGGCTGATCACGCTATCTCGATATTGATCCCAATCTCTTTCTTTCTCTCTCCTTCCCTTCCTCCCTTCCCTCTCTCTCCCTCTCTCTCCCTCCCTCTCTCTCCCTCCCTCTCTCTCCCTCCCTCTCTCCCCCTCCCTCTCTCCCCCTCCCTCTCTCTCCCTCCAGTGGATGACCTCATGCACCTGTCATGCTCCAGTGCTCTGCACGGAGGAGGGACCAATCAGGAGCTGGTGCTGCACTGCCTGTACGAGTGCAAGGGTGACATCATGGTGAGCAATGCATGATGGGTCATGTTGACTGAGAAGAGATGACCGGGAGGGGAGGAGAGCTGGGTTGTGTTCATTAGGGCACACTGTAGCGAAATGGGTTGAAAATGAAAAAGAGTGTGTGTTATTGGACAACTGCAGATGGTATCTGTCTGTTTGTGACGGTTATCATCCATTTTGTGTCTACTGAGAACAACCGTGGCTTTAGTGGGTGTGATTTAACTGGACGCGGGCTGTGTTCCAATATCCTACTAGAATAACAACTAGCTATACCACCTCCGAATGTATTCACAATACATTCATAATATAATAATATATGTAATTTAGCAGACGCTTTTATCCAAAGCAACGTACAGTAATCTGTGCATACATTTTACGTATGGGTGGCCCCAGCGGGAATCGAACCCACATGGCCACTCTGGCTACTGTAGCGCAGCACTTTCTTCCTACTGCAACCACACATGGTGTATGGTAAGGGGAGGGCTGTGTAAACTGTGGTGAATATGTAACAAGGTATTATACAGCACAGGTGCTATTGAGTTCACTATTCCTCCTAGTTGCCTTGTTCTCCTTGAATCTATGTAGGCAAGACACACTTATTTTCATGATTTCAAAATCATCAAAATCAATGAATCGTAGCACGTTTTTGGTCTCCTTCAATAGTTTTTACCTGATTTAAGTAGCATCCTGTTGAAAAAGGAGGTTTTCACGATTATCAGTTCTTATGCATATCCCAATGCTGGGATAGTTACCACTTTGTTACAATATGTAAATAATAATGTTGTTAAATTAGAATATGTGAAGTGCAAAAATGTTCAAGGATCAGTTTTATTTGCAGTGTACGAAGTTAACATGATGAACAGAATGACGTTTACTCTCACGTGCGGCCAAAAATAACTATCTGAAAGCCACACCCCTAATTGGCCACGCCTCCTGGAAATAACCTAGCAATTAGAATAAAGAAGACCCGGTTTCTCGGTCAACGCAGCATTAAAGTGAATATAAACCCAATTAATGGTTAAATTAACCTGTTTGGGTAATCCAAACCACCCAACTGGCTGGGTCAAAATAACCCAGTTTATGTTCTGTCCAATATTTACCCAGCGCTGGGTTACAAGCTAACCCAAATTGGGTTGTTTTTTTACGCACCATATTTTTGGGTCGTAGCAGAGATTCAGCACCTTGGATAGTGGCGCGATTGAGAAGCTGCAGGTTATATTTTGTCTCGGCCAGAGCCATAAAGATAGTTTGGAGATTTGTGAAGGTGAGATGGAGATTGCCTTCAGTAACTGCGTTGAGAGTTTACATGTAGCCTACACAAGATATGATTCAGCTGGGCACAGACTAGGCAACGCTTCCTCCTTAAACATCCCTCGCCCCCTCAGCATCAGCCAGATCAGCTTACGGGCCTGTTCATTAGTGCACAATGTAGCAAAAGGTTGCTCAGTTGAAAACGTTAGTTTGTCTAATGTAGTAACACGTTCTTTCCACTGTCGAGAAATTCGCATAATATAAAATAATTACCAATGTCAAAATAATGTCATATTTCGATGTAAGATGAAGCACACTCACTGTTTTTTACAACAATTAAATACATGTATTACTACTTTAACCATGGAGACAGTTAAAAATGCACCTAAACAGAATTTAATGGGCATACTAGAAAGAGCATAATGACTGTGCCCATTCATTCGGCCGCCCTAATCTGTGTGTTGTTTTGTTATAAGATATGCCCAGTGCTCCATATGCCCAATGTAGAAAACAGACGTATACACACACACACACACGCTCTCTCTTACTCACTCTGGAGTAAAGGTCACATATGTTCAGCAGAGTGTTCAGAGAGCGAGAGAGACATTGAGTTAGAGGAAGGGAGATGGAGAAAAAGATAGAGAAAGAGGGCTTTATGGTAGTGGCACCATGTTGTTGTCAAGGAGACCGAGGGTGGTTATCAGTGTGTGCGGTGCGCCCACTCTCTCTCTGTCTCTCTCCAGCATCAGGAGGCATTGCTGTTGCTCTCTTACAGTAGCTCTCCGGGTTAATCCATCCCATCACAATGACCAACAGATCAGCTTCAATATCAAGGAATCGGTCAATATCAATATCAAGCATTACCCTGATCAGCGTCCGGTGTGTGTGCTCTGAAAACCAACCAAGTAGCCCTTGATTTCAAGTATTGCTCAGTGTCTCGTGAGCTGTTGATCTACGTGTTTACTCTTGTGAGTTCATTTGTGAACGGTTGGGTTGATAATGCTGTTCTTGGTGTTCAGGGAGCGTTGGCCTTCCTGCTGTTGAAAAACCCCGTCTTCCCTAAGGACCACCGACTAGGAGACTACCACTACTCAGGTTTGTCATGTCATAGAGTAAGACACTATCTGTGCATTATTAGTTCTATGGGTACTGGTCATTTCTTACTGTGTCTACCGGGTTATGTTGTGTGTGTGTGTGTGTGTGTGTGTGCATTCCTGCAGGCAGGCCTGTGTGCATAACTCTCTGTGGGTCCTTTTACTGAGTCAGAATCATCACACTTCACTGGAGTATGTCAAAGTGCATCCCTGCAGGCAAGCCTGTGTTGTATGCTTGCATGGGGCCTTTTTCTTCTATTTTCTATACTGAACAAATGTATAAAATCAACATCAACAATTTTACTGAGTTACAGTTCATGCGAGGAAATCAGTCAATTGAAATACATTAGGCCCTAATCTATGGATTTCACATGACTGGGCATAGGCCCACCCACTTGGGTGCCAGGCCCAGCTAATCAGAATAAGTTTTCCCCTACAAAAGGGCATTATTACAGGCATAAATACTCTTCAGTTTCATCACCTTTCTGGGTGGCGGGTCTCCGACGATCCCGCAGGTGAAGAAGCCGGATGTGGAGGTCCTGGGCTGGCGTGGTTACACGTGGTCTGTGGTTGTGAGGCCGGTTGGACGTACTGCCAAATTCTCTAAAACGACGTTGGAAGCGGCTTATGGTAGAAAAAAAGTAATATTAAATGATCTGGCAACAGCTCTGGTGGACATTCCTGCAGTCAGCATGTCAATTGCACACTCTCTCAAAACCTCTCCCTCCAGACATGTGAGACATGTGGCATTGTGTTGTGTGACAAAACTGCACATTTTAGAGTGGCCTTTTTATGTCCCCAGCACAAGTTGCACCTGTGTAATGATCATGCTGTTTAATCAGCTTCTTTATATGCCGCACCTGTCAGGTGGATGGATTATCTTGGCAAACGAGAAATGCTCACTAACAGGGATGTGGACAAATTTGTGCCCAACATTTGAGAGAAATAAGCTTTTTGTGCGTATGGAACATTTCTGGGATGTTTTATTTCAGCACATGAAAAATAGGACCAACACTTTACATGTTGTGTTTATATTTTTGTTCAGGATAGTAGCAGGGATGTCTCCAGAGCTCCTCTCAGCTTTAAGTTGTTAGCGCCAGAACTCGGCTAGACGAACCGAACGAGTGGGCTTGCATACTCCCTTAAAAATACCTTTGCTTGAAAAACGAGAGGAAAGCGGCAATAGTACTGTTTGTTCATATTGAGACGCCATAGTCAAAATAGTCAGAATTAATCTAAGATGACTCAAGCAATCTGTCATTCATTTTCACGTTTTTGCCGAAAGGGGTCTTAGTCGCCCAATTTTACATCTAACTATGATGTTTGGTGTCGTCCCTACTGTTAACCAATCACAGACGAAGGGGCGTAGACTTCGGCTTACTTACAGAAAAAATGTTGTGTACCCGAACAGCAGGCAAAACCCTAGCCGAATTCCATAACGAACAAAAATGGCCCAAAATGTTGTCATAACATATGCACAAACTTGATAGAACTGTTTCAGCTAGGAAGCTTGCGGACAACTTTTAACAATGGCAGAGGACAGAGAACAGAGGACAGAGAAGCATTGTTTATCGAACCAGTCGTGTGTGTGTGTGTCCACCCTGTGCATACAGAAGCAGACCGTCACCAGTCAGTGTCTGTCCGTCTAACTGTCTCTCTTCCTTTCTCTCTCTCAGGGTCAGACAGCTGGACCTCAGTAGAGAGACGGTACTTCAACAAAGGGATCGCTGCCTATAAGAAAGACTTCTTCATGGTCCAGAAACTGGTATGTGCCAGTCTATGTATATATCTATAAATGGCATGGGCTGCTCAGTGCTCACATAAATAAGTCAACTGGGGGCCTTGCTTAATCTGTTCCCATTCACCATTCCTACTTGGTTACTGTAATATGCTGCAAAGGTTACTGAGAGGTTGCCTCTGTCTCCCAAAAAACTCCCGGGTGAGTCATTTTTTTTCAGGAGGATATACAGTACCAGTCAAAAGTTTGGACACACCTACTCATTCAATGGTTTTTCTTTATTTTTTACTATTTTCTACATTGTAGAATAATATTGAAGACATCAAAACTATGAAATAACACATATATTCAGTAACCATGTAGTAACCAAAAAAGTGTTAAACAAATCAAAATAAAATTTTATATTTGAGATTCTTCAAAGTAGCCACCCTTTGACAGTTTTGCACACTCTTGGCATTCTCTCAACCAGCTTCATGAGGTAGTCACCTAGAATGTATTTCAATTAGCAGGTGTGCCTTGTTAAATGTTAATTTGTATAATTTCTTTCCTTAATGCGTTTTAGCTAATCAGTTGTGTTGTGACAAGGTATGGGGTGTATACAGAGGATAGCCCTATTTGGTAAAAGACCAAGTCCATATCATGGCAAGAACAGCTCAAATAAGCAAAGAGAAACAACAGTCCATCATTACTTTAAGACATGAAGGTCAGTCAATCCGAAACATTTCAAGAACTTAGAAAGTTTCTTTAAGTGCAGTCGCAAAAACCATCAAGCGCTATGATGAAACTGGCTCTCATGAGGACCGCCACAGGAATGGAAGACCCAGAGTTACCTCTGCTGCAGATGAGAAATTCATTGGAGTTACCAGCCTCAGAAATTACAGCCCAAATAAATGCTTCACAGAGTTCAAGTAACAGACACATTTCAACATCAACTATTCAGAGGAGATATTTCGATTTGTTTAACACTTTTCTTTGGTTACTATATGATTCCATGTGTGTTATTTTATACTTTTGATGTCTTCACTATAATTCTACAATGTAGAAAATAGTACAAATAAAGAAAAAGCCCCAGAATGAGGTAGGTGTGTCCAAACTTCTGACTGGTTCTGTAGTTGAGTTGATGCTTTTGTGTCTTCTGCTCCTAAACCTTGTAATGGGCCTAGATATGAAGTGTGTTTCTGTGTGTGTCGCTGCTACACAGGTGAGCACGAAGACAGTGGCTCAGTGTGTGGAGTTCTACTACACCTGTAAGAAACGGGTAAAGATCGGTCGGAACGGCGCTCTGATCTACGGAGACACAGAGCCACCTGAGAGCAGGAACACTGATGAGGAGCTGGACCTCAAAGTGAGTTGATTGACTACCTACATAAGGACTTCACGTAGCACATTCATGGCCCATATCTAACACATTCATAGTCCATTCAGAAGCATGTCCTGAAGCCAATGAAGAGTACCGACATTAAGGACTTCATAGCACATTTTATAATATATAAATATATATATAAGCATGTAAGCCTGACAAGAACAGAGGAAGTAGGCAACCCCAAAGTGAGTAAAATCGTGCCAGTCCCTCAGCCAAATAAAAAGCATAATCAAAAACAAGAGCTGGCGCACACCCAGAGAAAATGATTTAGTGTATTATTTAGAGGTGCTGACTCACTCACAGCCACCCATTTTAACCTAGGACACAAGTTGTGATTTGTTGGTAAGACTTTATTTGAGGGCTACCTATAATACGGATTTCATAACACATTCATAACCCATTCATAACAGCATTGCAGACGTATTTCATGAAATGTACTGTGTGGGATACCCTGTTACTGTACAGCCTACTGCATACGGTATAAACAATTCTGAAAGCACAATGAAACGCATCTCTGCATCTCTCTACCAACAGAAACAACACTACATAAACAATCTTTCTACAGTGACTCTCTCTCGCTTTCTCGTTTGGGCAAAAGTCCGTCCTCTCTCCTCCGTGACCCAGAATTCCGATAAGAGATCGAGGAGTGGGTCAGATCGTTAGTATGCAAACGGAAGATGGTCCTCCTCTCTCCTCCGTGACCCAGAATTCCGATAAGAGATCGAGGAGTGGGTCAGATCGTTAGTATGCAAACGGAAGATGGTCCTCCTCTCTCCTCCGTGACCCAGAATTCCGATAAGAGATTGAGGAGTGGGTCAGATCGTTAGTATGCAAACGGAAGATGGTCCTCCTCTCTCCTCCGTGACCCAGAATTCCGATAAGAGATCGAGGAGTGGGTCAGATCGTTAGTATGCAAACGGAAGATGGTCCTCCTCTCTCCTCCGTGACCCAGAATTCCGATAAGAGATTGAGGAGTGGGTCAGATCGTTAGTATGCAAACGAAAGATGGTCCTCCTCTCTCCTCCGTGACCCAGAATTCCGATAAGAGATTGAGGAGTGGGTCAGATCGTTAGTATGCAAACGGAAGATGGTCCTCCTCTCTCCTCCGTGACCCAGAATTCCGATAAGAGATTGAGGAGTGGGTCAGATCGTTAGTATGCAAACGGAAGATGGTCCTCCTCTCTCCTCCGTGACCCAGAATTCCGATAAGAGATTGAGGAGTGGGTCAGATCGTTAGTATGCAAACGGAAGATGGTCCTCCTCTCTCCTCCGTGACCCAGAATTCCGATAAGAGATTGAGGAGTGGGTCAGATCGTTAGTATGCAAACGGAAGATGGTCCTCCTCTCTCCTCCGTGACCCAGAATTCCGATAAGAGATTGAGGAGTGGGTCAGATCGTTAGTATGCAAACGGAAGATGGTCCTCCCCTCCTTGACAGCCTCCTTTTGGCGAGGAAGTTTTTACTTGTCCTTTTATCCATGAAATGTCTTGCAGAACTAACTTAATTTGTTTTGAGCACTTTACGCATTTATTTTGGGATCCACCCCTGCAAATGTAGTTTGCCTAATGACGCAGGACTGGAGAAGGACCGTCTCATTTCAAGCGAGCGCATTTCCATCCACGTTCGCTCTCATCAATTTGAACTTTGACTTTTTCAAAGTGAGGTGAGCGAGGACGCAGGAAGTGAGCAATTCTAATTGAGAAAATACCTCCCCCTCTCTCTCTCTCTCTCTCTCTCTCTTTCTACCAACAGTGCTCTCAGAGATTAGAATCTCGGAAGGAAGACGAAGATAGCAGGAAGTGGGAGGTGTCAGCTGACAGGAAGCAGTGGGGCTCCAGTCCAAGCAGGATGACACAAAAGGTACAAGCCACTGAGAACGTGAGTGGGAGATGCAGGGGAACTGTGTCTGTGTAGAGGAGCATCTCCTCCTGAGTAGAGGAGACACTGACTCGAAGATGAATGAGCATGGATGTATGTGATCTTTTTATTCTTGTGTAATCAACACCCCGTGCAGTCAACAATATTTGCACTTTTGAACTTGCCTCGACTGAGTTCACAGTAGAACAGTGGCGAGGGACACCATGCTGCTGTGTTCATAGGTATTCTGCCATCTAGTGGCTAAATACTGAACAGCTGATTTGGCTGGCTTCCCCACTCCCCATGTTGTGTAATTTGACTCTGGCAGCAAACAATGACTCAGAAAACCTTTGACACCATTTCTGCTGTTAGTTGGTGACCTGGTCGAAATCTATGGTTTTAAAATATGGCCTGAGGTGAAACACAAAGCTTTGTTATGTTGTACTTATTTTGTACTATCCAGGTATACAACGTCTAGGTTAGTTTGACTCTGGGAGGTGTGTGAGTGTGTGTGCTGACCAGAGTTGTGGGTGCAGTTGGCAAGATACTGCTCTGACATCACTGGGGGCTGCTGAGCGGGGGACGGCTCATAATGGCTGGAATGGGGATAATGGTATTTAAAATTGTATTTATTTTTATTTAACCTTTATTTAATTAGGCAAGTCAGTTAAGAACAAATTCTTATTTACAATGATACCCTACACCGGCCAAACCCATTTGTATCATTTGTATTTGATACCATTCCACCCATCCCGCTCCAGCCATTACCATAAGCCCCCTCCTCCTCAATTAATGTGCCACTAACCTCCTGTGTCTGATTCTGATCAGCTGTCATGATTATTGGTCAGCTTGGCAATTGGGAGGAGAGGGTGCTTTTTGTATCCATGCCTGTGTCCTTGCATCCAATGATATTTTGCATGCTTAAATCAATTAGCAAATTAAGTATTTCCATGTGCAGGCTGGAGCAGTCCTGGTGTTGAAGAGTCAGGAGGGCTTGAGGAGAGACCAGACGTCGTCCCGTGTCAGTCTCCCTCCTCAGCTCCCTCCCAGCGCCTCCTCGAAACCACGACCGGCCCCCAAGACCGGGACCATATCAGGGACCAAGGGCCCTGCCGGACCAGAGGGAGAGTTCCCCTGCAAGAAGTGTGACCGGTCAGTGTCTGAGATATTTTTTTTCTTTATTTAACTAGGCAAGTCAGTCAAGAACAAATTCTTATTTACAATGACGGCCTACCCCGGCCAAACTCGGACAACGCTGGGCCAATTGTGCGCCGCCTTATGGGACTCCCAATCACGGCCGGTTGTGATACAGCCTGGAATCGAACCAGGGTTTCTGTAGGGACGCCTCAAGCACCGAGACGCAGTGCCTTAGACCGCTGCACCACTCAGGAGCCCCCATATCTAAGATATGTCTTAGATGCCAATAGGCAGAACAACATGGCGTCGTCATTTGTGTCAAAGTTGGCCGGACTCTTGATGCGGTGCTGGTTGAAGGTGCTGGTTAAAGGTAGTTGGGGGGGAAAAGATAGTCTTGAGATTCCAGATCTGGATAAAGCATTTTGTCTACGTTTGCAATTAGAAGTTGTCCACTCTGTATTTACAGTGCTAGCACACTAACCAATGACATCACCGCCCGTGATTTTGACGCATGTTACTCGGACAGTGAATTGTATGGACTGGTAGTTGTGATTTGCATATTGGAGGAGAGACCTTGCTCAGAGAGTACTGCGATTCGACAAGATCTGCAGGGTAACTGCAATGTTGCACCGGTTGGTTTGAATAGGTTGGAATCTTTGAGCGGCTGTTGGTTGCAGAAACACTGACTTGGGAAGCGCTCTGAGCTGTGTGTGTGTGTGTGTGTGTGTGTGCATACACATGTGTAATACAGTGAAAAGTGCTCCTTGGTGGTTGTTTGAGCTTCCTGCTATAAAAAAATCAAGCAGTGCTGACTGCCTCTGATTGAAGAGCTCGTCCAGTTAGCAACCGCAGTTCTGTTATTATCAACTGTCTCCTAGCAACTGAAACACAGCAGTGATATGGCATGCTATGCCCCCAGTCTATGCAGCTCTTATCCCATATCCAATTCCTCACTGGTCCACATACTGCAGACTACTCTACAGTATTCTGCCTTGGCATGGTGTTACACTTCATCCAATTCTAGAATTAAGCATTGTATGGTCTGGGAACCTTCGAATATGAAGTAAGGAAATGTAATATTTCATGGGCAGATGTTTCTGGCATTTGGACTTCATCAGTTCTCCTTCCTCCAGGTTCACACACAGTACCGTGCTTGTGCAAAGAGAAGGTCTTACACTCTTCAAATTGAAGTGCGGACCTTCTACTTGTCTACTGTGAACCAACACCATACAGATGTAGGAGCTTAATTTGAGCCAGTTTTCTGCAGCAGGAAAATAATCATGCAGCAACAGGAAATGTGAATTTATATAATGAATGGACATTTTTCAAAAGGGAAAGTCAAGTAGAAATTACAATCTTCAGAAGCCTTTTTAAACCTCAGATACAGTAAAAAGTTAGACATTTCCTGCAACGGGGTTATCAAATTAGAGCTAGTGCTTGTCCACAGATACGAAAGCTAACAAGGAAGCCAACCCAGCCTTCTCTCTGACCTCTAACCTCTGCCCCTCTCCTCCTCCTCCTCCCCTTAGGATCTTCTACAAGGTGAAGAGCCGCAGTGCCCACATGAAGAGCCACGCGGAGCAGGAGAAGAAGGCCGCTGCGCTGAGGCAGAAGGAGGCGGAGGAGAGGGCAGAGGCCCAGGCGGCGGCGGAAGCTGCAGCGTTACTGGCCGCGCGGCAGAACGGGGCACGGGAGGGGAACGCAGCTGGAGGAGACGGCGCTAACGATGACTCATCTGACGAAGACGATGATGTCGAGGAAGATGAGGACTGGCACTGAGACCATGAAGATGGAAAGGGAGCCCGCAACATATTATGCCGTTATGGCAAGTGCACCCTCTAGTCATCTCTATGGCTAAGACGGACGGCCAGACAAACAAGACAGACTGACTGCTCCTCTACTGGCAGGGTGAGGGGAACATAACAGAAGTACGAGGCCTCGGCTGCTCCTAGCGCTCTAGGGACATTTTACGCCCTCTTGTGACACCTGCTTTAGCAGCATTTGTCTTGAAACAAACTTATTTTTCATTGTTTCATGGAACAGGATCGCCTATCGTGACACTTTCAGGGACAGGTTTTCTCCCTCTTCCCTTTAACCTGCTTGTGATGCGTTCAGGGTTACCCATCTCTGACACGCCCCACGGCTATACAGTAGGGTATGAAAGCCATGCCATCTCTCTCTCGAACGCCATGACTTTTTTTCCCCCCTCCTGTCTGCCATCCTCCCCTGGCTTCTTCCTGTTCCTGTCAGCACTTTCAGCCAGTCACAGCACACAGACACTCATCAGGTGGGAACTCATAGCCACGCCCCCAGCCATGTAGGCTTTAAAAAACGAGAACACTGTGTGATGCTTGGCAACGCAAGACTACATGAACCACAATGCAACCCGGCTTGGCCACCGCCCTGCGCTCTCTCTGCAGTTTGATATGCTGTGAATAGAAGGAGATAAAATGAGTGATTGGGACAATGCAATATTGAAGTGGGAAGGACTTCTAGATCAGGAAAAGCTCCGATAGACTGATGTGGTGGTAACACTACCTGTGTGGTGTCATGCCTACATGTGAAGGAACGATCTGTTTAGAGAACACTGCATTGTATGTGTTTCATAGTCTTTCACGTTTGGGACTTTTCCCACTCAAGACTGCCAAAAGCTTGTACAGATGCATCGGTCCTCAGTTCACCAAACTGGTTTCTTTCTTAGTTTCAAGTGCTGTACTTTTGGGTTTTAGTTTTGTGAATCCCTACCTTGTCACTTTTTGTTTTTTTATAGATTTGGTATTCCTCCTCACTGTCGATGCCTTGGATGTTTTAAACACGTGTTTTATCTTCGAATGAATGACCATTCATTTTACAAAGGTTATTTTTTGATATTCAACAAATTACAATTTTTTTTTTTGCTTATTATATCAAATGGTCATTGTTGTTTCTGTTAATTTGATCATTGTTATTAATAATGTCACTGTTGTCTCCTATATTATTTGTATTATTATATTGTTTTTGCGGCAGGTTGCTTTGAAGCTCTCTTTCTCATTTGACCACAGTATAGGGTTATTTATGACATTGCTTTTGTTGTCTGTTTGGAACTGTGAGGTTTGAGAAGGAGATCTCCAGAAAAAGAAGTCGGAGAAGAGAAGTCAATGTAAATAGAATGTGCAATAGAACAACAACGTGATCCCTGATGCCCTCCTCCCCCCATCCTGTACCCAGAATGCCCCTCTTTGTGCCCTCTCCAAATTGGTCCTTAGTAGCTTTATAGGCAGTTAACCCTCTGTCAACTATATCATTACACCAGGAGGATAGAGAGGGGGAAACATGATGTTGAATTGAATGGGAAGGTCTGCTCTGGTCATTCTATTTCTATGGAGACGACTCCTATTGTCTGGCCTATTAACATAAAATAAAAAAGGGCTTCCCATAACAGTCTGTCTTTATCGATCTATCTCTTTCTGCCAAGCACTATATCTCATATCTCTATTCCCAGACCAGGCTCGATCTGTCGCCATGGCAACAAATGAGCAGGCAGAACATTTTCTTGTTAAGTAGAGTGGGGAGCGGAGAGTAGCTGCTCCAATTACCTTGCTAAGGTTAAACCTACCTGCGTACTATGCACTGTGTGTCTGTCTGTTGGGAATGTTTGTGTGTGTGTGTGAGTGTGTGTGGGGATGGCTTCTTACAAATGTGCTGCTTTTTGGTCAAATATCCTTCTGAAATTCAGCCATTTGTGGAAAACTAGGTTTAATCCTGACTTTTCACTTTTGTCATCTTAATTTATATCTCCTTTACCTTTTTCTTATTAGTTTTACTTACCCAGAGATTGTCACGAGGCGTTGTTTGTTTTGGGAAAAAAAATGTTTTAATACCGTTAAACAGAATCAAGAATGAAATTGAGGGCACGCCACAAATGCTAAGAAGCTGTAAACCTTATTCGCTTTCATCGAATTAGGGAAGGGAATAGAAAAAATGTAAAGGTTTTATTTAGCTAATATATATCTCTAAATTAAATTCTATGAATGCAAACTTTCAATGCTATTTTCATATGGGGCTCATTTCACACTAATGATGTAAAATGAAATGGATTCTCAAGTGCTTTTTACGATGTCATTTATTTGTTTCAATTAGATTTTTACCACCTGTGTTTAAAAAAAAATTAATAAATATGGGAATGCACTGTTTTATTAAAATTGTGCAATACTGATGGAATAAGTGTGTTGGTCATTTTCAAAACGTGCATGTTTTTACCATAACATGAGATCAGGGTTGTTTTCAAATGTTTTGCAACAGAAAAAAAAAAAAAACTTTTTTGTAATTGGACCAGGTTATTTGCCGTTTCATTCCATTATTCTTCATGTTGTACCTAATGAACATAACCCCAGTGTGTTTCTGGCTCCAGGGTGAAGTTTCCCCCTAGGTGCAGATCTAGGATCATCTTCCTAAACCTTCACCATTTAGTGTGTAAAATGCTAAACTGGATCATTTTCTAGGGGCAACTTCACCTTACACTGTGTCTGAGGGTAGTTGTTTTACTGAGATCCACGACGTGGCAGTATTGGAGCAGGAATCTAACGTGCCTTTACATGGGCCAAGCACAAGATGGAACCATTGTTTGACATCTGTTCATTTGGCTTTTATTTTCTTTATAAATACAGTGCCTTTATTCCACATAACATTGAGCTCGAATAGTGTACAATACTGGATTTACTCTCTGTAATGTAAGAGTAAGTAAGCTATAAGTAAGACATCTATACAGAGTAAGACTGCTTCTCATGTGGCTGTGTGAGTCACACTTGCCGGATGTGGCTGTTTTGGTGGAACCTCCAAACTGGTGTTTGGGGTCTGGATGTAGAGTTGGTTTGGATGGAACTGGGTGTGGATGTTTGATAGTACGGTTAGATATTTTTTTATATATATTTATATATAAATGTACTTTTTTCTGCTGGTGTCTTTGTTCCACTCTTCAAATCTTTCCTCTCACTCTGTGACGTCTCTTCTTTCTCTCACTCTCTCTCTTCAGTGAAAGTGTTAGACACGCTTGAGCAGTGGAGCTGGACAGAGCTTCAGTACAAGAACAGAACAGAGTTGGATCTGGAAGAGAATATGCACCTGGTCTGGCCATCTTAAAAAAAAAAAGGCCCATACTGTGTAGTTAGGAGGATGAAGGGAACTGCCAACTATGTTAAGCACCGGGAGCGAGCAGCATGGAATTCTGGGAAACAAGAACAATATGAGCCTCAGATGTCTCCTCACACACACACACACACACTGTGTATGTATGGGGTCCTGGGAGAAGAGAGGAACGACGGGTTAAGGATGATTTATGTTTGAACTGACAATGATTCTTCAACATGAGACATTGCTTTATCTTGTTTGTATGGGGTAACAAACCTGGGAGGAGAGAGAGAGAGGAGGAGTGGCAGTTAAGGGGATGTGGGGTTGAAGAGCATCCTTCAACATGAGACATTAGTGTATGACACCATCTGGAAACGATAAAAGATCAGAGCCACGCTCACATGAACTTATTGACAAAGGGTTGAATGTAAACCGCATAATCATCATAATCATTTCCGATATATTGTTCGCTGCAAAACTGCATGCTAGATAATAATTTAGATTTGAGTTCGCTGGTTTGGTAGAGACAGAGAGTTAGGACACATTTGTAAATCTTTACGTCCCAAATCACACCCTACACCCTATATAGCGCACCTCTTTCGACCAGAGCCTGGTCAACAGTAGTGCACTAGGGAATAGGGTGCCGTTTGGAACGCCTCCATGCAGTCCAGGCCAGGTGTGTGTGTGTGTGAGAAGAACTGAAGCGATGTAGCTATTGCAGAGGGCGGACTGCAGACCTGACTGACCTCCCAAGCCTCCAGGCTGTCTCAATAGGAGGATGAGAATAACACACACAGTACTTGACAGCTCGAGGAATGCCTACCGCCTACTGTACAGTTTCAGCTTTACCTCACTGTGTACAAATATGTAACAGTTTCACTCCATCTAACCACCTATATATAGTACCAAGACCAAGCTACCTAATAGGTCGAGTGCGCTGTGAACAATTCTCAAATCATCACGTCAACGTCATCAAGAATATGCTGACCAAAATCATCACGAATGTCATTCCTCACCATTATAATTAACATCGTTACCCTCATCATCATCCCCATGTTATTACAACCAATGACAATGAAACCAGTTAGGACAGACTAGCCTGCCGCCTCATTAAGCGTTTCGCTCTATCAATAGGCTATATAAACTGAAGTTCAGTCCTATCGTTGGATATGTAGACCTCTATAATCCATATTAGGTCAGATCCCAACCCTGTGGAAACATTGCCCTTCACTTCCATCACTCAGTCTGACCAGACTGGACCATTATGGCCCCGCCCCTAGCCACACCGTAGGGAACTATGTGGTTGCCTGGTTACTAAACAGAAGTCCCTTGCTTCTGCTAACAAGCTATACAGACTGACCAGGCTGCAAACAGTCACTACCCAGCTAGCACATAACTTTCTGAGAACCTTATGTTTCTTAGAGCTTGGTGAGAGCGTGGTTGTCCTATGGTTACTTTGCATACAACCTTCCCACAACTTTCTGGGAATGGTGCTGGACAGTTGCTTGACTTTGCAACATTCTCAGCCCATTTTAAGGAACTTGACAAAAATACTTTATTTTCTTGGTATTTCCATTACTTTATCAGAAGGTTTCCGAAAAGTTCAAACTTGGTTACATTTCAATTTTGCTAATGTTCAAGAAACGTTCTCCAACTGGTTGGATGTTGGGAATGTTCTCAGAACGTTCAGAGAACATTAAGAAATATTGTTCCTCTGTGGGAATTTCAATACTTCAGCATACAGTTTTCATGGTTCTATTTAAAGTAATGATTTAAAAACATATACATTCTGTTTCCAACATCAACAAACCTATCTCTGTCCTCTATCTTGTTAATTGTGTTCAGGTGTGTTGGCCACACCCACGAATTGACCACACCTGATCTTAATGTGTGCTTGTTTCCTTTGACATGGGGTCTGTTTGAATTAGTGCTAGGTGATTAACCAACATTCTGGTTATTAAACAAGTAATTGACCGACATCTGTTCAATTATTTGAATTCCATTTCGTTTTCTTTCTTCTTCTGTGAGCTCAATACGCACATTACAGTTTCTCTAGAGATAAATCATCCTGAGTGGCATAGCGGTCTAAGGCACGGCATCGCAGTGCTAGAGGAGTCACTACAGACCCAGGTTCGATCCCGGTCTGTATTACGACCGGGAGTCCCATAGGGCCGCACAAAATTGTCTGGGTTAAGGGAGGGTTTGGCCGGGGTAGGCCGTCATTGTAAATAATACTTTTTTCATTGTAAATATTGTTTTTTTTATGTTCCTGGAGGCTGTTGCCATAGTGATAACCAAAAAAGATAGCTGTGTTGCCATTCACTCAGCCTATTGAGTCCACTGGTTCCACTCACACAGAACTACACTTTGCCTTGACCTCTTTCTCCCTGTCTCCAGATGAAAACCTCTGACTCGTGAGGTCTGGCCGCCAGACAACCTTCGACCCCCTTCCCCTCCTCCGTTCTCCAGACCGTCTCTGGAGACCTTCTCCCATTCCTCATCAACTCATCCATCCCTTCTGACTTCAAAAAGGCCTGAGTCGCTCCCCTCAAGAAACCAACAACCGACTCATCTGACGTCAAAAACAATAGACCTGTATCCCTCCTTTTCTTTTCTTTCCAAAACACTTGAGCATGCTGTCTCTGATCAACTCTCTTGTTATCTCTCGCAGAACGATCTTCTTCACCCTAACCAGTCTGGCTTCAAGACGAGTCACACAACCGAGACTGCTCTCCTCTCCTCCTCCTCAGCCAAAGCTGACTCTCTCTCCTCTGTTCTCATCCTCCTAGATCTATCCACTGCCTTTGACAACATGAACCATCATCCTCCTCTCCACTCTCTCAGGGCTGGGCGTCTCAGGCTCTGCACAGTCTTAGATCGCATCCTACCTGGCAGGCCGGTCCTACCAGGTGACTTGGAGAGGATTTGTGTCTGCACCACATGCTCTCACTACTGGTGTCCCCCAGGGCTCAGTTCTAGGCCCTGTTCTCTCTTATACACCAAGTCACTAGGCTCTGTCATATCCTCACATGGTCTCTTCTATCATTGCTATGCGTATGACACTCAACTACTTTTCTTCTCCCCCCCCTTCTGACACCCAGGTGGCGACACGCATCTCTGTGTGCCTGGCAGATATCTCAGCTTGGATGTTGGCCCACCACCTCAAGCTCAACCTCGACAAGACGGAGCTGCTCTTCCTCCCGGAGAAGGCCTGTCCACTCAAGACCTCTCATTTACTGTTGACATCTCCACAGTGTTGTCCTTCCAGAGTGCAAAGAACCTTGGCTTGACCCTGGACAACACTGTCGTTCTCTGCAACCATCAAAGCAGTGACTCGCTCCTGCAGGTTCATGCTCTACAACATCCGTAGAGTATGAACCTTCCTCACGCAGGAAGCGGTGCAGGTCCAAATCCAAGCAAATGTCATCTCCCGTCTGGACTACTGCAACTCACTGTTGACTGGGCTCCTTGCTTGTATCATCAAACCCATCATCAAGTTATCCAGAACGCTGCAGCCCGCCAGGTTTTCAACCTTCCCAAGTTCTCCCATGTCACCCCGCTCCTCCGCACACTCCACTAGCTTCCAGTCTAAGCTCACATCCAATATGAGACCATGGCGCTTGCCTACGGAGGAGCAGCAAGAGGAACTTCTCTCTTCTCTGTCCTGTCACCCCAATGGTGGAACCAGCTTCTCCATGAAGTTAGAACAGAAGAGTCCCTGCCCATCTTCCGAATGCACCTCTTCAAAGAGTATCTTAAATACAAATAAATATCCTGAACCAACACTTGCACTTGACTTCTCTCCCCCCCTCCTTCCCTTTCTGGCTCTGGCTTTGCTGATGACTACTTTTTTGAGTAAAAGTGTACTTAAAGTACCATGCCTGTGAAATGTGGTGGTCCCATCTAGCTATCTTAAGATGAATGCACTAACTGAAAGTCATTCTGGATAAGACCATCTGCTAAATGACTCAAGTGTAAAATGTCGTTTCCAACAGGCCAATATTCTAAATAGTTTAGTGCATTAAAAAAATATATATATAATGTTGAAATGTCGAAGCCGAACCAACCTCAAAAAGCACTAATCGCTCAGCACCAGTTTGACTAGACTAAAATGGACAGCTTTCTATGCGTAAAAAAAGCCATGGCATGCTAGCTCCATCCTGGTGGTACAGTAGACTAATTCCATGGCTAGTGAATAGAGGATTATAGGTTTGAATCTCACTGATGCTGTGTCACAATAAAAATACATGCGTTAGCATGATTAATGCCGAAGGAAGTGAATTTCCATGTGTTCCATCTGTGTGTGTAACCGATGTGAAATGGCTAGCTAGTTAGCAGGGTGCGCGCTAATAGCGTTTCAATCAGTGACTTCACTTGCTCTGAGACCTTGAAGTAGTTGTTCCCTTTGCTCTGCAAGGGCCGCGGCTTTTGTGGAGCGATAGGTAACGATGCTTCGAGGCTGGCTGGTTCGAGCCCAGGTAGGGGCGAGGAGAGGGACAGAAGCTATACTGTTACATGTGCTGAGAGTTTAAAAAAAAGTTTACCCAAAATAAGCTAGCAGTTTTATTGACACATTGTGAAAGTTTTAAGGAAGTTATTCATACATTTCAAAATTGTAATTTCCGTTCTCAGAGCATGAATAAAACTTTCAAGGAACCAGAGTAAAACGTTCTCAGAACCTCCCTACAATCTAAAAATGAAGGTTCCCAGAACTGGTGAATTTTTTTACTTATGTTCTCAGAACGTTTAAAAAAAAAGTTACATTTTACAGGTCAGGAAACATATGGCTTCATTCCCACAGCCAATGTGAAACCAAAAACATACGTTCCCACAATGTCAGAGCCAAATGTGCTAGCTGGGAGAGCTGCAGGCCCTGTGATGGGGTTAGCCAAAGGAAACAGGTCTGTTTAAATTAAGGCAACATTAGGAATAAAGACAGGGGTCCGTGGAGGCTCTGCTCCAAGATCTCTCTCACTGCTCCACAGGCTCTGGACAGTGTGTGCCCTCACAAAGAGACATTGGGTCAACACAACTACCGCACAACCTTCATACAACTCTCAAACAACTTTCATATAACCTACAGACAACCTTCCCCTGCTCCAGAGGGTCTGGGCAGTGTATACACTCTCAAAGAGACAGAGACAACACAACCATCAAATAACGTGCACACAAACACCAAACAACATTCACACAAACTACCTAACAACCTGCCAAAGAGTCATGAAACGTCCTCTGCAGGATCTTTAAAGACTATTCTTTCAACAGAGAGACACACATACAGTGCCTTGCAAAAGTATTCACCCCCCTCTGCATTTTTCCTATTTTGTTGCATTACAACCTGTAATTTCTATTTGGATTTCATGTAAAGGACATACACAAAATAGGAAAAATTGGTGAAGTGAAATAAATTGTAAAAAACTTGTTTCAAAAAATGTAAACGGATTGAAAACTGAAAAGTGGTGGGTACATATCTATTCACTCCCTTTGCTAGGAAGCCCCTAAATAAGATCTGGTGCAACCAATTACCTTCGGAAGTCACATAATTATTTAAATAAAGTCCACTTGTGTGAAATCTAAGTGTCACATGATCGCAGTATATATACACCTGTTCTGAAAGGGCCCCGAGTCTGCAACACCGCTAAGCAAGGGGCAACACCAAGCAAGCAACACTATGAAGACAAAGGAGCTCTTTAAACAGGTCAGGGACAAAGTTATGGAGAAGTACAGATCAGGGTTGGGTTATAAAAAAAAAATCTGAAACTTTGAACAAAAATCCCACGGAGCACCATTAAATCCATTATTAAAAAATGGAAGAATATGGCACCACAACAAACCTGCCAAGAGAGGGCTGCCCACGAAAACCTACAGACCAGGCAAGGAGGGCATTAATCAGAGGCAACAAAGAGCCCAAAGATAACCCTGAATGAGCTGCAAAGCTCCACAGCGGAGATTGGAGTATCTGTCCATAAGACCACTTTAAACCGTACACTCCACAGTGGGAGACTCCCCAAACATATGGAAGAAGGTACTCTGGTCAGATGAGACTAAAATTGACATTTCTGGCCATCAAGGAAAACGTTATATCTGGCGCAAACTCAACACCTCTCATCACCCTGAGAACACCAAGAGACTTGCAGCTGTAATTGCTGCAAAAGGTGTCTCTACAAAGTATTGACTTTGGGGAGGTGAATAGTTATGCACCCTCAAGTTCTTAGTTTTTTTTGGTCTTATTTCTTGTTTGTTTCACAATGAAAAATATTTTGCATCTTCAAAGTGGTGAGTGAAGACGGGTCACACAACCGTTGTGTAATGTTATGTTGTGTAAATCAAATGATACAAACCCCCACAAAAAATCAATTTTAATTCCAGGTTGTAAGGCAACAAAATAGGAAAAATGCCAGGGGGGGGGGGGGGGAACATTCGCAAGCCACTGTATTTCCTTTTTCAGTCTTCATTTTTTCCTTGACCATTGCTCCTTGACCATTGAGGTTTTGACTGACATTGCCAAATGATATTTCCACCATCATCTACAGTAACCTCCTAAATAGAAATGTCTACTTAAAGTAGCATAGATTCAACTCATCTACCAGATGGGCTGGTCCCAAACCCTCAGTAATGTGGCCAGAGCCTGGGCTTATGGGATTTGAGGGACTGGATGGGTCACTAAAATGGAACCATGACTCCAGGTCCGCATCCCAAATGGCACCCTTTTCCCTTTGTAGTGGACTACTTTTGACCAGGGCCCATAGGAATCTGGTCAAAAGTAGTGCACTATGGAATGGGTGCTACTTGGGACACATCCCAGTAGTCTCAAAGGACCATTGAGCCACTTTAACCCCACATTCCCTCCTTGCCCTGCCTTTAACTTCGCATGCAGCGTCAACTTCATACATACACTATAGCACAGGACTCGCAACATCAATCTAGTACACAGTATTCATCTTTTTTTTAAAACTCAACATTTGTCTTGAGTTTGCACTCAAATAACAATTGTTTTAATGTTTTTAAGATGTGAACTCAGATATTCAGACAGCTTTAGAGGGGGGGGGGGGGGGGGGGGAGGCAGTGAGTGAGGGATTCTGGAGTTGTTTTCTCACTATGACAACAGTCAGTGAGTGGTTGACCCAGACCCTCTGTGGCAGCCGGTCCGGACACAGATCCTGTCCAGAGCCACAGCCTCCAGTGGACTTCCCCATGTTAGATTCAATTATCTCCAAATTCTATTTGCAATTGGTTTGAATTCTGGTGACTGTCTGCCAAAGTCACAGTGTTTTTCTCAGCCAGTTAAACCATTGCGAGTGCACACACACAGTTAAAACGTCAGAATGACTTGGTGAGGCGCCTAGCTGGCAGTAATGGTAATGAGATGAGATGACCATACTGGCGGCATTAAGGTTATCATCAGTGTTTCTGTTGTTACCATCGTCATCATTATTCTCCTCATCCTCCCCCATCTGTGTCATCCCATTATTCTTAACGATAATTCTATGTCAGTGTCTTTCCCTCCCTTTCTCCCTCCCAGCTCCACCTCAATGTCTCTCTCCAGTTGCAACATCTTAGTAAGCAGATGTGAACCTGACCCAAAGATGTTCTGACTCCAATTGCATTCCTATTGATTTGGCTTGTTTATGTCCTCCTATCGGATTGTCTCTACTACCCAGAGCCTTATTTAAAAGTTCAGGCATAGAAACAGATGTTTCTTGTATCCCAGATGGATCAGCTTCACATAGATGGCTCCTCTTCCCCCCTCTCCCCTCCCTACTCAGCCCTAGCTCAAGAGAGCCATTGGACAATCAAGTAAAAACCTGTGTGTTCAGAGTTAATGTTGTAATGATGCAATGATGAAAGAGGAGGTCCAAATGGAACCCAGAGCTCCATTGCTACCCTGAGGGCCCAGACATATTCCCTGGCCCAGCACAATCCTTCAACCCTTCTTGGACCCACTGACAACCCCCCACCACCCCCCTACATAATCACATGATGTCTCAGATCGGCTCAGATCGGCACCGGCTTGGCAGGCGCACTAACGTTTCAAATTGATGAGAGCGACTCGAAACCATGGCACCCTGCCACTGTCAAGGCCAGGATCCAATCCTCCCACCACCTCCTCTTTACTATGTTTACTATGTCCTTCTCTCCCTGTTGGCCCAATAAGGTGGCCAGACCAACACGATAAAAGAAGATTATATACACTTTTAGTACAGTAGTTATGGATGGAAATATGTAGGGATTTATATTATGAATGGGCATATCTCATAGGAACCAGCTGTTTTATCATGTTCTCATACCCATTGTGTGTCTCCGCTGTGATGAAAGTTGACAGCCGGGCCGGCGGGGGCCAGTGGGGAACACACAGGGATAAGTGCTGCGTCGGCCCTGGGCCCCTGGTGTACACAGTTGGCCCCTGATCTACTCAGTCCAGTCCAGGCAGGGATTTACATGATAGATTAGTTAGTGAAACGCTCCAGCAGTAGCTTAGCAGTTCCCTTTGGTTTCTTCTCCAACACCAACACCAGGCCTTTCCTGTGCTCTGCTCTTTATGTCCTCGTTGGAAGTGGCCATGTTCCACAGCGGGAGTTGTTTCCTTTCTGCCTATACTACAGGGACTAGCTAAAGAGATGAAAAGCAACTACACACAGTCTTGCTCAGCTAACCTTGTGGGGAGATACGATTCAGTCCCAATAAAAAAAAACATATTTTCCTTAACTTCTAACCCAAAAACCTAACCGTAACCCTAAGGGGATACTCAAAGCTGTCACTGGGGTACATAAAGGCGCACACACACTGGCAGGCCTCACCACGAACAGAATGCTTGATCCCCCCTAACCCTAACACACTGGCAGGCCTCACCCAGAACAGAATGCTTGATCCCCCCTAACCCTAACCTACACAATTTTCCCTGCAGAACTCTGGACCAGGCACTGACTCCTGACCTGGGCGAACAGCCCACCCCCCCCCCCCCCCCCCCCCCCCCCCATCCTATCCCTGTCCTCCACCCTCAGACCTTTCCCAGACCCCCTGTTCTTACCCCCCCCCCCCCCAACAGATACAGAATCCCAGATTATACCCATCATCAGAACCTTCTCAGACAAACAGACTCCTTCATTCCGCATTCACCCAAACACAACCTACATTTCCCCCACTCCAGGGATTTAGACCTATATCAGCATTCTGAAGAAAAAAAACAACCTAAGAGATCTCTTAGTCTATGTAAATTGTGCCAACAAACCCACTCCTAAACCACCTATTGAATCACAGTACTATCGACAACTTCCACACATTCATGCACAAACCTCCAGTCCTATCCCTCAACTCATGACCATTCAGAGCACCAAAATTGTCCATGCCATAACATGCACATTATGCTACAACATTTATATAGGAGAAACCAGTCACAGTCTTGACATGCCTTCAACTGCACCTCCACAAAATTGAAAAAAACAACAACATTAAAACACACCTGGTAAAACATTTCCAAAACCACCCTACAACCTCCCTCAGCATCACCGGTCTAGAGATGAAAGCCTCCTCGACCATAGACCAGAGAAGAGCAGCTGAATCCAGGTGAATAGCAAACCTTAAGACCATGGCTCCACTTGGTATGAACCGTAAAGAGTAGGATAAAGCATTGTGTATCGAACACGAGGGGAGACAGAGAGCTGGTTTCAAGCGCAGAGCGCAGCAGGGGTTTAATGAAACGCACCATAGGAGGAGGAGGCAGGTAGCTGGGTCCAGGGCCAGGCAGAAGGTCATACGCGGTAGGTCCAAAAATGGCAACAGTACAGGCAGGGAATAGGCAAAAGCCGTCGTGAGTGAGGCAGGCAACAACTATCATACACGAGAGGAGAGACGGAAGGGGAACAACCAGCGCTCCAAAAAGGTGTCTCAAAACAAACAATAGCTCACAGTGATGGGGTGCAAGGAACTGAAGTAAATAGTGTGAACAGGTGATTAGAATTCCGGTGATTGGGATCTGGAGAGTGAGCTTGAAAGTGGGCTGTGTTCCGGGGACGTTTGGGAGTGTGAGTTGGACACAGACGTTACACACTGACAGTGGGAGTTAGTGAGGGCCTAATTAAGAGAGCTGGAGAAGCCACCGACACGAGGAGGAAATTCAACCAAAAATGTGTTATTTCTATGCTCAATCTGGTTTTGTCTTTTTTATATTTAATTGTATTATGTCAAGCACTTTCAACATAGCACTCGTCTTTGTACCACTTAATCACTCCATCCCTTGGTGTGATTTCCAATGATGTACTTAGTTATTTGTCTATTCATTTATTGATCCAGATTGAATGTTTTGTTATGATTTTATTATAGAAAATGTGTTCTAAAATTAAACTTGTTTACCCCCCAGCACTTTATCAACAATTGTGTTCCTTCTGTTGTTGAACTGTGATGGGTGACCCCTCGGAGCTCTGGGCCTTTCATGTTCTCTCACCCTCTCCAGACCGGTCTGATGGACAACATAGAAAAGAAACAGGGTAGAAAGTTGCAATAGGCCCGTGCAATCCAAAGTTTGATACCAGCATAAACAGAAACCCTCTTAAACCTAACCCTAATTCTAACATAAACACTAAACCCCCGAGAAATAGCATTTGACCATGTGGGGACTAGCAAACTATCCCCAGTTGGTCAAATTGTTGTTGGTTTACACAAGTATAGTTAAACACGTACACACACACACACACACACACACACACACACACACACACACACACACACACACACACACACACACACACACACACACGCTCTAAGCTGTAAATGTGCTATTCAAACGATTAGTCATTGGGTTTTATGATATCCATATAATCTCAGTGTACTATAGCACCTCTCAGACATCAGGAAACAGCTGGCTAGCTGATCATGTGCTGTGACCTCACCGCCTGCCCCTCATCACGTCTGTCTGTCCCGAGTCCTTTCCCTCTTTTGTCACTGCCTTTCCTGTTTTGTTGCTGTTTTTTATGGCTTACCCCTCATGTTCTGACTGTGTTGTAATTCCCTATGATGACATGTGCACCTAACCATTAAACAATAATACAATTACATTAACACTATGTACATAAACATGTCCGAGGCCCGAGACAGAAATGCCAATACTGTACACAAAATGTACAGACTCAAATAAAAAGAAACTCAAACATGGTTTCTCATGTGTGCACTGCGTCACTGGTATATATGATATATTATCCGCCTACACTGTTCTAAGTTACACACTCTGTTTGTATGCACACTTCTAAGTTAAAGATTAGGCATAAGTAGGTTTTGACTTGCAAGGTGATTTGCTACCCTCTGCTCTGCTTATCTCAATGTATTGTAGTGACCTTAACCCAACACCTAGCGACCTCGTCACAGGGTTTGGACCCGAATTTGCTAAAATATGTACAAGAGGAATGATTAAATCATTTCACCTTTGCCGGAAAGCTAGTCCGGTCAACAGGTAAGATAGAATAGCTAGGGTTCCTACTGTACTGAGATGTCAGATGATGCCAAGTGGTATGGGGTGATATATCCCCTTTGCTGCTGTTACCAGATCAGTTCCACCGAGGCCCTGGCTGCATTGTACAGTGCCTTGCAAAAGTATTCACCCCCTCTGCGTTTTTCCTATTTTGTTGCATTACAACCTGTAATTTAAATGGATTTTTATTTGGATTTCATGTAAAGGACATACACAAAATAAGTTCAAATTTGTGAAGTGAAATGAAAAATGTAAACAAATTCAAAACTGAAAAGTGATGTATTCACCGCCTTTGCTATGTAGCCTCTAAAGAAGATCTGGTGCAACCAATTAACTTCAGAAGTCACATAATTATTTAAATAAAGTCCACCTGTGTGCAATCTAAGTGTCACATGATTTGTCACATGATCTCAGTATATATACGTGTTCTGAAAGGCCCTATAGTCTACAACACCACTAAGCAAGAGGCACCACCAAGCAAGCAGCACCATGAAGACCAAGGAGCTCTCCAAACAGGTCAGGGGCAAAGTTGTGGGTTGGGTTATAGATCAGGTTTGGGTTATAAAAAAATATCAGAAACTTTGAACATCCCACGGAGCACCATTAAATCCATTATTAAAAAATGGAAGACTATGGCACCACAACAAACCTGCCAAGTGAGGGAAGCCCACCAAAACCTATGGACCAGGCAAGGAGGGCATTAATCAAAGAGGCAACAAAGAGCCCAAAGATAACCCTGAAGGAGCTGCAAAGCTCCACAGCTGTCACGACTTCCGCCGAAGTCGGTCCCTCTCCTTGTTCGGGCAGCGTTCGGCGGTCGACGTCACCGGTCTTCATGCCATCGCCACTCTACCTTTAATTTTCCATTTGTTTTGTCTTGTTTTCCTGCACACCGGGTTTACGTCTCCTCATAATTACTATGTGTATTTAGCCCTCTGTTCCCTCTGTCTGTGTGAGGTATTGTTTATTATCGAGGTTGACACGCTTCCGGCTGGTTAGCGCCAGGTTTTATGTATACCTGTGTTTTGTGGCATCCGGTACTTTGTTTGTGGTACTTTGTGCTGCCTTACTTGTTTTGGGCATTTGGTGTTGGTGATGTTGTTGCGTTCTGGCCTCAGTAAAGTGCTTTGTGTTCACTCATCTCTGCTCTCCTGCACCTGACTTCCATGCACCAGCTACACCCACTGTTCACAACAGCGGCAATTGGAGTATCTGTCCATAGGACCACTTTAAGCCGTACACTCCACAGAGCTGGGCTTTACAGAAGAATGTCCAGAAAAAAGTCATTGCTTTAAGAGAAAAATAATCAAACACGTTTGGTGTTCGCCAAAAGGCATGTGGGAGACTCCCCAAACATATGGAAGGAGGTACTCTGGTCAGATGAGACTAAATTGAGATTTTTGGCCATCAAGGAAAATGCTATGTCTGGCGCAAACCCAACACCTCTCATCACCCCGAGAACACCATTCCCACAGTGATGCATGGTGGTGGCAGCATCATCATAATGTGGGGATGTTTTTCATCGGTAGGGACTGGGAAACTGGTTCAGAATTGAAGGAATGATGGATGCCGCTAAATACAGGGAAATTCTGAGGGAAACCTGTTTCAGTCTTCCAGAGATATGAGACTGGGACGGTTCACCTTCCAGCAAGACAATGATCCTAAGCATACTGCTAAAGCAACACTTAAGTGGTTTAAGGGGAAACATTTAAATGTCTTGGAATGGCCTTGTCAAAGCCTAGACCTCAATCCAATTGAGAATCTGTGGTATGACTTAAAGATTGCTGTACACCAGTGGAACCCATCCAACTTGAAGGAGCTGGAGCAGTTTTGCCTTGAAGAATGGGCAAAAATCCCAGTGGCTCGATGTGCCAAGCTTATAGAGACATACCCCAAGAGACTTGCTGCAAAAAGGTGGCTCTACAAAGTATTGACTTTCGGGGGGGGTGGGGGGGGGGATAGTTACGCACGCTCAAGTTCTCTTTTTTTGTCTTATTTCTTGTTTGTTTCACAATGAAAAATATTTTGCATCTTCAAAGTGGTAGGCGTGTTGTGCAAATCAAATGATACAAACCACCCAAAAATCCATGTTAATTCCAGGTTGTAATGCAACAAAATAGGAAAAATACCAGGGGGGGGGGGGGGTTGAATACTTTCGCAAGCCACTGTATACTCTCTTTAGTGAACTAAGCTTCTGGTCAAAAGTAGCGCACTAAATAGGAAATAGGATGCCACATTGTTGTCCACAAGCAGTCCAAGCACCCAGAATCAACCCCCCCCCCCACCCGAAACTAGACTGGAGCTTTCTAGGGGAGGAGCCATCTGAGCCGATGTTATAATAATGATGGTTTGTCAGAACTGATGGTTTATACGGTTGGGGCTAAATGTATCTGATGAAATGCTGCATGTTAACGTTTCCCCACATTTTTGGGCCTTTAATTTAACAATAAAGCTTCCAAATGGTTACCCCGTAGCCTCCACATTAGATAGCCAGCTTGATAGTCCATGCTAGTTAGTTAGTTCTGAATTCAACTGACCACTTAGCTTTGTCCCGCAACTAGGCATCTATTAACATTTCCATTACAATGTTCAAACAAACATTTTTAATATACATTTTGGAATGGATTGTGAATGACATCACCGGGTGGTGGCCCTGGATATGGAACTGAACTAGGCATTTATATTTAAGCAGTAAGGCCCGAGGGGGTGTGACATATGGCCAATATACCACGGCCAAGGGTTGTTCTTACGCACGGCACAACACGGAGTGCCTGGACACAGCCCTTAGCCGTGGTATATTGGCCATATATTGCTACTATAAATTGTTTACCAACATAATTAGAGCAGTAAAAATAAGTGTTTTGACATTCCTGTGGTGTATGGTCTGACATACCACGGCTGTCAGCCAATCAGCACTCAGGGCTCGAACCACCTAGTTTATAAAAACATATTATAATGTTAAAATAAACATTTAGATAAATAATGCCTAGTTCCGGGATGGAGCTACCGACCATTGGTTTCATATCCAGGACCACAACCCTGTGATGTCACTCACAACCCATTCCATTCTGTTGTAGTTGTGCATCCAGCCTGGGGAACCAGGGAAGAGAAGGCCCGTCATCCTCACACAATGGCCCCAGTGTCCCAGCTGCCAAACTGGGATGGAAAACCGGGGGCGAAGGTAGCGGAGGAGCAAAGTGCTGGAGGCAGTTTGTAGGAGGACGATCATGGAGAAGGAGAAGAAAATGAATGGAATGAAAAAGTGTGGAGGGTAAGTAGATGATGAGCAAAATAGGAGGAACAGGTGTCAATTAGACAATCGTTCAAGTTCATCACAAAGTGTCCAGTCTCTCCTGACACTTGTGGTAAAAAGGAGAGCTAACATAATTCTTGAGATTGAGAGTAGGCACATTTCTTTCTTGTGTAGTTTTCTATTCAGTCAATGGCCTGTTGCTTTTTGACATCTACGGCTTTCTAACCGCTCAGTCACCATACAGTATCAGCACAGTACAATACAGTTACATACGCCAGACTGTCAAAAGGCGGAAAAAGCAGGGCACAACCGAAATGCAATTCTAGCATGCCAGCCCATTTCAGTTCACAGCTGCAGCTAAATATATTATTTTACTGAATTCTTCAGCGGTTTGGAAGCGTTCCAACTGCAGAACCACCGCAGGAGCCCCTCCACAGCTATTACTTGGTAAAAAAATGTTCTCTGCTCTCTCTCCCCCTCCCTCCCTCTTTTTTTCATCTGGAGAGAAAATCAAGGAGTTTGTTTGTGTTTTGGAGGGGGAGATGGTTGCTATGGAGATGCACCAAGGATCTCAGACTCAGTGCATTCCAGTTATTTTTATACTTTTTATATCATACAGACAGAAAGTGTCTTAAAAAATAAAGCCCCATGTCCCCCTTTGAGCTGTTAGAGGAAGTTGACTTGATTCTCTAATGGCCTTTGTGATTATATTTTGGATCTCAACAAGGCTCTGGGCTTGTTTTAAATCAGTTTGGGAGGATATTATAGAGATCCGATTAGATTGTTTGAAGCTCTGCTTTACAGGAACACTAATGGAACTGGATCCCCAAATTACTGGAAATCCCGACCTCTCATTGAGATAACATGTGATTAGCACTTGATTATGGGTTGCCATGTTAGTCGCTGGACTGGAGCAGAGCAGGCAGGAATTGACAGGGGTTTTGGTTGTTAGATATGTGGTTTTAAAATCCCCAACCAAAAGAAACTCTAGTTGATTGGCTGAGGCAGGATTGTATCAGAGGAAACCACAGTAACAGCCCTCTTGGTTCCTTCCAACAGAGTAGAATACCACTGGGCACGACGTCAATTCAACATCTAGTCCATGCTGGTTCAACGTAATTTAATTGAAACGACGTGGAAGCAACTGACACGCCCTGATCTGTTTCACCTGTCCTTGTGCTTGTCTCCACCCCCTCCAGGTGTCGCCCATCTTCCTCACTTATCCCCTGGGTATTTATACCTGTGTTTTCTGTCTGTCTGTGCCAGTTTGTCTTGTTTGTTCAAGTCAACTAGTGGTTTGTCGCTGCGCCTTGGTTTCCACAGTCTCGCTTTCTCTCGACCTCCTGGTGTTTGGCCTTTGCCTGTCCTGACCCTGTACCCGCCCTCCTGACCACTTTGCCTGAGCCTGCCTGCCGTTCCTGGACCTTTGCTCTACTTCTGGATCACCGACCTCTACCTGAACCTGCCTGCCGTCCTGTACCTTTGCTCCACTTCTGGATTACCGACCTGAACCTGCCTGCCGTCCTGTACCTTTGCTCCACTTCTGGCTCACCGACCTCTACCTGAACCTGCCTGCCGTCCCTGGACCTTTGCTCCACTTCTGGATCACCGACCTCTACCTGAACCTGCCTGCCGTCCTGTACCTTTGCTCCACTTCTGGATTACCAACCTGAACCTACCTGCCGTCCTGTACCTTTGCTCCACTTCTGGCTCACCGACCTCTACCTGAACCTGCCTGCCGTCCCTGGACCTTTGCTCCACTTCTGGATCACCGACCTCTACCTGAACCTGCCTGCCGTCCTGTACCTTTGCTCCACTTCTGGCTCACCGACCTCTACCTGAACCTGCCTGCCGTCCCTGGACCTTTGCTCCACTTCTGGATCACCGACCTCTACCTGAACCTGCCTGCCGTCCTGTACCTTTGCTCTACTTCTGGATCACCGACCTCTACCTGAACCTGCCTGCCGTCCTGTACCTTTGCTCCACTTCTGGATCACCGACCTCTACCTGAACCTGCCTGCCGTCCTGTACCTTTGCTCCACTTCTGGATTACCGACCTGAACCTGCCTGCCGTCCTGTACCTTTGCTCCACTTCTGGCTCACCGACCTCTACCTGAACCTGCCTGCCGTCCCTGGACCTTTGCTCCACTTCTGGATCACCGACATCTACCTGAACCTGCCTGCCGTCCTGTACCTTTGCTCCACTTCTGGATCACCGACCTCTACCTGAACCTGCCTGCCGTCCTGTACCTTTGCTCTACTTCTGGATCACCGACCTCTACCTGAACCTGCCTGCCGTCCTGTACCTTTGCTCTACTTCTGGATCACCGACCTCTACCTGAACCTGCCTGCCGTCCTGTACCTTTGCTCCACTTCTGGATCACTGACCTCTACCTGAACCTGCCTGCCGTCCTGTACCTTTGCTCCACTTCTGGATTACCGACCTGAACCTGCCTGCCGTCCTGTACCTTTGCTCCACTTCTGGCTCACCGACCTCTACCTGAACCTGCCTGCCGTCCCTGGACCTTTGCTCCACTTCTGGATCACCGACCTCTACCTGAACCTGCCTGCCGTCCTGTACCTTTGCTCCACTTCTGGATCACCGACCTCTACCTGAACCTGCCTGCCGTCCTGTACCTTTGCTCCACTTCTGGATCACCGACCTCTACCTGCCTGCCGTCCTGTACCTTGTCCTCTGCTCTGGATTATCGACCCCTACCTGCTTTGACCTGTCGTTTGCCTGCCCCTGTGGTTACAATAAACATTGTTACTTCACACAGTCTGCACTTGGGTCTTACCTTGATTCCTGATAGCAATGTTGATTAAACCAGTGTGTGCCCAGTGGGATGTTTTTTTGGGGTAAAAAAATCATCTTTCCTCAGGTAGATTTTAAAAATGGTAGTTCAGATGAGTTTGTTATTCAGTGATCTTTGGACTGCTGGAGAGAAATAAAGCATACGTGCAACCTAACTGTACCAAAAATACAACCGTACCAAAAATACAACCGTACCAAAAATACAACCGTACCAAAAACACAACTTGGCTAAAGCAACATCTTGCAAGGCTCTGTGGTGGTTTTATTCATGAACAATAATCATCTGAGCTCCACATGATTCTGGACATTTAATACACTGCAGATTTGTTTCTGCGTCAAACCGAACATGTATATTTTAGCAGGGAAGAAACAAACATGCCGTATGCAATCAATCCATTTCTAGGCCTGCCAGGTTCGTCAAAGTCTACACTATTTGCTTTTTCTCTCAGTCGTACTCATAAATGCACTTCAATTTTCTCGAACCTTCTGGATAGACTCTGTTCCTTGTCCCGCCCATTAGCACTGCCATGAGGAAACATTCCAGAACTCAGACGGCAGGCTTCTGGGACGGACAGAACCACCACATCAGAGAGAGTTGTTCAAACATTTCTGCAAATGAGATGAAGATATCTTCATACAGTTGGAATGGAGTGCAGAGAGGGGAAAGTACAGGGGAAACACTGTAACCACCACCCATCACTGGCCGGGGGTGAACTACACCATGGTGGTCAGCTCTGTGGAGTATCAGCTTAATAGCTGGCCTAACTGCTAAACCTCTGAAGGCCTAATGACAGAGTAAATATCCGATTGGAGTAAATATGGTCATTCTGGCAAAGTAGTGAGTTACCGTATTTATCCAAGGTGTGTTTTTCATTACTGAATCTGTAATCCTGGCCTACCTCCCTAGTGATTTACTGGTGCTTTCCAGAGTTCTGCCATACTTAATGGCCCGGTTTTATAAAGAACAACAGCCACCGTAAACAGTAGACCACAAATGCAACCACCAGAGTTCTAGCAACGTTGGTGGGAGAAAGAAAGCAGTGAACAAAATGCTCACAGTCAGATTTACGATCAGCACAGACTCCACAACTAGGAGGAATCACGTTTCACGAGACTCCAAAGCTCCGCTAGACCTTCTAGACTGAGCCCAGAGTACTGTCAGCATCCTCTAATTATTATTTAACCTTTAATCCAGATTGCCTCACAAGGGATACCTGGCCATGGAGGTCAGCTCAGTATAAAACCCACTCTGTTATTCATTCAAAATGAACCCCCTTTGATCTGTGCAGCTACAGTAGATATACCCTTTTTCTTCTTCTACTGTATATCATAGATGACATAAGGATGGCCTTACAGCAGCGAACACTGTCCGACAGAACCCGTTCAGAAGAGAGATCCACGGTATGAGTCTGTGACCAGACATCCATTTGATGTTGGGTCAGCTTGGGTCTCTGCCGTTCACAGGTTTTGTGGAGCGAAGAGAGACTCCTGACTGATGACTTCTCCAGAAACACTGCTTCTTTGAGGGCATAAATACATGAGACCGATTTTTGGTTCTTTTTTTCCCCACTGCCTCACACAACTCTCCTGTTGCATACTACAGCACAGTATTTTCCACATACCAGTCCATTTTATTAATTTGTTCCCATTCATTTCCCACAAATGGTCCAAGCACCAGATTGTGCGAGAGGGAAGTTGGGAACAATCAGCTACTAGAGAGATCAAACGACTCCACTAAAGCTTTCAGAAGGAGCGGAGGGAATTCAACAAAGCATATCTTAACATTCATTCCTCACGCCATCTGACTTGATGGAGGAGATTGGTTAATGGGAGTAACAGTGGCCACAGCTGCTCTACCAGACTATAATGCATCCTGTGCTTCAAGCTTCCCTCTGGTCTGTTCTTCCATCAGAACCTATTAGAATCAAAGCCATTGGACGCTGCCATAATATAAACGAATTCCACAATCACTGAACATGAATCAATACAAAGTCAATCAAATCAAATTCTATTTGTCACATGCGCCGAATACAACAGGTGTATATATATATATATATATATATATACAGTGCCTTGCGAAAGTATTCGGCCCCCTTGAACTTTGCGACCTTTTGACACATTTCAGGCTTCAAACATAAAGATATAAAACTGTATTTTTTTGTGAAGAATCAACAACAAGTGGGACACAATCATGAAGTGGAACGACATTTATTGGATATTTCAAACTTTTTTAACAAATCAAAAACTGAAAAATTGGGCGTGCAAAATTATTCAGCCCCCTTAAGTTAATACTTTGTAGCGCCACCTTTTGCTGCGATTACAGCTGTAAGTCGCTTGGGGTATGTCTCTATCAGTTTTGCACATCGAGAGACTGACATTTTTTCCCATTCCTCCTTGCAAAACAGCTTGAGCTCAGTGAGGTTGGATGGAGAGCATTTGTGAACAGCAGTTTTCAGTTCTTTCCACAGATTCCCGATTGGATTCAGGTCTGGACTTTGACTTGGCCATTCTAACACCTGGATATGTTTATTTTTGAACCATTCCATTGTAGATTTTGCTTTATGTTTTGGATCATTGTCTTGTTGGAAGACAAATCTCCGTCCCAGTCTCAGGTCTTTTGCAGACTCCATCAGGTTTTCTTCCAGAATGGTCCTGTATTTGGCTCCATCCATCTTCCCATCAATTTTAACCATCTTCCCTGTCCCTGCTGAAGAAAAGCAGGCCCAAACCATGATGCTGCCACCACCATGTTTGACAGTGGGGATGGTGTGTTCAGCTGTGTTGCTTTTACGCCAAACATAACGTTTTGCATTGTTGCCCAAAAATTTTGGTTTCATCTGACCAGAGCACCTTCTTCCACATGTTTGGTGTGTCTCCCAGGTGGCTTGTGGCAAACGTTAAACAACACTTTTTTATGGATATCTTTAAGAAATGGCTTTCTTCTTGCCACTCTTCCATAAAGGCCAGATTTGTGCAATATACGACTGATTGTTGTCCTATGGACAGAGTCTCCCACCTCAGCTGTAGATCTCTGCAGTTCATCCAGAGTGATCATGGGCCTCTTGGCTGCATCTCTGATCAGTCTTCTCCTTGTATGAGCTGAAAGTTTAGAGGGGCGGCCAGGTCTTGGTAGATTTGCAGTGGTCTGATACTCCTTCCATTTCAATATTATCGCTTGCACAGTGCTCCTTGGGATGTTTAAAGCTTGGGAAATCTTTTTGTATCCAAATCCGGCTTTAAACTTCTTCACAACAGTATCTCGGACCTGCCTGGTGTGTTCCTTGTTCTTCATGATGCTCTCTGCGCTTTTAACGGACCTCTGAGACTATCACAGTGCAGGTGCATTTATACGGAGACTTGATTACACAAAGGTGGATTGTATTTATCATCATTAGTCATTTAGGTCAACATTGGATCATTCAGAGATCCTCACTGAACTTCTGGAGAGAGTTTGCTGCACTGAAAGTAAAGGGGCTGAATAATTTTGCACGCCCAATTTTTCAGTTTTTGATTTGTTAAAAAAGTTTGAAATATCCAATAAATGTCGTTCCACTTCATGATTGTGTCCCACTTGTTGTTGATTCTTCACAAAAAAATAAAGTTTTATATCTTTATGTTTGAAGCCTGAAATGTGGCAAAAGGTCGCAAAGTTCAAGGGGGCCGAATACTTTCGCAAGGCACTGTATATATATATATATGTGTAATAAAAGTTTTAAAAACATGTTTTTAAAACTTTTATTACACACACATATATATATATATATATATATGTGTGTGTAATAAAAGTTTAAAAAACATGTAAAAAAATAAAAGTAACAAATAATTAAACAGCCGCAGTAAAATAACAATAGCGAGGCTCAATACAGGGGGTACCAGTACAGAGTCAATGTGCAGGGACACCGGTTAATTGAGGTAACATGTACATGTAGGTAGAGATATTAAAGTGACTATGTGACCATGCATAGATAATTAACAGAGAGTAGCACCAGTGTAAAAGAGGAGGGGGGGGGGGGGGGGGGGGGGGGGTGAGCAATGCAAATAGTCTGGGCAGCCATTTGATTAGATGTTCAGGAGTCTTATGGCTTGGGGGTAGAAGCTATTTAGAAGCCTCTTGGACCTAGACTTGGCTCTCCGGTACCACTTGCCGTGCGGTAGCAGAGAGAACAGTCCATGACTAGGGTGGCTGGAGTCTTTGACCATTTTTAGGGCCTTCCTCTGACACCGCCTGGTATAGAGGTCCTGGATGGCAAGAAGCTTGGCCCCAGTGATGTACTGGGCTGTACGCACTACCCTCTGTAGTGCCTTGAGGTCGGAGGCCGAGCAGTTGCCATACCAGGCAGTGATGTAACCCATCAGGATGCTCTCGATGGTGCAGCTGTAGAACCTTTTGAGGATCTGAGGACCAATGCTAAATCCTTTCAGTCTCCCGAGGGGAAATAGGCTTTGTCGTGCCTTCTTCACAACTGTCTTGGTGTGTTTGGACCATGTTAGTTTGTTGGTGATGTGGACATCAAGGAACTTGAAGCTCTCAACCTGCTCCACTACAGCCCTGCCGATGAGAACGGGGGCGTGCCCGGTCCTCCTTTTCCTGTAGTCCACAATCATCTCCTTTGTCTTGATCACGTTGAGGGAGAGGTTGTTGTTCTGGCACCACACGGCCAGGTATCTGATCTCCTCCCTATAGGCTCATCTCATCGTTGTCGGTGATCAGACACTGTTGTGTCATCGGCAAACTTAATAACGGTGTTGGAGTCGTGCCTGGCTGTGCAGTCATGAGAGGAATACTATCCAGTTGATGTTTCATAGAAAATAACAGAGTCCAATAATAATTATTCTAAATAAATCCTACACTATGTTAATCAGAGGCTGCTGTTGTGCAATGAATCTTGGAACTGCTGTACTGGACTAACTTGTTATATGCAGGACTTATGACAAAATAGCACAGACATGTCATTTCCTGCAGTTTGTGAAGTATGGGTACAGGGATTGATCTGAAAGGGTATTTATGTGGTTATACGAAGGGATGGAAATGTTGCCGTTCGAAGCTCTGGTATAGCTTCTATGATTACTTACATACTGTACAGTAGGCAACATTGTTCCGAGTTTAAATACAATTTCAGAGATTCAAACCAAGCATGAAGCTTTTAAAAGCATCAAAAGGAAACCACTGTGTAATGTAAAATTGCCTGTTAAAGTGGAGGAGTGGAAGACCTTCTCAATAGTGGGGTTTTGTCATGGAGAACGTTCTGATGTACTGTAGGTCTGCAAGTCCATGTGTGTGTGATTACTGATTAGACCTCCTTATGGTGTACTAAACCATAATGGAGACCCCTTAATCCTTAATCAAAATCATATAACCCCTCCTTCCCTCCTTCCTGAGAGTACATATATTGTATATATACCATAACACATCTTACAGGCTCCAAACTAATGTCTACTCAAAGTTCACAACTTATCAGGACTATTTAGAGTTGTACATTCAATGCTGAGTTTTCCTTCCTGTCTTTGTAGGCTACCCAGAGTAGGTTGCTGGGAACTGAGTGGGACCGTACGCATGGCAGAGAGTTTCCAGAACTGACAGAAGCCAGGCGGTAGGCATGACTTTTTACACACCCACAACAGAAACCTTCAGGACTGTCAAGAGTCCCGTGTAACTCAGCAGATAGAGCCTGTGTACCTGGTAGAGCCCCTGTAGCTCAGTAGATAGAGCCTGTGTACCTGGTAGAGCCTCTGTAGCTCAGTAGGTAGAGCCTGTGTAGCTGGTAGAGCCCCTGTAACTCAGTAGATAGAGCCTGTGTACCTGGTAGAGCCCCTGTAGCTCAGTAGATAGAGCCTGTGTAGCTGGTAGAGTCTGTGTAGCTTAGTAGGTAGAGCCTGTGTAGCTGGTAGAGCCCCTGTAGCTCAGAATGTAGCTTAGTATGTAGTGCCTGTATAGCTTAGTAGGTCGAGCCTGTGTAGCTCAGTAGGTAGAGCCTGTGTAGCTGGTAGAGCCTGTGTAGCTGGTAGAGCCCCTGTAGCTCAGTCGGTAGAGCCTGTGTAGCTCAGTAGATAGAGCCTGTGTCGCTGGTAGAGCCCCTGTAGCTCAGTAGGTAGAGCCTGTGTATCTGGTGGAGTCTGTGTAGCTTAGTAGGTAGAACATGTGTAGTTGGTAGAGCCCCTGTAGCTCAGTAGATAGAGCCTGTGTAGCTGGTAGAGCCACTGTAGCTCAGTAGGTAGAGCCTGTGTAGTTAGTAGGTAGAGCCTGTGTAGCTCAGTAGGTAGAGCTTGTGTAGCTTAGTAGGTAGAGACTGTGTAGCTTAGTAGGTAAAGCCTGTGTAGCTCAGTAGATAGAGCCTGTGTATTTGGTAGAGTCTGTGTAGCTTAGTAGGTAGAGCCTGTGTAGCTGGTAGAGCCCCTGTAGCTCAGTAGGTAGAGCCGGTGTAGTTAGTAGGTAGAGCCTGTGTAGTTAGTAGGTAGAGCCTGTGTAGCTCAGTAGGTAGAGTCTGTGTAGCTCAGTAGGTAGAGCCTGTGTCGCTGGTAGAGCCCCTGTAGCTCAGTAGGTAGAGCCTGTGTAGCTCAGTAGGTAGAGTCTATGTAGCTCAGTAGGTAGAGCCTGTGTCGCTGGTAGAGCCCCTGTAGCTCAGTAGGTAGAGCCTGTGTCACTGGTAGAGCCCCTGTAGCTCAGTAGGTAGAGTCTGTGTAGCTCAGTAGGTACAGCCTGTGTAACTGGTAGAGCCTGTGTAAGCTGGTATGACTAGGCTTTTGGTGTATGGATCAACACCGTACCCCGGGTTTCTATTTACACTGCATGTTTGGATCTTTTGGGGCCAAGGAGAGGGGAGTAGATTTACATTAACTGGATAAAGTACATTCATTTCATACAGGCCAAAGCACAAAGAATGAATTGTATCTTTTTCATTTCTTGCCAGTCTGAGGAAATCCACTCCAGATAAAAACAAAGCATAAATATCGAATCAACATTTCGACAAATGCCTATTATTTTTCTCTCTTTCTCTTTCATCCTTAACTTTTTTGACAGATCATTCACACAAATCACCGGATCTGTCACCGGAGACACCCAGGGATCTAGGGTATCAATAAAGTTGGTAGGATACAGTGGGGCAAAAAAGTATTTAGTTAGCCACCAATTGTGCAAGTTCTCCCACTTAAAAAGATGAGAGAGGCCTGTAATTTTCATCATAGGTACACTTCAACTATGACAGACAAAATGAGAAAAAAAATCCAGAAAATCACATTGTAGGATTTTTTATGAATTTATTTGCAAATTATGGTGGAAAATAAGTATTTGGTCAATAACAGAAGTTTATCTCAATACTTTGTTATATACCCTTTGTTGGCAATGACAGAGGTCAAACGTTTTCTGTAAGTCTTCAAGGTTTTCACACACTGTTGCTGGTATTTTGGCACATTCCTCCATGCAGATCTCCTCTAGAGCAGTGATGTTTTGGGGCTGCTGCTGGGCAACACAGACTTTCAACTCCCTCCGAAGATTTTCTATGGGGTTGAGATCTGGAGACTGGCTAGGCCACTCCAGGACCTTGAAATGCTTCTTACGAAGCCACTCCTTCGTTGCCCAGGCGGTGTGTTTGGGATCATTGTCATGCTGAAAGACCCAGCCACGTTTCATCTTCAATGCCCTTGCTGATGGAAGGAGGTTTTCACTCAAAATCTCACAATACATGTCCCCATTCATTCTTTCCTTTACACGGATCAGTCGTCCTGGTCCCTTTGCAGAAAAACAGCCCCAAAGCATGATGTTTCCATCCCCATGCTTCACAGTATGTATGGTGTTCTTTGGATGCAACTCAGCATTCTTTGTCCTCCAAACACGACGAGTTGAGTTTTTACCAAAAAGTTATATTTTGGTTTCATCTGACCATATGACATTCTCCCAATCTTCTTCTGGATCATCCAAATGCTCTCTAGCAAACTTCAGACGGGCCTGGACATGTACTGGCTTAAGCAGGGGGACACGTCTGGCACTGCAGCATTTGAGTCCCTGGCGGCGTAGTGTGTTACTGATGGTAGGCTTTGTTGCTTTGGTCCCAGCTCTCTGCAGGTCATTCACTATGTCCCCCCGTGTGGTTCTGGGATTTTTGCTCACCGTTCTTGTGATCATTTTGACCCCATGGGGTGAGATCTTGCGTGGAGCCCCAGATCGAGGGAGATTATCAGTGGTCTTGTATGTCTTCCATTTCCTAATAATTGCTCCCACAGTTGATTTCTTAAATTTTGTTTCTGGTGTCCTTTGACAGCTCTTTGGTCTTGGCCATAGTGGAGTTTGGAGTGTGACTGTTTGAGGTTGTGGACAGGTGTCTTTTATACTGATAACAAGTTCAAACAGGTGCCATTAATACAGGTAACGAGTGGAGGACAGAGGAGCCTCTTAAAGAAGAAGTCACAGGTCTGTGAGAGCCAGAAATCTTGCTTGTTTGTAGGTGACCAAATACTTATTTTCCACCATAATTTGCAAATAAATTCATAAAAAATCCTACAATGTGATTTTCTGGATTTTTTTTCTCATTTTGTCTGTCATAGTTGAAGTGTACCTATGAAATTACAGGCCTCTCTCATCTTTTTAAGTGTGAGAACTTGCACAATTGGTGGCTGACTAAATACTTTTTTGCCCCACTGTATATATTTGAAAATGCTATTTTTTGTTCTGCTGTTCTGATAAAAGATGTACATTGTTCACAGTATTGATGTCATGAAAAGTTTCTGTCATTAGTCTCGGTTATATTGTATCTAGTGTACCTTCTCAAGAAGTTAGGTCTCATAAGTAGGGCTGAGAGCTTTTCCTGGTGATGACACATTATCAGGCAAAACTCCAGGTCCTTACTCATATATACATTACTTTTATATCAAAGGGCTATTGTATGAGTGTAGACAATTGGAGCCTTTCATTTAATAATAAAACACCCAGCTGCATAGCCGGGGTAAGTAGGGGTGCTGAGGGTGCTGCAGCACGCCCTGAAAAATCTGAATATTTTCCGGATTGGCTGACCTTCATGTCTTAAATTAATGATGGACTGTTGTTTCTCTTTGCTAATTTGATCTGTTCTTGCCATAATATGGACTTGGTATTCTACCAAATAGGGCTATCTTCTGTATACCCCCCTACCTTGTCACAACACAACTGATTGGCTCAAATGCATTAAGAAGGAAAGAAATTCCACAAATTAACTTTTAAGAAGGCACACCTGTTAATTGAAATGCATTCCAGGTGACTACCTCTTGAAGCTGGTTGAGAGAATGCCAAGAGTGTGCAAAGATGTCATCAAGGCAAAGGGTGGCTATTTGAAGAATCTCAAATATAAAATATATTTTGATTTGTTTAACACTTTTTTGGTTACTACATGATTCCATATGTGTTATTTCACAGTATTGATGTCTTCACTATTTTTCTACAATGTAAAAAAGACTAAAAATCAAGAAAATCCCTTGAATGAGTAGGTGTTCTAAAACGTTTGACCGGTAGTGTAGTTAATATTTTTTCACAATTTTTCACAAAAAGAGTGCACTGAGCCTTTACTATTCCTGTATTAGTGGACCTATTTGTGTATTCGAAGGTGTCTGTCTTCAGCGCATCATGTTGTCATGTCTCTGATGTGTTCTCAGCATAAGATCACACAGAGGGCATGTCCTGTCAACAAGAAGGGACGAGCCAGAGCCAGTCTGAGCAGGACACACGCACCTACACATGCACGTACACACACACACACACACACACACACAGTACACACACATCTGCGGATAAAATTAATACCTATAGCTGCTGTAACAATATATAGAAAACAGTGCCAAAGTGATATATGAGGTTTCTGTCCCAAACAGGTAACAAATATTGGAGAAGTTCTGTTTTGTACCGTGAAAAATCATGAAGTGAATCATATCGGAGCGGTAAATATGACAACACAGTGAGAGCGCTGGGGGAGATGGAGGAAGACTACTGGAGCACTGAGGCCAGATGGTGATGACATATAGATGCTTCTGGACTAGGTTTTATTTTCCAAAATATGCCTTACCTTTTCATAGTCACCCTGAAACAATACTGCTTTTACGCCGTGAAGCCCACTTTGATTCAGGCAAAGTGCGGGTCGTGTATCTGGATGACCAAGTCATTGACAATTCACACACGTTCGAATTCATCGGTCATATCTTCAATCTCCTTTGGAACCTCATTTTAACTTTGATTGAGAGATTTTATGTCGCTGATAAACTATTGCATTTCGTTGATAAGGGTGAACCTAATGCTTCAAGTCTCACTCTACCCAGAGAGAACCGGAAACTACTATAGACGATCATCAAACGCACATCCCCATTTCATATCCTGTTTTGATTAAGTTTCTTGTAACCATGGCGCAGGACACACAACCCTGATAAATAATGACACGTTGTCGAGGAAACCGTTGTTTTTATCCTGTTGATTGTTTTTTTTCTTCTTTTTTTTCTAACAAATAGTTGTGTTCCTGCCAACAACATGCCCGGCTGGAAATTGGTCTTGATGAGAACAGTTTGAGGGTAGGCGGGTATGGGTTTAGATAATTGTTTTCTGAACCGATCTATCTCAATGGCTTCCATGAGATTATCTTATTATTCCAGTATGAGAAACCTCTGTGAAATGTTCTTGTTATGTTCTCGCTTACATTTGTAGCTGACCCCCCCCCCCCTTTTTTACACACACAAATGTGTCTAGAACAGTGCAGACAAGGACAAATACACTCTTGACATTTCACCATGTCGGTGCCTCTTCCCATAGTGTATTGGAGTGTGTGTGTGTGTGTGTGTGTGTGTGTGTGTGCGCGTGCGTGTGCGCGCGTGTGTGTGTGGAGTATATTTGTTTTGACTGTAAGCCACTTCTTGACACTTATCCAAGTCAAACACAGAGAGGCGCTGGCATGTTTTCTAGGTGACACTGTGAGCTGAGCAATCATCCAACAAAAGGATTGTCAACCTACACAGAAACACCACCCCGAGTTAAAAAGTCACAAACAACACAAGTTGTTTTCTCTGCAGTCGTCCACTCGTTCACCGCCTCTATGACAACGAGGAAGTAGCCAACATGTTGATCTCCTGTGACTTGTTACCAGGATCTGCTCCTAAATTCATGATGCCTGTAGCGTGTGTAGACAGACTGTATCTGGCCTGGGGATGGATGGATGAAAGAAAGCTTAGCTACGCCTCAGATGAAATGACATGATACAAAATCTCGACATAAATCTTGTAAACATGTCCGTGATAATAGTAGGAGCGACGTTTAGGGCTTTTGGGGGGAAAACTCTTTGAGGATATGATGTGTTTACGTCCTACAGTATATCCATAAGAAGGAGTTGCTTCCGTGCTATCAAGTTACCACCACAGCTGCCACTGATGTGACAATTATACATCAATGTAAGATGTTTGTAACGTTTGAAGCATGGGTGTGGTACTTTCTGTCTGCTCATTAACGGTGTCAATAACCTGTTGACTGACAGCACTGGTGTTTATGGACAAACTATGATGTGGTGGGAACATTAATCTGCCCAGCAACCACATCAAAGCTTTGCTAGTGGCTCATTGTTTCCCATGCTGATGACGTCATAGCGTGGGGGTTATCAGTATAATGAGGTAATGGGAGTATTAAGGAGAGAAGAGATAGGACAGCCAAAGGTGGTGATCATACAGAACCTCTCCTGTGTATATGTGTGTGTGTGTGTGTGTGTGTGTGTGTGTGTGTGTGCGCGCGCACACGTGTTCTGACTGGCTCGGACTTTGAGCATCACAGAAACAAGGACATTGATTGAGTCCCAATTTACTGGCCATGTTCCTGTATTCTGTCTACCGCATGATCTCCTTCCAATCATGGCCCTCTATACCACACTCTCGGTCTCACTTTCTCTCCCTCTCTCTCTCCTCCCTCCCCCTTCTCCCTCTCTCTCTTTTTCCTGTCTACATGTTCTCCTCCCAGTCCTGGACTTCTCTCTCACTTTCTCTCTATCCCAACATCCATCTCTCCCTCTGTCTGATAGATTTGCAGGAGTAATGACCTGGAACATGTCATGGCTTGTTTTACTAACAGTCCCGATGAACTAATCACAGCCTGTATGTTCGTAATCACAGCCTGTATTTTGTCTCTCTCTCCACTCTCACCTCACCGGATGGACCCCAATCCATTATTCTGGGGAGGTACGCTACTCCCACAAATAAAAGATTCCAGAAATGTCCGGTTCAAATAAAAGCCGTCCGAAAATTCTTAAAGAGGCAGTCCTGTTAAAAACGTGATTTCCTGTTTTTTAAAATTATATTTCCACACTATGAGGGTGAAATAACATTCTGAAATTGTTCAAATTATGATAATGCCATTTTAGTGTAAGAGCTTATTTGTCAACGGTGGGTGTAGCTGGTGCATGGAAGTCAGGCGCAGGAGAGCAGAGATGAGTGAACACAAAAGCACCTTATTGAGGCAAATAGTAAGTCCAGAACGCAACAGCATCACCAACACCAAATGCCCAAAACAAGTAAGGCAGCACAAAGTACCACAAACAAAGTACCGGATGCCACAAAACACAGGTATACATAAAACCTGGCGCTAACCAGCCGGAAGCGTGTCAACCTCGATAATAAACAATACCTCACATAGACAGAGGGAACAGAGGGCTAAATACACATAGTAATTATGAGGAGACGTAAACCAGGTGTGCAGGAAAACAAGACAAAACAAATGGAAAATGAAAGGTGGAGCGGCGATGGCATGAAGACCGGTGACGTCGCCTGCCGAACGCCGCCCGAACAGGGAGAGGGACCGACTTCGGCGGAAGTCGTGACATTATTTATATTTTTAACTCCTGGAATTTCAACTTGTTCAGGTGGGATGGAGTTTTTGGCCAAAAGCATGACATCAATTTTTTTTCCATCAAAATAACATCAAATTGATCAGAAATACAGTGTAGACATTGTTAATATTGTAAATTACTATAGTAGCTGGAAACAGCTGATTTTTTATGGAATATCTACATAGGTGTACAGAGCCCCATTATCAGCAACGATCCCTCCTGTGTTCCAATGGCACGTTGTGTTAGCTAATCCAAGTTGATCATTTTAAAAGGCTAATTGATCATTAGAAAACCCTTTTGCAATTATGTTAGCACAGCTGAAAACTGTTGTCCTGATTAAAGAAGCAATAAAACTGAACTTCTTTAGACTAATACCTGGCCTTCTGGCCTTCTTCAGACGAGTATCTGGAGCAGGGTACTATTTAACAAAGCTGCCAGTTGAGGACCTGTGTGTAACGGCTCTCGTTGGTAGAAGGAAGAGTGGGCCAAAGCCCAGCGTGGAAAGTGTTCGTGATACTTTATTCAAAAACACTCAAACAAAAATAACAAACGCGAAAACGAAAGAGCACAGTTCTGTCAGGTACAGACACTAAACAGAAAACAAGATCCCACAAAATCCAAAAGGAAAAATGACAATTTATGTGTGATCCCCAATCAGAGACAACGATAGACAGCTGCCTCTGATTGGGAACCACACACACGGCCAAAAACAAAGAAATAGAAAACATAGACTTTCCCACCCGAGTCACACCCTGACCTAACCAAACATAGAGAATAAAAAGGATCTCTAAGGTCAGGGCGTGACAGTACCCTGAGGCTCCCCCCACTGTGGTGGCGTCTCTGGTGCAGGGATCATCGCCGGGACCTCCGGACGTCGCCGGGAGGCTCCGGACTGAGGACCGTCGCTGCAGGCCCCGGACTGGGGACCATCGCTGGAGGCTCCGGACCGCGGATCAACACTGGAGGCTTCGTGCAATGGATCATCACTGGAGGCTTCGTGCCATGGATCATCACTGGAGGCTTCGTGCCATGGATCATCACTGGAGGCTTCGTGCCATGGATCATCCCTGGAGGCTTCGTACGTGGAGCCGGAACAGGTCTCACCGGACTGAGGACACGTACTGGAAGCCTGGTACGTGGAGCTGCCACAACGCGTCCTGGCTGGATACCCACTTTAGCTTGGTGAGTGTGGAGAGCTGGCACAGGATGCACTGGGCTATGAAGGCGCACTGGAGGCATAGTGCGTAGAGCCGGCGCAGGATATACTGGGCCGTGGAGGCACACTGGAGGTCTGGAGCGTAGAGCTAGCACAACGGGTCCTGGCTGAATACCCTGTAGCACGGCAAGTGCGGGGAGCTGGAACAGGCCGCACTGGGTTGTGCTGGCGAACTGGGGATACTGTGCGTAGAGCTGGCGCAGGATATCCTGGGCCGAAGAGATGCACCAGAGACCAGGAGTGCTGAGCCGGCACAATCAGTCCTAGCTGAATGCCCACTCTAGCACGGCAACTGCGGATCTAGAACAGAGCGCACTGGGCTGTGAATGCGCACTGGAGACACTGTGCGCATCACCGCATAACACGGTGCCTGACCAGTCACACGCTCCCCATGGTAAGCACGGGGAGTTGGCTCAGGTCTAAACCCTGACTCCCCCAATCTCCCCTGACTCCGCCAATCTCTTAACTCCTCGTATCGTTGCCGTTCCTCACTCGCTGCCTCCGCCTGCTTCCATGACAGGGTCTTGTCCCCTGCCATTACCTCCTCCCAGGTCCATGATGTCCTCCACTCCCTTTTCTCCCGGACCCAGGAACCCTGCTCCTCCTGGCCACGCTGCTTGGTCCTTTGGTGGTGGGATCTTCTGTAACGGCTCTCGTTGGTAGAAGGAAGAGTGGACCAAAGCGCAGCGTGGAAAGTGTTCGTGATACTTTATTCAAAAACACTCCAACAAAAATAACAAACGCGAAAACGAAAGCGCACAGTTGTCAGGTACAGACACTAAACAGAAAACAAGATCCCACAAAACCCAAAAGGAAAATGACAACTTATATGTGATCCCCAATCAGAGACAATGAAAGACAGCTGCCTCTGATTGGGAACCACACACGGCCAAAAACAAAGAAATAGAAAACATAGACTTTCCCACCCGAGTCACACCCTGACCTAGCCAAACATAGAGAATAAAAAGGATCTCTAAGGTCAGGGCGTGACGTTGTGAGGTGTCTGTTTCTCAAACTAGACACATCTCCGGCCCCAGCCGACCCAACAGAGCAGATCCCAGGGCAGGCAGAGTAGAGCGGTGAGGCATGGCCCCGACCCGGGCCTCCTGGTTGGCATGGAGATCTGGCTAGGCTGGCCTGGGAGAGATTAGCTGACTGATTGAGCTGCTGCTGCGGGCACTGAGGGGCAGGGGTTGGGGGGCATCGTCTGGTCTGAGACAATTTCAGACGCCAGACAGCCAACAGAACAGAAGACAGTCATCCCAGACTCATCCCAACCACAAGGGAGACTATTCACAACACAGAGCTTCAATAACTTAAGGTCAGGCTTTCCATAAAGTATAAGAAATGACCAGTGTCAAACAGCCCTATGCTACTGTACAGGACAAAGCAAAGTCATTGATCAAACGCAGTCCTTGACTTAGACAGGAGTTGAGTACTGAGTACCGCCACCTCAAATGTTCTACTGTTTGTATTGCGGCGTTCTTGCACCTAAATGTAAACAGTACCGGCACCCAAAATGAGTACTGGCACCTATTTCAGAGTCAAGCAATGCATCATCAATGCATCTGAGCCGCCAGGAAAACGTGTGGAAGTCAAGCACACACACACACACAATGCTGTTGAGTTGAGGGGCCCCACTAACCCCAAATTTGACTTTGAGGAAAAATATGATTGTGGCGTGGTAGAGGCGGTTTATAAGGTAAAGGATGTGGGGAAGGTAGAGTAGTGAAATGATATGCTGCATTTGTTATTTTCTTCTAGAATGAATTACTTGACAAGTCTCTCTTTTGAAACAAATTAAGAGAGAGCACTTATCAAAAGGAGTCGTAGAGCAGAGTTTATCAAAAGCCACATCAATCAGTGACCTTGGTGGGTCAAACACCTGCCAATTTGTCTTGTCGCTAGCCTCTATGGCTTCTGGTACTCTTGTTTATTATAGTTTAAATTCTGGTTTCTAGATAAATCTCTAAAATTGTTGTGTGATAATCTGTCTTCTGTACAGTACTCTGCCAACTCCTCCTGCCCCTACTTTTACCTTCCTCATCTTCACTGACCTCACTCCCACTTGGTCCCTCTACATGTGGGGAAACAGAGGACAGAAGTGTTGCCAGCATGGAAGAACTATAAGAATGTGTCTTGTACATAAGTCAATAGCCTGTGGCGGAGATAAACAGCGCAGTCCTGTTGTAGCGCTCGCGTGACACATGGATTCGATAGTCAAGTTAAAGCTGTTGAAAACACATCGTAGCGAAACCTAGCATGGCATGACTAACTTTGTTTTCCCAGTGGGAACTTCATTTGTGGTGTCAGATGCATCAAGCAAACTTGAATTTAAAACACCTTGATGTTGACATTCTGGTGAAATCCATCCCCACTCCTGGTAATTTATTATGTTTTGCATATCATCAGTCGACCATAATTCTATCTATAACTGCATAATTATCCTACGACAGGGCGCGGCATAATCTGTTTTATATCTGTTATCTGATAGCCAGTTCTGCCCTATCGTAAACCTATATCATATCATATATAATTTGGTCCTTGCCTCGTGAATAGGAGACAATGGGAGTCAAATCAATCAGACGTATTTAATAAAAAAAATAAAAAAATAATATCTCCAAAAGCACTATACTAATTTGAACAAATATATCATTATAAAATGGAATAAAGTACTGTCCAAACGCTGTAATTGATCTCCTTGAACATCTTGTTTTGTTTCCAACATCTCTGTTTCTGTGTCGATGGCACAGTCTGCAGGATGTCTGCTCCAACTCCATGGGTGACCATGCCAAACGGTTTGCAGTGGTCTGCCATGCTGTCAACTAACTGTGCTGATTTTCCGGAAAGGCAAGAGGCTCATTGGTTGTGTTCTAATCCTTCTGATTCTCGACCTTCCCCGAGAAGTGTCCATTCGTTCACTCCACCTCATCCATTCAAAAGCATTGGAATGGCACAAGCATATACATTTAAATCCTACATTATACAAAGTACAAAACATTTATACAGCATATATAAAGCCTAAGCACTAAATAGATCATTCACAAATTATCCATAAGCATATGACATACTCTATAATTGGTGTATAAAGGGTGACATAACCATTCCCAATGTGGGGTAAATTGCCAAATGTGACATAATGCGCTATGTATATTTCTACACCACAAAGCATTTATGTAGTAACTTGTATGTGTGCTATATAAAGCCTTTCTAAGTTGTACTTTGTCTAAAGTGGGAACAGAAAGTTCCCACCACTACATTCCTTTTAAATTCATGACGGACAGTTGTGAAGTTACCTTGTGGTATTTAGCTCAAACAGCCTTTGAGGGACATTCCCTGCAGAAGCAGCGTTGTTATCTGCCACGTGACGCAGGTTGAGGAATCTTGCGGACAGCGTCTCAGTGCCCCTCAAAAGCCTTAGAACATCACATGGGACACACACACGCACGCACACACACACACACACACACACACACACACGAACACGCACACACACCCTGTACTACAGTATGCATCATTACACAATATCATAATTCATCGTTTTAAGCTCCTTTAGTCTCATGTTTCTATCTAGATTACATTTTGTATTTACATTTCACTATGCCTTCTTTGAGATGTATCATGATACATGAATGGATGGTTTCCCGGACACACACAAGTCTAGTCCTGGACCAAAAAGCAAGCTAAATGCAGCATATTTGCCCCTTTTTAGTCTAGGACTAGACTTAGTCTGTGTCCGGGAAACCACCCCTATGTCCTTCCATACCCCCACACAGTGCTGAGAAGAACACTGTGTGTTGTTGATTTTGTCTTTTGTTGTTCCCTGTCTAATGTAATGCTGGACAGTATTTAAAGGGAACTGTTGTGGGGGCACTCAATTCTACTTTCCACCTCTTTCCTAGTAACTTCACTCTTTTTGGTGGGATGTTTGCCCAGGTTGAAGTCGAGAATCGACAGCACCTCACGAACCTGTAAAAGGACAACGATGACAGGTTACATTCAGTTATTCATGATGCGTGGATGACTTTGACGAAATATGATGTTTGTGCATGTTATGATGAGCTTTTTGAAGTCAAACCAGAATTATCGGTTGCCATCTTGAAACAATGTAGTCTATATATGACAGGCCACAAAGTTAACAGTTGGCCTCGAGTCTAATTTATACCTAGATGTTTCAAGTGGTACCCTTCAATAACATTGCCCCCCCTGTAAGTAGGCCAATTGAGAGCATTCTCTCTGAGGTGAATTTCCTCAGACCCCTAATGAAGTGACGTAAGGTACCTCATAGCATGCGCTCTCAGACTTGTCTATCAACCAAAATCTATTTTAATGTATATATGATGTAGTTTCCATGATATAAAGTTCATTGTAATGCGGGGTAATACATCCTAGACGATCATATTGTCTACCTATTCTAACTATTTCCATCAGTCACTGAGACTTCATCTACCTCTATCTCCATGTGCACTTCCGAGGGAAGACACAGGTGGCAGCTGATTGGCAGTCTGATAATTTATTCATGGTTTGAAATCCCATACCAGGAAGTTTGTACTAATAACAGAGACAACTCAAGTCATATCAATCAACATAGACTGACCAGGTGAAACCAGGTGAAAGCTATGATCCCTTATTGATGTCACTTGTTAAATCCACTTCAATCAGTGTAGATGAAGGGGAGGAGACAGTTTAAAGAAGGATCTTCAGGCCTTGAGACAATTAAGACATGGATTGTTTACGTGTGCCATTCGGAGGGTGAAAATATTTAAGTGTCTTTGAACAGGGTATGGTGGTAGGTGCCAGTTGCGCCGGTTTGTGTCAAGAATATGTACTTCTACTAAGCTTCCCAGTAAAGCAATGGAAAACAAGCAAGGAACATAGAAAAATGCTCAAAATAACCCACATTAATATATCTTATTAAGAAACAAGGTTCATGACATTAATAACAGATTACATTCATATTCTAACTACAGTGGGGCAAAAAAGTATTTAGTCAGCCACCAATTGTGCAAGTTCTCCCACTTAAAAAGATGAGAGAGGCCTGTCATTTTCATTATAGGTACACTTCAACTATGACAGACAAAATGAGAAAAAATCACATTGTAGGATTTTTTATGAATTTATTTGCAAATTATGGTGAAAAATAAGTATTTGGTCACCTACAAACAAGTAAGATTTCTGGCTCTCACAGACCTGTAACTTCTTCTTTAAGAGGCTCCTCTGTCCTCCACTCGTTACCTGTATTAATGGCACCTGTTTGAACTTGTTATCAGTATAAAAGACACCTGTCCACAACCTCAAACAGTCACACTCCAAACTCCACTATAGCCAAGACCAAAGAGCTGTCAAAGGACACCAGAAACCAAATTGTAGACCTGCACCAGGCTGGGAAGACTGAATCTGCAATAGGTAAGCAGCTTGGTTTGAAGAAATCAACTGTGGGAGCAATTATTAGAAAATGGAAGACATACAAGACCACTGATAATCTCCCTCAATCTGGGGCTTCACGCAAGATCTCACCCCGTGGGGTCAAAATGATCAAAAGAATGGTGAGCAAAAATCCCAGAACCACACTGGGGGACCTAGTGAATGACCTGCAGAGAGCTGGGACCAAAGTAACAAAGTATACCATCAGTAACACACTAGGCCAGGGACTCAAATCCTGCAGTGCCAGACGTGTCCCCCTGCTTAAGCCAGTACATGTCCAGGCCCGTCTGAAGTTTGCTAGAGAGCATTTGGATAATCCAGAAGAAGATTGGGAGAATGTCATATGGTCAGATGAAACCAAAATATAACTTTTTGGTAAAAACTCAACTCGTCGTGTTTGGAGGACAAAGAACGCTGAGTTGCATCCAAAGAACACCATATCTACTGTGAAGCATGGGGGTGGAAACATCATGCTTTGGGGCTGTTTTTCTGCAAAGGGACCAGGACGACTGATCCGTGTAAAGGAAAGAATGAATGGGGCCATGTATCGTGAGATTTTGAGTGAAAACCTCCTTCCATCAGCAAGGGCATTGAAGATGAAACGTGGCTGGGTCTTTCAGCATGACAATGATCCCAAACACACCGCCCGGGCAACGAAGGAGTGGCTTCGTAAGAAGCATTTCAAGGTCCTGGAGTGGCCTAGCCAGTCTCCAGATCTCAACCCCATAGAAGATCTTTGGAGGGAGTTGAAAGTCTGTGTTGCCCAGCAACAGCCCCAAAACATCACTGCTCTAGAGGAGATCTGCATGGAGGAATGGGCCAAAATACCAGCAACAGTGTGTAAAAACCTTGTGAAGACTTACAGAAAACGTTTGACCTCTGTCATTGCCAACAAAGGGTATATAACAAAGTATTAAGATAAACTTTTGTTATTGACCAAATACTTATTTTCCACCAAAATTTGCAAATAAATTCATTACAAATCCTACAATGTGATTTTCTGGATTTTTTTTTCTCATTTTGTCTGTCATAGTTGAAGTGTACCTGTGATGAAAATGACAGGCCTCTCTCATCTTTTTAAGTGGGAGAACTTGCACAATTGGTGGCTGACTAAATACTTTTTTGCCCCACTGTATCTCTGAAACTCACTTAGATAATACCTTTGATGATACAGTGGTAGCAATCTATTGAAAGTACAGAAATGCCAATGGGGGCGGTGTTGCGGTCTATATTCAGAACCACATTCCTGTAAAGCTTAGAGAGGATCTCATGTTAAATACTGTTGAAGTAATATGGCTACAGGTTCATCTGCCTCACCTAAAGCCCATTCTTGTGGGAAGATGCTATAGACCACCAAGTGCCAACAGTCAGTATCTGGATAACGTGTGAAATGCTTGATAATGTATTTGATACCAACAGAGAGGAATATTTTCTGGGTGAAATAAATATTGATTGGCTTTCATCAAGCTGCCCACTCAAGAAAAAGCTTCAAACTATAACCAGTGCCTGCAACCTGGTTCAGGATATCTGTCAACCTACCAGGGTATTTACAAACAGTACAATAATGAAATCAATATGTATTGACCACATCATTACTAATGCTGCAGAAATTAGCTTGAAAGCAGTATCCAGATCCATCGGATGTAGTGATCACAATTTAGTGGCCATATCTTGGAAAACCAAGCCTAATTTAGTATATAAGAGGTCATGCAATAAGTTTTGTAGCGATTCCTATGTTCTTGATGTAAAGAATATTTGTTGGTCCGTGGTGTGTAATGAAGAGCAAAACAGACGCTGCACTTGACACATTTATGAAATTGCTTATCCCAGTTACTAATAAGCATGCAACCATTAAGAAAATAACTGTAAAAACTGTTAAATCCATATGGGTTGATTAGGAATTGAAAAATGGTAGGGTTGAGGGATGAAGCAAAAGGAATGGGAAATAAGTCTGGCTGCACAAACTGCAAATTGAGAAAGCATGTGACTAAACTGAATAAAAAAGAAGAAAGAACTACACTATGAAACAAAGATAAATGACAAAGAATGATAGTTAAAAGCTTTGGAGCACCTTCAATTACATTTTGGGAAAAAAGGCAAACTAAGCTCCATCATTCATTGAGTCAGATGTCGTCTCATTCATCACAAAACCGACTGATATTGCCAACTACTTTGAAGATTTTTCCATTGGAAAGATTAGCAAACTTAGGCATGACATGCCAGCAACAAACACTGACACTACACATCCAAGTATATCTGACCAAAATATGAAAGACAAGCACTTTGATTTTGAATTCCGTAAAGTGAATGTGGAAGATAAAAGATCAACAAAGACAAGCCACTGGGGTCTGACCACTTGGAAGGAAAATTACTGAGGATAATCGCGGACGATATTGCCACATCTTCAATTGAAGCCTACTAGAAAGTGTGTGCCCTCAGGCCTGGAGGGCAGCAAAAGTCATTCCACTACCTAAGAATAGTAAAGCCCCCTTTACTGGCTCAAATAGCCGACCAATTAGCCTGTTACCAACCCTTAGTAAAGTTTGGAAATAATTGTGTTTGATCAGAAAAAATGCTATTTTACAGTAAATGAATTGTCGGACTTTCAGCACGCTTATAAAGAAGGACATTCAACAAACACAGCCCGTACACAAATGACTGATGATTGGCTGACAGAAATTGATGATAAGATATTGTGGGTGGCTGTTTTGTTATACTTCAGTGCGACTTTTGACATTATTGATCATAGTCTGCTGCTGGAAAAAAGTATGAGTTACGGCCAGTGTGTCTATGTATGCAGATGACTCAACACTATACATGTCAGCAACTACAGCAACTGAAATGACTGCAACACTTAACAAAGAGCTACAGTTCGTTTCAGAATGGGTGGCAAGAAATAAGTTAGTCCTAAATATTTCAAAAACTAAAAGCATTGTATTTGGAACAAATCATTTACTAAACCCTTAACCTCAAACTAACGCTTGTAGTAAGTAATGTGGAAATTTAGCAAGTTGAGGTGACTAAACTGCTTGGAGTAATCCTGCATTGTAAACTGTCATGGTCAAGACATTATCAGATTTCAGGGGCCAGACCCAGACAGTGTTGAAGTAACAAAAGTGTATTACTAGAACAGGGGGCAGGCAAAACGACAGGTCAAGGGCAGGCAGAGGTCAGTAAATCCAGATCAGAGTCCATAAGGTACAGAACGGCAGGCAGGCTCAGGGTCAGGGGAAAAGCGCTGGTAGGCTTGACGAACAAAATCAACTGGCAATAGACAAACAGAACACAGGTATAAATACACTGGGGATAATGGGGAAGATGCATGACACCTGGAGGGGGTGGAGACAAGCACAAAGACAGGTGAAACAGATCAGGGTGTGACAGTACCCCCCTCTAGGGGCGCCACCTGGCGTCCTACCTGGTCACATACCTGGTTGACCGGGTGCCGGCGTTGGAAGTCAGCGATGAGGCCTGGGTCCAGGATGTCCCTAGCCCAGACCCAGCACCTCTCCTTCGGGCCATAACCCTCCCAGTCAACCAGGTACTGGAATCCCCTGCCCCGAGGTCAAGCCTTCAAGAGATGCTTGACCGTGTACGCCGGTTGGCCATCGATGAGACGGGGAAGAGGGATGGGCCTAGAGCTGTGAGACATAGCTGTGAGACATAGGTTTAATCCTAGATACATGACAAGTGGAATGTATACGGAGGGTACGGGGCAACGAAAGACCGGAAAGGGTCGGTAAACCGGGGGGAAAGTTTCGGGACTCCACCCGGAGGGGCAGATCTTTGGTGGACAGCCATACCCTCTGCCTGAGACAATACCGGGGAGCTGGGGTCCGGTGACGGTCCACTTGTCATTGATACCTGGAGGTGGTCTTGAGAAGAGCCAACGAACAAAACAAACTGGCAACAGACAAACAGAGAACACAGGTATAAATACACTGGGGATAATGGGGAAGATGGGCGACACCTGGAGGGGAGTTTGAAACAAGCACAAAGACAGGTGAAACAGATCAGGGTGTGACAAACATATTGATAAGATGGGGAGAAGTCTGTCCATAATAACGCACTACTCTACCTTCTTAACAGCACTATCAACAAGGCAGGTCCTACAGGCTCTAGTTTCATTGCACCAGGACTACTGTTCAGTCGTGTGGTCAGGTGACACACAGATGGAATTAGGAAAATTGCAATTGGCTCAGAACAGAGCAGCACAGCTGGCCCTTGGATGTACACATAGAGCTAACATTAATAATATTAATGTCAATTTATCCTTGCTCAAAGTGGAGGAGAGATTGACTTCATCACTACTTGAGAGGTATTGACATGTTGAAAGCACCAAACTGCCTGAACAAATAGCACACAGCTCAGACATCCATGCATGCCCTACAAGACATGCCGCCAGAGGTCTCTTCGCAGTCCCCAAGTCCAGAACAGAATATGGGAGGCGCACAGTACAAAATTGAGTCATGACTACATGGAACTTTATTCCACATATCTGATGCACGCAGTAACTGATGCACGCAGTATAAAAATACACCTTATGGAACAGAGGGGACTGTGAAGCAACACAAACATAGGCACAGACACATGCATACACACACATGATAACTGTTACGAATCCCTTTTGGCCCGACAGTCTAGGGGGGATGGTAGTGAGACCCGTAACATAACTCATGTAAATTATAACAGTGACAAAGTAAAAGTGAACGAAATAACCACGACAACCGAAATAATACCGTCAAACTCAGGGTTTATTTCTAAACACACGGTAATGGGGGGAGCAGGAAAAAGGGGCTGAGCTGGACCCAAGGAAAGAAACAATAAGTATTCAAAACACCCCTAAGCTAGACTAGCCTATTTCAACAACAGCTAACTAACCAAAATACAGTGGGTGGTCCGCCCAGTTCTAACTAGTGTGTTTTAACAAAGTTTACCTTCGGGTAGTGTATGCCCATGGGCGACTTGTCTTGGTTTCCCCCTTTTCCCACCAGCAAACACCATAAGCAAAAACAATACTCACAGGAGATGACAAAGTGCTTTGGAGGTGCTCAAACAAAAGAAGAGGTTAATTAATACACAAAGAGAGAGATCTACATACATGGCATTTACAAAGAGATTGTGCTACTGAAATCTATCAAGAACAGCTATCTACCAACATGGCATTACAAAGATTGAGCTCTCGAAATCTATATAGAACAGCTATCTACCAACATGGTATTACAAAGAGATTGAGCTCTAGAGCAAACAAATGATAGGGTTTTTAAACCAAGGGAAAGGAACTGTGATAGGGTAGGAAACAGGAGGAGGTGTGTCTTCTGATTGATGGGTTGATTGTTGACTGATTGGGGAGTAATGATTTTCACCTGTGAGGGGAGAAGGAGAGAAAAGAAACACACAGGATACACACAGACACAGGATACCTGTATCCGTAACACTCCCACCCTTAAAAGAGCAACCCTAGGGATTGCGACCACAGTATTACAATTAATACTCCCAACAAAATTAATACTTACAACAACAACAACGTCAACCTTGCCAAAACATACAAAAATCATTTTTACACACGAGACAAAGCATCTGCCAACACATTATCTGAACCCTTTTTGTGGCGGATCTCCAAATTATAATTTTGTACAATCAGCGCCCAACGCATAAGGCGCTGGTTCTGGTTGTACATTCGGTGGAGAAAAACTAAGGGGTTATGGTCAGTATACACAATCACTGGTAGGGCACTGGAACCAATGTATACTTCGAAGTATTGCAGAGCCAACAACAAAGCAAGAGCTTCTTGTTCTATTGTCGCATAGTTTGTTTGACATTTATTAAATTTACGTGAAAAATAACAAACGGGATGATCTACTCCACTCTTGTCCTGCTGCAGTAGAACAGCACCAGCACCTCTGGCACTAGCATCTACCTCTAGCTTGAACGGTTGTTCAAAATCCGGAGCAGCAAGTACAGGGGTACTACATAAGAGTGCTTTCGCTGATTCAAAAGCTCTCTTACAAATCAGGGGACAACACAAATGGTCTTGCCGGACTGAGCAAATCAGTCAATGGAGCAACTACCGCAGAGACATTTTTACAGAAGCTACGGTAGTAGCCAACCATCCCTAAAAAGCGGCGTAGCTCTCGTCTAGTGGTAGGTGCAGGGAATGCAGTTATAGCCAAGACCTTGGCATCAACAGGGCGCACCTGTCCATGGCCAACCTCTTTACCGAGATAGGTAACAGTAGCCTTCCCAAACTCGCACTTTGCCAAGTTCAGGGTTAGAGAAGCAGCTGCCAACCGTTCACATACTACCCTTAGCGAGTCAACATGATCTGACCACTCAGACGAATAAATCACTAGGTCATCAAGGTATGCACTACAATTAGGAACGCCAGCTAATACGGAGTTAACCAGTCGTTGGAAAGTGGCTGGTGCATTTCGCATCCCAAAAGCCATGACTGAGTACTGTAGGAAGTTATCTGGGGTCACAAAGGCAGAAATCTCAGAAGCACGTGAAGTTAACGGAACCTGCCAGTAACCTTTTAAGAGGTCCAACTTGGTTACATACTTAGCAGCACCAATAGTGTCGATACAGTCGTCCAGTCTGGGTAACGGGAACGAATCTGGCATTGTGACAGAATTTACCTTTCGATAATCCGTACATAACCTGGACGTACCATCAGGTTTAGGAACCAGAATGCAAGGAGAACTCCAAGGGCTTGAACTTGGCTTAGCCAGGTCATTCTCCAACAAATATCTCACCTCATCCCTCATTATCTTCCTCTTGGAAGCGTTGATACGATATGGGTGTTGCTTGATAGGTGTAGCATTTCCAACATTAATGTCATGTTCCAACACATTTGTGCGAGTAGGAACGTCATTAAAGAGACATGGAAAACTGTGTAGTAGCCTCACAATATCATTAGCCTGTCCATCCGTTAAATGAACCAGACCTGACTGGATAGACAGCAGCATTTCTGAGTTGGGCAATCTAACACACTGCTGCTGAGTATTGCGCAACTCCAAGCCATCAACATCATCAATATGACAGTCCACTATCATCGCAGTAGTAGCAGAGGAGACAGCAGTACCTTCCTCTGTTTTTGAACTATCTAACTGTGTGATGGGTAGGGTGTGGTATGCTTTCAACATGTTAATGTGACACACACGAGATTGGCGTTTTCTATCAGGAGTTTGAAGCACATAGTCAGTTTCACTTATTTTCTTTTCAATTAAATAAGGACCAGAGAAACGAGCTGACAGTGAAGATCCTGGAACAAGTAATAACACCAGTACTTGGTCACCGGGCTGTAGTGGACGAGAAACAGCCTCTTTATCATAGTGTCTTTTCATGCTCCTCTGTGAGGAAGACAGAGCTTCCTTTGCAAGAGCACAAGCTTGGTGTAGGCGCTCACGAAAGCGACTAACATAGTCCAACACATTCTCATCTCTGGTACACAACTCTTGGGACAAGAACTGTTCTTTAAGGACTTTCATTGGTCCTCTTACTGTGTGACCAAACACTAGTTCAGCCGGGCTGAAACCTAGGGACTCCTGCACAGTTTCACGAGCAGCAAACAAAACTAGAGGAACTCCCTCATCCCAATCTTTCTCAGATTCCAAACAATATTTACGTAGCATAGACTTCAGTGTCTGATGCCATCTTTCAAGCGCACCCTGAGACTCTGGGTGATAGGCGCTTGATACACGGTGCGTAATTGATAAGGATTTCAACACCTGCTTGAAGAGCTTGGATAGGAAATTGGTACCTTGATCGCTTTGTACCACCTTCGGTAACCCGAATGTCGTGAAGAATTTTATTAAGGCTTTACTCACTATCGGAGCTGTAATCCTTCTCAGAGGAATAGCCTCGGGGTATCTTGTAGCCATACACATTATCGTTAACAAAAACTGGTTACCCGATTTTGTCTTCGGTAACGGTCCGACACAATCAACCACCACATGCTCAAATGGTTCACCTATGACAGGTATAGGACACAGAGGAGCGGGAGGAATAACCTGATTTGGTTTTCCTGTTATCTGACAGGTGTGGCATGTCCGACAGAACTGAGCCACATCTTGTTTTAAACCCGGCCAAAAAAAATGTTGAAGGATCCGATCATACGTCTTTGTAATTCCTAAATGACCAGACCACTGGTGATCATGAGCAAGGGATAACACATTCTGTCGAAAGGCTGTAGGAATCACTATTTGGTAAACAGCATTCCAATCTCCACCTGCATCAACATGGGATTTCCATTTACGCATGAGGAGATTACCATCAATGAAGTAAGCCACATTCTTCTTCTTCACCTCTTCTAACGAGACAACACTAGAAAAACATTTAGCAAGCTTGTTGTCAACCTTTTGGTTAGCAATCAGCTGCTCACGAGTGACTGGTAATTGTATTGCATCAGCAATAACTTCAACGTACTTTGATTCTTTCCTGGGCTGTTTGTCAGAGGTGATCAGCTTCTCAGAGGTATCACACAATCCATCCTCTTGATCATCCTCTTTGAACAGAACAGTGTTCGACAAATCTATCACGTCACCCTCTTGTAGTGCCTGAGCACGAGTGACAGCACAAGCGGGGAACACATGTGGATAACTCTGTGCCAACTCATTCGAGAGAGAGTGGTCACTTTTATCCAATACTTCCAATACGGGTACTACCTTTCCTCCGGCAATATCGTTACCCATTATAAAGGTCACACCTTTCACTGGCAACTTAGGACGTACCCCCACTCTGAATATTCCACTGATTAACTCAGAGTGTACTTTCACAAAGTGCAACGGCACTGGGACAAAACCCATTTCAATACCCTGCACTAACACACTGGAACCACAGTATGTATCGTCAAATAAGGGCAACACATCAGACAATATAAACGACTGCGCCGCACCAGTATCTCTAAGGATTTTAACCGGACGCTGAGACGCTTCGTCATTCGTTAGGGACACAAACCCCTCGAAAATGAATGGTTCATAACTGCGGTCGGGGACTGAGTCTTTCAAACTACAGTTACCCTGAGGCACCTGTTTTGTTGCAGACCTCACAACCGTACGAATTAGACCAACACCTGTTGGCGGCTTGGCACGAAGAGGCATCCCTTGTTTGCGTTTAAGCAGGAAGCAATCATTAATCATATGTCCCACTTTATGACAATAGAAACAGGAACGCTCATTCTTCTGGCGTGCTTGATATACTACTGCGGGCCGACTAGGGCTAAAGGTAGGAAACTCAGTGGATCTACTCTCAGTTTGAGCCGAAAACACACTCTTGTGCTTCAACACAAACTCGTCTGCCAACACAGACGCTTCTGCCAGGGAGGATACTTTCTGTTCGTTTAGGTAAACTACAATGCGTTCGGGTAAGCAATTTTTAAACTCTTCCAACAAGATTAACTCCCGGAGAGAGTTGAAATCAGTGACCTTACTAGCAGCATGCCATTTATCAAACAGATTTCCCTTGTCTCTAGCAAATTCCACATAAGTCTTACTAGAAGACTTTCTATGAGACCTAAATCTCTGTCGGTATGCCTCAGGCACAAGCTCATAGGCACGAAGAACAGTAGCTTTGACCACTTCATAATTCAAACTGTCCTCCAGAGGTAGCGCTGACAAAACCTCTTGGGCTTTACCAGTTAATTTACACTGAAGTAATAGGCACCATACCTCTTCAGGCCACTTCAATGCTACGGCTATACGCTCAAATACACAAAAATAGGAGTCAACCTCCGACTCTCTGAACAAAGGTACTAAGGCTATCTGCCTACTAATGTCAAACGTGTTTGAGGACACAGCAGGTGAGAACGACTCACTAACAGGAACAGTAGGAACGAAGGCTAGCCTCGCTGTCTCTGCCTCCAGTTCCATCTGGCGCATTTTAAACGTCATCTGCCTCTGTTCTCGTTCTTTTTCTGCCTCCATTTTACCCATCTCCAAATCTAAATGCCGCTGTTCTTTTTCTGCCTCAATTTTACCCATCTCCAAATCTAAATGCCGCTGTTCTCTTTCTGCCTCAATTTTACACATCATCTGCCGTTGTTCTCTTTCTGCCTCAATTTTACACATCTCCAACTGGAGAGTCTCTCGCCTAATTTGGGCTCTCTCTTCCACCTCTAGTTGTAACTGTGCTAAACGGACATCCCTCCTGGCATCACCGTTTGACAGTGGGGAGAGTGGTTCAAAATGGGACAATGTGGCTGGTGTTTTAGCCTCGCCCTCATTATCAGACACCAATGGGCTTACAGGAGCAGTAACATCCCCTACAGCGGTAGTATGCTCAGGCAGCGGTAACACAAGCACCTGCTCTTCCAACAATACATTTAACACTAGCTGTTTAACCTCCGCCTTAACTACACTCTGCGGAATCGATATTGAGTAATGGTCAGCCAAGGTCATTAAATCAACTCTACGACATTTATCAAAAACCTCCCACGAAGGATTATCCAAAAAGGACTTCAAATCAAAAGTAGCCATCTTACACTACTTCACAAGAGCCAACGAAAATAGCAAACACTAATGCTACTTCAGCTATGACGCTCAACACTGAACTATGCCACTACAACAATCTACATGAGCGGCATGGGTGTCAGTAAAGACATATCCCGGATGAGCCCCCACTTATGTTACGAATCCCTTTTGGCCCGACAGTCTAGGGGGGATGGTAGTGAGACCCGTAACATAACTCATGTAAATTATAACAGTGACAAAGTAAAAGTGAACGAAATAACCACGACAACCGAAATAATACCGTCAAACTCAGGGTTTATTTCTAAACACACGGTAATGGGGGGAGCAGGAAAAAGGGGCTGAGCTGGACCCAAGGAAAGAAACAATAAGTATTCAAAACACCCCTAAGCTAGACTAGCCTATTTCAACAACAGCTAACTAACCAAAAATACAGTGGGTGGTCCGCCCAGTTCTAACTAGTGTGTTTTAACAAAGTTTACCTACGGGTAGTGTATGCCCATGGGCGACTTGTCTTGGTTTCCCCCTTTTCCCACCAGCAAACACCATAAGCAAAAACAATACTCACAGGAGATGACAAAGTGCTTTGGAGGTGCTCAAACAAAAGAAGAGGTTAATTAATACACAAAGAGAGAGATCTACATACATGGCATTTACAAAGAGATTGTGCTACTGAAATCTATCAAGAACAGCTATCTACCAACATGGCATTACAAAGATTGAGCTCTCGAAATCTATATAGAACAGCTATCTACCAACATGGTATTACAAAGAGATTGAGCTCTAGAGCAAACAAATGATAGGGTTTTTAAACCAAGGGAAAGGAACTGTGATAGGGTAGGAAACAGGAGGAGGTGTGTCTTCTGATTGATGGGTTGATTGTTGACTGATTGGGGAGTAATGATTTTCACCTGTGAGGGGAGAAGGAGAGAAAAGAAACACACAGGATACACACAGACACAGGATACCTGTATCCGTAACAATAACCTACGCACTATACACACACGTACACATGGATTTTGTGTTGTAGATATGTGGTAGTGGATTAGGGACCTGAGGGCACACACTTAGTGTGTTGTGAAATCTGTTATGAATATAGAATTATTATTTTTTTTAAATGCAATGCAAATAGTCTGGGTAGCCATTTGATAAGCTGTTCAGGAGTCTTAAGGCTTGGGGATAGAAGCTGTTTAGAAGCCCCCTAGACTTGACGCTCCGGTACAGCTTGCCGTGTGGTAGTAGAGAGAACAGTATGACTAGGGTGGCTGGAGTCTGACAATTTTTAGGGCCTTCCTCTGAGATCACCTGGTATAGAGGTCCTGGATGGCAGGAAGCTTGGCCCCAGTGATGTACTGGGCCGTTCGCACAACCCTCTGTAGTGCCTTGCGGTTGGAGGCCGAGCAGTTTACATACCAGACAGTGACACAACCCGTCAGGATGCTCTTGATGGTGCAGCTGTAGAACCGTTTGAGGATCTGAGGACCCATGCCAAATATTTTCATTCTCCTGAGGGGGAATAGGTTTTGTCATGCCCTCTTCACGAGTGTCTTGGTGTGCTTAGACCATGTTAGTTTGTTGGTGATGTGGACACCAAGGAACTTGAAGCTCTCAACCTGCTCCATTGCAGCCCTGTCGATGAGAATGGGGGCGTGCTCAGTCCTCTTTTTCCTGTAGTCCACAATCATCTCCTTTAACTTGATCGCGTTGAGGGACACGTTGTTGTCCTGGCACCACATGGCCAGGTCTCTGACCTCCTCCCTATAGGCTGTCTCGTCGTTGTGGGTGACTGTTGTGTCATCGGCAAACTTAATGATGGCCGTGCAGTCATGAGTGAACAGGGAGTACAGGAGGGGACTGAGCACACACCCCTGAGGGGGCCCATGTGTTGAGGATCAGCGTGACGGATGTGTTGTTACCTACCCTTACCACCTGGGGGCAGCCCGTCAGGAAGTCCAGGATCCAGTTGCAGAGGGAGGTGTTTAGTCCCAGGGTCCTTAGCTTATTGATGAGCTTTAAGGGCACTATGGTGTTGAACGCTGAGCTGTAGTCAATGAATAGCATTCTCACATAGGTGTTTGTGTTATCCAGGTGAGAAAGAGCAGTGTGAAGTGCAATAGAGATTGCATCATCTGTGGATCTGTTGGGGCGGTATGCAAATTGGAGTGGGTCTAGGGTTTCTGAGATAATTTGTGTTGATGTGAGCCATGACCAGCCTTTCAAACCACTTCATGGCTACAGACGTGAGTGCTACGGGTCGGTAGTAATTGAGGCAGGTTACCTTACCCAATGTTATTGGGCACAGGGACTATGGTGGTCTGCTTGAAACATGTTCGTATTACAGATTCAGTCAGGTACAGATTGAAAATGTCAGTGAAGACACTTGCCAGTTGTTCAGTACATGCTCGCAGTACACGTCCTGGTAATCCATCTGGCCCTGTGGCCTTGTGAATGTTGACCTGTTTAAAGATCTTCCTCACATCAGCTGTGGAGAGCGTGATCACACAGTCTTCCGGAACAGCTGATGATCTCATGCATGTTTCAGTGCTCGAAGCGAGCATAGAAGTAGTTTAGCTCGCTTGGTAGGCTTGTGTCACTGGGCAGCTCTCAGCTGTGCTTCCCTTTGTAGTCTGTAATGGTTTGCAAGCCCTGCCACATCTGACGAGCGTCAGAGCCGGTGTAGTACGATTCAATCTTAGTCCTGTGTTGACGCTTTGCCTGTTTGATGGTTTGTCTGAGGCCAGAGCGGGGATTTCTTATAAGCTTCCGGGTTAGAGTCCCGCTCCATGAAAGCAGCAGCTCTAGTCTTTAGCTCATTGCGGATGTTGCCTGTTATCTATGGCTTCTGGTTTGGGTATGCACGTACAGTTACTGTGGGGATCACGTCATCGATACACTTATTGATGAAGCCAATGACAGATGTGGTGTACTCCTCAAAGCCATTGGAGGAATCCCTGAAAATATTCCAGTCTGTGCTAGCAAAACAGTCCTGTAGCTTTGCATCTGCTTCATCTGACCACTTTTTTATTGATCTAGTCACTTTCTGCTTTAATTTTTGCTTGTAAGCTGGAATCAGGAGGATAGAATTATGGTCAGATTTGCCAAATGGAGGGTCAGGGAGAGATTTGTATGCGTATCTGTGTGTGGAGTAAAGGTGGTCCAGAGTTTTTTCCCTCTGGTTGCACATTTAACATGCTGATAGAAATATTGTAAAACTGATTTAAGTTTCCCTGCATTAAAGTCCCCGGCTACTGGGAGCGCCACCTCTGAGTGAGCGTTTTCTTGTTGCTTATGGAGGAATACAGCTCATTCAATACTGTTTTAGTACCAGCCTCTGACTGTGGTGGTATATAAACAGCTACGGAAAATACAGATGAAAACTCTCTAGGTAGATAGTGTGCCCCCATGATTATATGGACTGGTAATGCAGGTTTGGTTAGAATAGAGTGCAATAGAATGAGTGACATTCAATAAAAGCTACTTCATGAAAAGGAGAACATTATTTTCTTTGAAAATGTTGAAAGTCGTTGATTTCATGATTGAATACATGGATTTTACAGGCAAATCCTACAGTGAGAGCCAGGGAAGCAACCTCTGGTGGGCAGATGGAGACGAGGACAACAACACAAGGTTAGTGGTTTTATGACTTACACATAAAAAAAACGTTACAAATTCTACTGTATAGTGTTAAATATAACCCTGCCTTGTTACAAATTCTACTGTATAGTGTTAAATGTAACCCTGCCTTGTTACAAATTCTACTGTGTTGTGTTAAATGTAACCCTGCCTTGTTACAAATTCTACTGTATAGTGTTAAATGTAACCCTGCCGTGTTACAAATTCTACTGTGTTGTGTTAAATGTAACCCTGCCTTGTTACAAATTCTACTGTGTTGTGTTAAATGTAACCCTGCCTTGTTACAAATTCTACTGTGTTGTGTTAAATGTAACCCTGCCTTGTTACAAATTCTACTGTATAGTGTTAAATATAACCCTGCCTTGTTACAAATTCTACTGTATAGTGTTATATGTAACCCTGCCTTGTTACAAATTCTACTGTATAGTGTTAAATGTAACCCTGCCTTGTTACAAATTCTACTGTGTAGTGTTAAATGTAACCCTGCCTTGTTACAAATTCTACTGTATAGTGTTAAATGTAACCCTGCCTTGTTACAAATTCTACTGTGTAGTGTTAAATGTAACCCTGAATAAATAATTGCAGAAGATCACTGTAATCAGATAATAATGGGTTTTTATGACATAAAATGTCAATTATTTTCTACATTGAAACCTGTTTCTTGTTAATTTTTCAAAAACCACTGCCAAACATTGTGTGTACAGAGTGAAATGTGTATTTAAAGACATTGTAACCATTCTTTGCATAACGCTCAACACTGCTATAGTAGTTCACTAAACTACAGAGTATGCTGTTGTTGACAGCATTGACATTGACGTTGTTGTCACTGGCTCTTCTGATATCAGATTCAGAATGAATAATAACAAGGTTTGTGGTAGTTTGAAAGGGTTTGATTCACGTTAGACCAGAAGTGTTTTCAATTCACGTGACCCAACAAGAAAACCTCCAGCTCTATGGTCATAGCACAGATGAAAAAGGAAGCTGTCTATAATAATAATGTTTTGTAATTAGCCTACGAATAGCATCCAAAGTTTTAACTGACCAGGTCATGAGATCAGGAAAACTACAGGCCCCAGAAAAGACACATTTGAACTTTCTCACACCACTTTTGAACCTGTGGTGCCACCTCATCTTTCTACAGAACCTATGATGACTCCTGTGTGTTTCGCTCATTGTTTGGTTGCCATGGTGACTTCATTAAAAGGAGGGTCAGCGACTTAGCTATCTTTTAGAAAGAAGTCAACAGTGGAGGAGTACACAGAGGCACGCTCTACAGACAAGGTGTGTGAGTGTATGTGCATGCGTTGGTAGGTGTTTGTATAGTGATTACACACAAGCCCCCTTTACATAGATTCTAGTGTTTGTGCATGAAGCGGTTGCCTATGAGTTAAAAATACAAGCATAGGTTACGACAAAGTAATATCCAATGGTCAAGGCTAAAGTGCTCCAAAAGGGTTAAAGTCTAGTTCTCTGGTCCTAGGCATGGTGTGCTACATGTTCTAATCATTGTACAAGACTGACAGGGCTGGGTTAGTCTGACAGGGCTGGACTTCACACGCTGATCTTTCACATGCTGGGCTGAGAATCAAAACACTCCCTGTGTTTCTGCCGAAGACATTTGTGACGACACCGCACAGTTATTACTGCAGTCACAAGTCAACTCAGCTCCTAAACTGTCCTACACTGTCTGTCAGAGACTGTAACCAACAAACAGTAGCTATGATCACATGGGTGGAAGCATGGTTACTAGGCTGTAGTAGGTCAACTACAGCCGAACCCAAGACCAGACGGGTATACTACAATGTAGGAGCAATGAGTTAGCCAGCTATCTTTAATAAACCTCCCCAAATAACTATAGATTTTCTGGTTAATTAAGTTGTTTGGTTGTTGAGTCAATTAGACCATGCCAATTTCAAGCTTTTCTTTTGTAAAAAATGTAAAGTAATTTCAGAATATTTGTTCTACATTATATATTTGTATGTGAATTTTCCACAACTTTGTTCCATGCTGAACATGTTTTATCTTTAATAAACATAATCTATAATAATGATCTAAATGCCCTCCCTGGGCTTGAGAATTTATCAGCTTGACATGTACTCTCACGGGTGGCCAAAAATAACTATCTGAACGCCACGTCCCTATTAAGCTACGCTTACGGTCTTCTGATGTCATATCTCAATAACCCAGCATCAATAACCCAGCATCAACAACTCAACCTTTCTATATTTAAAGAAAACAACCCAACTAAGTGACCCAATTACTGCAACCCAGCAGTTGGGTCATCCAAACAACCCAGCATTTTTTAGAGTGTGTAATTCATCTGTAGCCGTGTAGGAGTAGGAGGAGTGGGTTGAATCATATTTCAAAGAGTAAATTACAAAGAAGCAATAAGCTGAGCTCCCTTCCAATCCCTTCCTTCACTCATATCAGTTCCCTGCTCTGGGTCATTCACATACTCAGTCTTTTCAGATACAGTCAGAAAAGCAAATTAATATTACATTTCATCATAAATCAAACACTTTCCCTATCTCCTGCTGCACACACACACGCGCGCGCGTGGGCTCACACACGCACAAACACACACACACGCACAAACACACACACACACACACACACCCTCCTCCCTCAGTACCTCCTTTGTTCTGGGAAGGTGTGATGTGATATGAAGCTGCCAAAACTGTGAGAACAAAATGAGGTATTTTCTAAAGGCTTGTTAATAATGCAATGTTTTCCGAGGAGGAACTATAGTCAGATTAGTTAGTGGAACAGTTAGTGGAACAGAGCATGACTTATACATATAAATATATGGATGAGCGATGACCGAGCGGCATAGGCAAGATGCAATAGATGGGATAAAATACAGTATGTACATATGAGATGAGTAATGCAAGATATGTAAACATGATTAAAGTGGCATTATTAAAGTGACTAGTGATCCATTTATTAAAGTGGCCAATGATTTCAAGTCTGTATGTAGGCAGCAGCCTGTGTGTGTGTGTGTGTGTGTGTGTGTGTGTGTGTGTGTGTGTGTGTGTGTGTGTGTGTGTGTGTGTGTGTGTGTGTGTGTGTGTGTGTGTGTGTGTGTTGTTGCAGTGCACACAGGTCCCAATGACAGGGAATGTGTTAACGATCCATTGGAAGGTGACTCTCGTCTCTCCCTCTCTCCATTATAAAAATATGTTTATTATAAAGTTAATATTGTACGTTTAAAGCATGATGGACATATTCCACTCAAAACAACCTGTCCTCATATTCCCTCACATGACTTTTGGCAGTTTTATTTTCTATCATCACCGAGTCGCTAGCGCAGTAGCTACAGCATGAGGTGGACATGGGAGTGGGTTGTAATTGAAAGATCAGCACCTGCACACTCAGGAAAGAAACTGAGCTTTGAAACTGGGTGTCTCCTAGTGAGCAGAATAGGCTTCAGTGAGCATCAGCATGCAAAGTACAGTATGGCCCATCATGTATGTTGCAAACATGTTGTTACAGTTTTTATTTTATTTTATTTTTTTAATCGCTTTGGTGTTATTCTCAAAGGTTTTGTGGTACATTTTCACAATTCTTAGTACAAAACTCTAAACTGGTCACACGTGTAACGCAGCCAGCCTTTCATTCAAACCTGTCATTGTGCACTCATTTGGATTGTAAACATCTCTCACCACACAACCATTGATTCAAAATACGTTTATTGTGAAATGTAATGAGAACATTGGTTTAATCACCAAAACGCAACATAATGATATCTTTTCAATTTTGTCGTTTTTTGCTCTTTATTTAGCCATCTTACATATAAAACCTTATTTGTTCATCAAAAATGATGAATACCTCACCACAGGTTAATGAGAAGGGTGTGCTTGAAAGGATGAGTAGAACTCTGCATAACTCTATTACAACATACATGTATTGCGTAGTGTGTGTGGCAGACTTACAATGATGGCAAAAAATAACATTTGAGAGTGAAGTCTGACCCTGGCCCTGGTGCTAGAGGGGGTACCCAGCTGTAGGGTGAATGTTTGAAGTGGAACAGGACTATAAACAGTTTGGGGACCACTAATCTAGATGAAACAGTGATAAGGTTTGGTGAAAAAGTTACAGTGTGATTTTGTGTGTTGTATTTTATGTAAAACTATTTCAATTTAAAATGTGCTGAAAATTTTGATGATCTGTTTTCAGTTTTTTTGTAAGAGTTGTGAAATGTTACCACATTCTACTGAAAATAGTACCAACGTGATAAAAAACTTTAATAACTGAGATTTATTGAAATTCAATTCAATTATTTAGAATATGTAGCTCAAACAGTACATTTTACAGTGTTAAATCAACACTTAAAGAGTTCATTTCAACACTACCTCCGAAAACATATGGTCCCACTCTACAGAGTGTAAAAAGTACTCTGATTATAATGTTACATTTGTTGTGTTAATGTAACACTGCGTAATGTTAAACATTAACACTGCATTACACTTGCCATTGTTCCTCACATGTAAAACTAGGGGGTAATTAATACTCACAGTGTTATTTCTATTCAACACTAGTGCTAATATAGAGTTAACTCCTATTAGTGTTATGCAAAAACACTGTTACAGTAAGTGATTTGGGGTGTTGTTACACTCACTATAAGCCAAATTGACATATTTTCCATGGTGCCTTTTCTTTTTGAGTAAATTGCAGAGTTACCACCCATGACTGTATTTGTTAGTGACAGAGAGATAATTGTTGAGTTATTTCCTTTTAAATGTCCGTGGCTTTCACCAAATGAGCACCCAGGTAAAAGTTATGGCTAAAACTTTAACTTTATGACATTATATCATAAGGCCTTTTATTTGACATTTATTTAACTAGGCAAGTCAGTTAAGAACAAATTCTTATTTTCAATGATGGTCTAGGAACACTGGGTTAACTGCCTTGCTTTGACCTAGTTTTACCCTAATCTAGTTTTACCCTAACAGTGTGGTTAGGAAAATGCTGGTTAATTTATTATAGGCCACTTCAGGCTGGCAAAGTGATGTCTAATTCCTTTTGGAATCCAGCTAGCGTTAGGATTAGCCTGGCACGAACCATCCTGATCTCGCAAACTTACATTTTATGTAAAGAATAAATTATTTAACCTTTTTTTAACTAGGCAAGTCAATTAAGAACAAATTCTTATTTTACAATGACGGCCTACCCCGGGCAAACTCTCCCCTAACCCGAACGACACTGGGCCAATTGTGCGCCGCTCTATGGGACATAATGTAAACTCGCGAGATCAGAATGGTTCATAAGAAGTTAGAATTTTTATTCACACGCAACCTACACTCAGAATGACTACCACAACCATTTAAACCGGAAAAAACATTTCAGTAACAGATGCAATAAATCTAACTAACTAATTGGTTTAGTTGAATTTTATCTTTGTGTAGCATAACAGTAATCAATCAATCAATCAATCAATATACAAGCAAAAAAACAAAAACAAATAGTAAGTACAAGCTTCAAAAAGATCTCAGTGCATAGCATGCTGGGAAATATGGTAATGGTAGGTGTGGTTTTGATGGGACTGTGTTACTCTCCACAGTGTAAAACAATAGCTCTGGTTATTAACACCAACACTGAGGTTCTTTTAAATCTCTGTGTGTTAATTTCACTTTAACAGAGTGACTGTAACTCCTGAATCAACACTATAAATTACACTGAAACATCTGCACTAGCCAATTTGCTGTGTATGCACATAAAGGGGAGAATAAAACTAACTAGCCAAAAGAAAAAGTGCACAAAAAAGGTTGCTACAATGATTCCCTGACTTGATCTTAGGGGCACACTCAACTCCAAATCACATGAAGAAATGTTATTTCCCCTGGCATAATTTTCGTATTTTACGTCTCTCTATCTCTTTCTCTCTCTCTCTCACGCACGCACAGACATAGACACAGACAGACACACACACACACACACACACACGCACACGCAGTCAAAGCCTCACCCTTTATTCCTTTCCACCGAACGCATTTCCTTCTCGGTATAAATAGGAAGGCGCGCACATCTGCACTTCACAACGAGGCGTGGTTTAGAACGGACAGGTGGGCTGCTGCTGTAATACTGCCGTGAACATTAGGATACTTATTTCACTCCCGGAGACCAACTCTTTAACCTGCAAACATGCCCAAGTGCCCAAAATGCACGAAGGAAGTTTACTTCGGTAAGACATCTTTATTGTGTCGATCCAGATTATTATTCATTTGTTTTGCAATTAGTATACTCAACATGCCCGCTTGCGTGTCACGTTTCCCATATGTGTCTTGCAGACAATTGGATATAGTTTTTCGTTTACTGTGTTTTCTGCTGCTTTCTAAAAGCTATTGAGAGATTGTAAGAGCGATGATGAACGCATCACTTGAGCAAATTCCTGTTATGAATTATGCATGCAGCCCCCCGAAAAATATTTTTGCTACAAATTTTTAAGAACTAGTTAATAGCAATTCTAGTAAATGTAGTTGACCAGGCCTAAATGGTTAAGGACTGCAATGGCTTTTGCCCTTCCAAGAAAGAGGAAGACAATCCTACTAAAATCCACTACACATAGTATTTTTCCCTCAGAATAAAAGTAAACTCTAGAGATGTCCCATGGTGACAACATTTTGCTATCAGACTAGGAGTGGTACTGCAGGTCCTGCCAAGTCAGTGGATCAGCAGACAGCACTTATTGCATTAGGGAAGAGAGGGAGAGAAGGGATAAGACAGGGATAAAAGACTACAACCGGCATTAGGACACCCTAATACATCTCTCAGACCTTTAATGGAATATGAGATCAGGTTTGCTTTTGTACTTTTTTAAGTTGGAAGAGGAAGAAAGAAATCTCCTCGCTTTCATCCGGTTGGCCTCTGTCTGGAGAGGTCCATGGAGGCAGCAGGACTGATTGGTTCATCTGGGGGAAAGAAGGAAGAAAGAGGACATGGCCATTTGATGTATGTCTTGATCCATTTAGCACATGTCCTTCATCTCCAGTAGTTGAACTCTTAGACTTAGTCATCTCTGGAGACACACAAAGCCATGAGACACAGTGCAAAGCCACAAAGCTGCTCTCTCGCTCGGGCTCTCTCTCTTTCTCTCTTTCTCTCTCTCTCTCTCTCTCTCTCTCTCTCTCTCTCTCTCTGTCTTCTCGTATCTTCTCTCTATTTCTCTCTTCTCTCCTCTCTATACTCTCTCTCTCTCTCTCTTTCTCTCTCTCGCGCTCTCTTTCTCTCTACAGTAAGGTTGCCCTGTCAGTCAGATGAATTGACGCTGCTGGCTGGGGAGCCACACTTTCCTTTTTTCCTGCAGATTAACTTTCCCCCTCGGCCAAAACAAGCAAACCGATTTGTTTCAATCGTTTGTTCATGTATTGCTGAAAAAGCCCCAGTGAAAAAACAGCTTTGTGTCTCTTTCCAGCCATGAATTAAAATGTCTCAGGGCAAAAGGGCATTGAAGCTAAGCTATGTTTTCTTAAACCTTGAGTGAGTGCTATCAGTTTTCTCTTTCATAAATACATCTTTGAAATAGTTGTTTCAAAAAGTTCTCTCTGTCATATCAGTTGTATAGCTGTGCTCAAGGTAGAAGCTACAGTATACTGTCATGCTTGGGAATGCTTGTGCAGCGACTCTCCATCATCAAGGCGGAACCATTCACGATCTGTTCCACTGTAGCCCTGTTTTACTACCCGACCAGGCCTATTTCCTATTCACTGCCTCTTTCTACCCACCCGATCTCAACTCTCCAGAGCCCCCACCTCTCCTCTACCCCATCCCTCTCTCCCAGTGGTAGCTGAGCTCTCAGATGGAAGCAATCATGCTACTGCTGCCAGAGTCAGGGACTGATGGAGGGAAAGTACATCTGCTTCCAGAGAAAGGAGGAGGGAGGAGGGAGGGAGGGAGAGCGGAAAACAATCAAACCTATCCACCATCCCTGGAACGAGAGACAGAGACAAAGGGAGAGAGACAGAGAGAGAGAGAGAGAGAAAGATGGAGAGAGAGAGGAGAGAGAGAGTGAAACATGAAACACATGAGAATATCATTGCCAATAGACTGCCTATAGGTACTTATCACAGTGGGAGGCCATTCCTTCTCTTGCTAGAACAAATGCAGTATCTGCTGCGTGCCAACCTGGTAGCGACGAACCTACGAAATGCTCGTCAGTGGCCAATGACTTTGAGCCAATCAGAGAACCAATCAGAGAGCACGAACCCCCACGTGGGGCAGCCAACAGAACATTTTTAAAAATAGGGCATTTTCTCCATACTCACACTTCATATGCAATGTGGGCTATGGGATGATAGCTAGCTAAGTGCACAGACGCAATGCACACAACACTAGATACTTCCTCCAAGCTAGCTTACCACTGTAGCTTGTATTGACATTATAATTAAATTAGCTAGTTTCCATGAAACAGCTGCCTGTGTTAGCTGCCAAGTTAGTGCGGTGTACTTAGCTAGCTAGCTATGTTGTGCTAGCTAAAAATATGCAAACGTGCGCTAGTTAGCAAAACATGTGGCTATGGGCTGGCACTGGCAGTATGGGATTATTGAGAGTGAATTCATTTGTTTCTTGATCATCTTGCTAGGTTGTTATCTAGATGTGGCCATCTGGCTAGGATCAAAGAAGGGCTTTCTACAAAATAGCAACATTAGCGCAGATAGCTTGGAAACTAGACCATAAGCAATATGCACAGACATGCATTGCCAAACAACGCTACTGCCACTTTCTGGTTTGGAGTATTTTAACAAGGCTGAGTGGCCGACGGCTTCCAAGGTCTTTGCTGTGTGAACACAAACTAAACTGACTGCCAACACTCTGTTCAGAAGTTCTAACTCGTGCTGTCGTCGGGAAAACGTTTGACAATCCTACCGGTGTGTCTGAGCTTTAAGAGCTAAAGAGGGGCACCGGCCGTCACAGTCTGCAGAGAATTACCCAGGAACCAAAACGGATGTCATCCTAACGGAACCAATCCAGTGCCAGTGTTCAGTTTCGGGTGGAACAGTGCTTCTCTAAGGACTGCATTGTCTCAGTCAGGACATGGAATAACGGATGATTAGATACGCAGGGGGAATGTACGATTTGTTTACATCATCAGCACCCCTGAAGCGTTCCTTCACAGTCTTTATATAAGTGATAGCCTGCTGTAGGTGTAGGTTTACTGTAGGTGCACCCTGCATTCGCTTCAGCCATAGAACGTGTGGAAGTAATAATGAAAAATGAGAGGCGATGTACCAGGAAGAGGGAAAACAGAAGTGCTTCGCTTCCTGACACGTGTCCCAGCCGGGTGTCATATTAGTTCATCTTTTACAGGATGATAAACAGGGCTGCGGGAACTTTTCCGTCCATCATTCTTTGGAGGGTTGGATGTGGTGAATGATGTGTTGAATGCTTCCTCGTGTGTGTGTGTGTGTGTGTGTGTGTGTTGGATGGAGTCCATTCATATTATTGCTCCACAGTGATGAGCAAATTGATGCAGACAGCAGATCAACTCATCTGTCTCTCTCCCACACACACACACACACACACCCCAGTCAGTCCCACCCCAGTGACAATTACACCAGCATGCACTTTATTCACACACCCACAGACAGACGGACGGACAACAGCTCTCTGATGCCTTAGGAATGACCTGACTAGTCATAGCCAGTGGTCAGAACAGAAGTGAAGGAATGTTGCTCGTTTCATCAGAATAGACCTTGTTCATGTGTCGGCCACTGTGGGAGTAAGGTCTGTTAAACCCAACAGCTTTCCTTATGTTACCCTCTGACACTGTAACTCAACCTAAGACCCAGCAGCACCATTATAGTCTGGCCCAGCGTAGTGAAGCGGGACGTCCCTTCTCGGTTTCCTGATCCCCATGCCTTGTTATTGGAAGTAAAGTACAGTAATTAGTGTTGGCCCAGAGTGTTCCACCCATCCTCTACAGAGCCAACTGGAATGCTGTAAGACTCCCTGACTGACTGCACTGACTGACTGACTCTACTGACTGACTGACTGATTCTAGTTGACTGGGTTAGGTTTGTTCTCTGTCTTCCTGGTTTCAGTGTGGTGTAATCAGGTCCTATTATTCCGTTTCTTCCTCCACAATTGAAAGAAACAAAAAAACAACGGAGACAGCAGTTGGATCCATACGCACACTAAATCCCTGACCTGACAAGTAATACCCAATGATACGTAGGCCTACTGTGCATGAACTCAGTAATACACTGTAGTCAAATGCAATTCTGCAAATACGTAGAGACCTTTAGAATAACTTACAGTCATTCCAAAGGTGAAGCAAGAGCTCCAATGATGGATCTGCCATTCATTGCTGAAACATTTGCTTTAAATCTTTTCTTGAGTAAGACTTTAGCACGACCCTCAGGTCCATTTGTATCCACAGATGGTACTAATAAAGTTATTCTCCGGTGTGTTGTCTTTTTCTCGGGTTTATTTATGACAAAACTTCACGAGCGCGGTTTTGTACCCTGTGCACCTCCTGTCCGTAATGCTTGGGAGTTGGCCTCTTGTTTGGCATGGAGCGTGTGTGTGTGTGTGCGCGTGCGTACCTGTGTGTACGCCCATGTGCGCTCGTGCACGTATGTGTGTGCGTACGTGCGTTTGGTGTGTGTGTGTTCAGTATCATGAACTGAGCAGCGTTTGGCTCCCATCAGACACAGTAAATTATTATTTGGCTCTCTCTCCCGTTGCATCATGGGATAGGTCTCAGCAGACACAGCCCTCCAAGCTTGAACACCTCTTCTCATAAAACTCCTGAAACACATGACTATGGCTTCCCTCCCTGTTTAATGACCATCGCCAGCCATGATGGCTGTTTGTTGCAAATCGTTCCTCACAGTTCAGCCCGGATATAAAGACTCTCTTTATCAGGTTTTTATGATGCCAAAAGGAGGGGAAAGAGGGAAGGGAGTGCAAATTCCATTGGGAGTCTCCTCTCTCTCTCTCTCTCTCTCTCTCTCTCTCTCTCTCTCTCTCTCTCTCTCTCTCTCTCTCTCTCTCTCTCTCTCTCTCTCTCTCTCTCTCTCTCTCTCTCTCAGAGGCTCAGCCAACCACCACACCCTCCTAATGTTCTTGTGAGTAACGCGTTATCTGTGTGTGTGGGTAGGGAAATTAACACTGTGCTGGTCCTATGCAAGACCTGTAGCGTTTGACCATGGAGCTCACAGTTCCTCTGTAATGCAGCCCCAGTATGGCCCTGCAAGTCACATACAGTATCCATACCCTCTGCAGACCCCAATGCCCCTCTCTGTGTGGAACGGTGGCACTCTGTGCGATGTGGGAGGATGCATGTCGTTGTGAGTCGGCCGTGCCCATTAGCTAAACGTGTCTGTTTATCTCTTTGTCTCACAGCGGAGAGAGTGACATCACTGGGGAAGGACTGGCACAGGCCCTGTCTGAAGTGTGAGAAGTGCAGCAAAACGCTGTCGGCCGGATCACACGCAGAGGTCAGACGACACACACACACACACATACCTCACATGCCTCTCACACTGGATTATTAGCTGACAAATATTTCAATGAAAATAATGATATTGGGAATAAAAAATATATGTATGTTTGTTTGCTTTATCACAGATCATATTTCTCATAAAGTACCATTAAAGAGATTCTCCGGTACTTTTCTATTTTTTTGGCCAGTAGTTCTGAAAGTTGCGCTCACGAGCCAAAAGTGGTCTCTGAAAAATGGGTACTATGTCACATATGTGGCGATATCTGCACCACGCCATTGCCCTCGCTCTCGTTCTACTGTGTGTGTGTCTTGCTAACTGTCACTCAAATTGCGAGGGGCTGAAGCTCATTGGCTAGAACTCAAATTGCTAGGGGTCTGGCCCACATGGGGGAAAATGGAGGAAAAACAGTCGCTTTCACACTAGGAATTTGATTATGCCTGTAATGAACGACACATTGACACATTCAGCCTAAAAGTATTAGTAGTCATTCCGGAGCATGTCTTTAAGCCCACATTCTGGTCCATAAATCTTTCATAAGAATGTTTGACCTATCACACAGATTGTGTAGAAAGTCTGGATACAATCAAAAAGACGTTATTTTTAATCAGCCTGGTACTAATACAACTTGTACTCTCTCTCTCTCTCTCTCTCTCTCTCTCTCTCTCTCGCTGTAGCACGATGGCAAGCCTTATTGTAACAACCCCTGCTACTCTGCACTATTCGGGCCTAAAGGTGAGTTCTTCTTCATTCCTGCTGTAATGGCCCTTGGTGCAAGGTGCCTTAACAATCTATCTCAGTAAAGATATCATAATTATATTACCATAACCCATATTACCTAGGGTGTTTCTATGTTGTGGGCTCAGAATACATGGAACAAGATAACAATTGATAAGTGGAGCTCAGTGACATTGGAGCCACGGCGTACGTACATCACCCGATATACAGGCGCTTATATCCTGTATGGAAAGTCCAGGATCATTGTCCTCCTTACATGAACCTGTGACTGAATGAGCTCATTGTAACCTTTACAATACCCACCTCGGTGAGGTTCAGGCTTCCACAAATAACATTGTGGTCATCATGCTAACATCTTATCTATTTATCTCATTGGATATGGGTAACCTACCAACTATCTGCTCAAACACGCTCGTTCGCTTTAAAAAAGTACGCTAGCTCCTCGACACATAATGAGATAAATAGTTGGAATTGTCCGTCGGAATAGGAACAGCGGCAGTCAGAGCCGAGGTCATATCGCCTGGTCTTGTCGGTTCCACGTGGTGGCTCTAGAAGGGCTGCTGTGGAATGGGGTCAGAGACCACAGGAGTTTCCATTGTTGTGGTTCTGCTGTTCCCATTTCCTCCTGAAACGTATTCGTTTGGCCGACATACAGTATACAGTCTCCTGAGCCAATACACACACACTCTCTCTCTCTCTCTCTCTCTGTCTCTCTCTCTCTCTCTCTCTCTGCCTCTGTCTCTGTCTCTCTCTCTCTGTCTCTGTCTCTGTCTCTCTCTCTCTCAAACAGGTTTTGGACGTGGAGGAGCTGAAAGCCACACATTCACAAAGTAGAGCCACTCAGGTACAGGCCAGTGTACTCATTCCAAAGATAGACCCACCCCAATGATATCACTCCCATTCAAATAGACCTTAATATAGAAACAAAACAAATACATGCAGACAAAACATCACCTTCACCGCCAACCTTAGCCTTACAAATGCTACAAACATTAGAGATTGTTGTTTTATTGAACAAAATACAAAACATAACATTTTCTCCTTTCTTTGCAGGTTCACCAACCACACCAAGAAGAAGGCAACTCTGCATTCTACAACGTCCTCCATACCATACTAAACCAAAACAAACAACCAAAGAAGTTCCTTTTCGGGAACCACCATTTTGTGTTATTTTCTGTCTTTGTGTTGTCTAGAGGAATCAGCCTTAATGCACAGCAGGGATGCTCTCTATTCCCACTAGTGGATCGGAGGGGTATACGAGAACCTCTCTGTTCCTTTACTTGTTCTTAAATTCTGATTAAACACTCTTTTTCAAAATGTTTTACTCTCTCCTAATTTATTCATTTCTCGTGGTCTTGTACTTGACAAGGGTTGCGTTCCCCCCCGCTCCGACGTGGCATGCGTCAACCAACGGTTTGTGTGCCACATCATAGATGGTGTCGTCGACTGACAGATTGCTATAACATATGCTGTGGTTAGGTGATACGTAAAATACCTATCCAGGCATTGTATGATTTGGCAGGCATCAGCAACACCTGGGCAGAGGAACACGCCCAAGGTTTCAGTATACTTATAGTATATAACATTTCTCCTGTCTCAGTTAGGCGCTCACCCATTATGACACTTGGTAGTTACATACAGAGCAATGGACATGTCCACCGTTGTGACAAAGTGCTGGGTTCGTTGTCGGAGTCAGGCGCAGGACACAGGTTTGAGGAAAAACACAAAAGTATTTACTCAAAATATTAATAATAATAAAAAAAAACGGAATATCTCCAACAAGGAAACATCACGTAAAAGAGAAAACCCTCCAACACACACGGTAACACAAAACAATCACGGACAAAACAGAAAGGTAGACGAGAGGTTAAATAAGGAACATAGTAAGGGAATAGAAATCAGGTGTGCGTAATCAAGACAAAACAAAAAGGAAACATGGATCGGCGAGGACTAAGAAAGCCGGTGACGTCCGACCGCCGAACGCCGCCCGAACAAGATAAAAGTCCCTGTCTACACCCGTGGGCCAGGCAATTATCGTTGACATTAAGTGATAGGAATGTGATATAAACATTATGACCTTATCCTTGGGAAAAGAACACCCCTATCCACTTCTATGATACAAACATTCTGACATTATCCTTCTGAATAAGTCCCTATCCACTTCCATGATACAAACATTCTGACATTATCCTTCTGAATAAGTCCCTATCCACTTCCATGATACAAACATTCTGACATTATCCTTCTGAATAAGTCCCTATCCACTTCCATGATACAAACATTCTGACATTATCCTTCTGAATAAGTCCCTATCCACTTCCATGATACAAACATTCTGACATTATCCTTCTGAATAAGTCCCTATCCACTTCCATGATACAAACATTCTGACATTATCCTTCTGAATAAGTCCCTATCCACTTATATTGGCCAGGCCCATCCACTCATAGAGACATGATTCATGGGACACAGCCCTCTGCTCTTTCTCACACCCACCCTGTCCACTAAACAGCTGGACCAAAGTACTGAAGGGAGGATGGAGGGAGAGAGGGAGGATGAGAGGTCTGGCTGGACCAGAGTCTTAAAGGGAGCGGAAGGGTGGGTCTGGGATTTATCCCAATCTGTCCCATGGCCAGAAGGGAAAGCCAGATACTTCCTCGTGGCCTTTGTAGCCTCCGCTGCCACACCCTGTTCCGAGGAAACACCCTCAACTCCACGGTAACGGCTAGCCGCCCGTTCGCCCTCCATCACCCAGCAGCTGGCTGGCAGCCGCCTCACTAACCTCCCTCCCTCCCATTCGCTGTCACAGGACCGACTGACCCACCGCTGTTACCACAGTAACAGACACAAACAAGACCCAACAGACACCCGACAACCGGCCGGCGCGGAACTCTCTCTGTCTCTGCCTCTCTCTCTCTCTCTCTCTCTCTCTCTCTCTCTCTCTCTCTCCCTCCCCCTCTCTCTCTCCTCTCTCTCTCTCTCTCTCCTCTCCCCCTCTATCTCTCTCTCTCCTCCCCCCCTCTCTCTCTCTCTCCTCTCCCTCTCTCCCTTGCTCTCACCCTCTCCTCTTGAACAAAGACCTTCAGTGTCACTCTCCACTAAGCCATACCACAGACAGCTAGGCATGCCCAACTGGTCACAGAGAGGAAGGGGGAGGAGAGAAAAGGAGGGGTGGGGGAGGAGGGGTGATCAGTAACAACATCTGTGAAATGGTGCATGTCTCTCCCATCCCTTCTCTTATCCCTAATCTTCCCCTAACTGGTAACCACAAGGAAAATAGAAGCTGAATATACAAATTCCATGCACATGCTCACTCAGATAAAATATACAAATTTACTTCAGTTGTGGTTGGAATATTTTAACATACTTCTCTCCGTGCCAACCACGTCAAAACAACTCGTAAAGTTCCACAGAATGACAAAAGACCAAATTGTTTTTTCCAAATAATTTTGGACGAATGGGGGAGAACAGGGTCTGTACTTTTCGAAGTAGAATGTTGCATTCTCTCTCTGTCTCTGTCTCTGTCTCTCTTTTGCTTTTGCTCTCTTTCTCTCTCTCTCTCTCTCTCTCTCTCTCTCTCTCTCTCTCTCTCTCTCTCCCTCTTCATGGCAATAAAATTTCAACGCAGGGAGGAAAGACTGCAAACTGCCACCACGGTAGTCATGTAACCCTTCTCGTTTTTTTATACTTTGGAAGTGAAACCTGCAGTGTGCTTGTGCTCTAAAGTCAGAAACGGTGTCCCAAATGGCACCCTATACCCTACTTAGTGCACAACCTTTGACGAGAGCCCTATGGGCCCACGTCAAACAAATAGTGCACTATAAAGAGAGGGTGCCGTTTTTGTAGTCTGGAGTCAGATTAGTTCATGTGGTGAGTCTGGTCTGTGCACAGTGACTCAGGATGCAAGTCAGAGTAAGAACAAGAAACTGCTGTCTCAACGTGAATCAGTAGTCGTCTAATAGCAAAGGTGTGATACATGATGGAAAGATAGTAAGAAAAACCTTCAATGGGGAAAGCTAGAATAATGTAGTGTCTTGACACTTACCCTACTCATAGTCAAATCTTACCCAAGAGGTCAGGACTACTGCTACTTCTCTGTTCTACCTGATAATTCATTGTACCCACCTGGTTTCCCAGGTCCAAATCAGTCCCTGATTAGAGGTGACGAATGGAAAAAGCAGTGGAACTGGCTTCAAAGGCCCAGATTTGAGTTCGAGGGCTGTAGCCCCTACTTATGTTGGATAATATGAAGAAATGCGTAGTGCATTGGAGTGGAGATCTCATATGAGGCGTTCCTATTGTCTGCAGAATGAGGTATGGGACAACTCACATCTGTTTGGGTCAATTGATAAGAAGCCTACGGCTTTAGGACTCCCAAGCTATGGCATTGTACTAGTGAGAGGGCATCAGGCTCAGAACTGTTCAATAAGAAAGAAAGAGCAACTCTACAACTCAGAAAGATTACAAGCGCAGGCAGGCGGAGACTCAGAGGCTTCAACTTCACTGTTTTATGGCAGGATATTTCTCTAGTTTCCATCAGTAAAACACAATACTATTGGAAAGGACGAATTCTTTAAGACGTTATCAGACGCACTCAGAGTCACTGAGTCATGAGATTCATTTAAAAGAAGTGGACCCGGCCAATTATAAAAGCTCTGTAACACACACACGCAGGCATGCACGCCTGACGGACGCACGTACCCACGCAAATACCCCGTTGCCCAGCACGTTTCAACTCAACATCGGTGTGTAAGCGTCTCTCTATAAGATTGTTTTTTATTTCAAAGTGCCCTTTTTGTCTATTATTTGAGTTGTTTTAACATGGTTCATGTGTTGCTCAGAGTTTCCAGGCTCTCTAGCGCATCTGGTAACTGAAGTGCTACTGTGATCTCGCGGTATAAAGTAGATGCAAAGCAACCATAGGCTTTTTCACTTTCTTAAGCCAATTCCCGAAGTGGAGAAATGAAGACTCATTACAGTACTGACTCCATTTTTATTTCTACTTTTTCCACTTCACAGACAGACATATTTGCACTTTGGGCACCATAATTGAGTCATTATGTATAATTTTGTCCGTTTGTCCAAGGATTGGCTGGGAGAACAGAAATATATACTGAATGATCATTTTCCCTCTGTACAGTATGAAATTGCAGTGACAGCTTATGGAACAGATACATTGAACGATTGCAATACCAGGTGTTAGCAGCCACCATGTTCACTTGGACTTAAAACTGCAATAATGGTCTGTAGGAGGAATAATAATTCTCTCTCCAGCTGGACTAAACTGCACATGAACGCTCTTGCGTGAGAGTTGCTAAGTCCCATGTTTCTCACTCCGAGAACAAAAACACTGACTACACCACCTCCGGAACCCGTTCGGAACACGCTACACAATAAAGAATTGAGTGTGTAACTCCAGAACGTGCCAAATATGGACTCTTGTCTCGAGGAATGGCAACTCAGGGAGTGCTTTTTGTAAACCATGAAGCATGAACCTCTTTAACGTATCAATTGTGTAAAGAGGCTGACTGTCTTCAACAGAGATCCATAATCATTTACTGTGCATCCTACAGGCCCGTGTTGGAAGGATGTGTGTGTGTGTGTGTGTGTGTGTGTGTGTGTGTGTGTGTGCGTGTGTGTGTGTGTGTGTGTGTGTCTGTGTGTGTGTGTGTGTGTGTGTGTGTGTGTGTGTGTGTGTGTGTGCGTGTGTGTGTGTGTGTGTGTGTGTGCGTGTGTGTGTGTGTGTGTGTGTGTGCGTGCGCGCGCGCTAGCAATTCAGGGATGGATGAGTAATGGCGGTTACAGTCAAATCTGGACCTGGTTTCCACAATTGAATATGCATGGATGCATTCCCACCCCTCTCATCCCTCATTTCCCTCCATCCTCCCATCCCTCTCTCTTGCTTCCTTCCTATCCCTCCGTCCAGTGACAGGGCAGACCTTGGGATGATTATGGCTGCTGGATGCATCTGGAAGGTGTACAACACACTTCAGCAGATGTGTATAAATAGGGCCTGTTGCAATTTGCTCATAAGGATGAAGTATAGAGGGGAGGTCTCAGCTGCCATAAGCACTCTGCCAGGCAGCCAGCAGCACTCTTTAACTTCTCCACACTCTGAATCATTCATCAGATGGTCCAGGGAGAAAGGCTCTGGCCCCAGGTAGCAGCGGTATGATGATGAGCCTGGTTGGCTGTAAGACTTCCTGTCCTCACCAGACTAAAGCCTGGCTGACACAAGCGATACAAGTTACACTCCAGACTGGGGGTCAAATAGGATTTGTTTTATTCGAATGCTTTAGCTGCGGTTGATTTTGATTTTGCCTGACACAACAGACTCAACAGATTAATCCCAAGGGGAAAACCCTGTCCGCTTGCCACTCAGGCACGCTCAATCAAACACTCAAAATATTTGAAAGAGAACAAATACCCTTTGAACCCAGGCCTGCTTCATTCTTGCTCCTATCCTCCAGTGGGTTTTAATGAGGACCTCCGTATTAGTGAGCAATTAAACCTGGGACTAGCAAATGAACATAATCACAATTAAACACATTCACATCCCTCTCTACTGTGCAATGAATGGCATTATGTTGTAAAGTAGGAATGTAACTACTTGTTCTGGACCAGATGCCCAAACCTCACATACTGTACAGTTTAGACCATGTGGACAGACACCGGGACCTCCCCTGCTTTCAGTGGAGCTGGGGGGAGTCCACTGCCCTGAGGGGAGCTGGGGGAAGTCTACTGCCCTGGGGGGAGCTGGGGGGAGTCCACTGCCCTGGGGGGAGCTGGAGGGAGTCCACTGCCCTGAGGGGAGCTGGGGGGAGTCCACTGCCCTGAAGGAAGCTGGGGGGAGTCCACTGCCCTGAGGGGAGCTGGGGGGAGTCCACTGCCCTGAGGGAAGCTGGGGGGAGTCCACTGCCCTGAGGGGAGCTGGGGGGAGTCCACTGCCCTGGGGGGAGCTGGGGGGAGTCCACTGCCCTGGGGGGAGCTGGGGGGAGTCCACTGCCCTGGGGGGAGCTGGGGGGAGTCCACTGCCCTGAGGGGAGCTGGGGGGAGTCCACTGCCTTCACACAAGGAGCTAGGTCTGGGCCTGGGTACATCTTGAGGGACTGCTACCTGAGGTACTGTGTGTGTGAGTGTGTGTGTGTGTGTGTGTGTGTGTGTGTGTGTGTGTGTGTGTGTGTGTGTGTGTGTGTGTGAGTGTGTGTGTGTGTGTGTTTTTAACTTAAAGGCATTATGACTGTAAATCATCAGAACCAGCCCACGCATACTAAAGAAGTCAGTAAACCTTACAAACAATAGCAGGCAGTAGCACGCAGTAAACATAATTACTGTTCATACCATCACACAGGAGGTTGGTGGCACCTTAATTGGGGAGGACAGGCTTGTGGTAATGGCTGGAGTGGAATATGTGGGATGGAATTAAATACATCAAACACATGGTTTCCAGGTGTTCAATACCATTCCATTTGCTCCGTTCCGGCCACTATTATGAGCCGTCCTCCCCTCAGCAGCCTCCACTGCCCCACTACACATGCATAACATGCCCATAGCATCCAAGCCTTTGTTGACAGACAGAAGCTGATTCCTGGGGTAATGGAAGTAATGTTGTGTGTGTGTGTGTGTGTGTGTATTGTGACATTCACACAACAAACATCCCACACAACCAGAGCAGAATAAGGTCCAAATAAATCCCAATGGTATGTATTATGAAGAAGCAGGTTTGACCTGATTGTTCATAGGTTTATGAAGAGTTGATCTCAGCTCAGACTACAGGGTGGGGTTGGTCAAAGGTTATCATGAGTTTCATGGTCTGTTCTGTTGTATTGACTGAGTGTGTATGTGTACCTTTTCTCCATACACGGTGTGGGCAGGGCACTAGCAACTATTAATAAGTAATCACTCTAACCCCTGATTGTTTTCCATTCATACCCAGTTGTGTGTTTATGTGTGAAGGTGTGCGCACGCACGCATGTCTCTGTGTGTTCCTTGAAATATTTGACTCTGCCCAGCCTAGCATGCAATAGTTTACTTTAAAACGAATGACAGATGATCTCATGGCACAGCGTAGCGAACCACCGTGACATGTGTTTATTGTAAGGAGAGATCACCTTGGTAATATACGAGGACGTAACACACTTGCAGTTTGCAAAAAGGCACATGAAAAATTGTGGCCTGATGAGACAAAAATGTAACTCTTTGGCTTGAATGCAAAGCGCTATCACCAGGCACAGCTCATCACCCGTCTAACACCATCCTTACCGTGAAGCATGGGGGTGGCAGCAACATGTTATGGGGAGGCTTTTCAGTGGCAGGGACTGGGAGACTGGTAAGGATAGAGGGAACAATGGAGCCAAAACACAAGCAAATCCCTGAAGAGAACCTGCTTCAGAGTGCCAACAACCTTAGACTGGGGTGAAGATTTACATTCCAACAGGACAATGACCCCAACCACATAGCCAAAACAACGCTGGAATTGCTTCAGAACAAGATTGTGAAAGTCATTGATTGGCACAGCCAAAGCCCAGACTTGTATCCCATTGAAAATCTGTGAAAAGACAAAGATAGCCGTTCACCACTCCCCATCTAACTTAACAGCGCTTGAGAAAATCTGCAAGGAAGAATGGGAGAAAATCCCCAAATCCAGATGTGCAAAGCTGATACAGACATGCCCAAGATGAATCAAAGCTGTTATCGCCGCCAAAGGTCCTTCTACAAAGTACTGACTCAGCGGTGTGAATACTTATGTAAATGACATTATGTATTTCATCTTCAATACATTTCTAAAAACATGTTTTCACTTTGTTGTTATGGGGCATTGTGTGTAGATGGAAGAAAAAAATACATATTTAATTCATTTTGAATTGAGGCTGTAACACAACAACTTGTGGCATAAATCAAGGGGTATGAATACATTCTGAAGGCACTGTAAATGTAAAGATGTACAGTATATTTATACGCTCTGGGATAACCCCCCCCCCCCCCCCCCCCACACACACACACACACACACAAACCACAGGAGATCAGATCAACAGTATATATAGAAAGTTTAATTAAGGGATTAAAAAGACGGAAGCAGCAGGACTGAAGTGCAGCCATTTTATTTCTCTACAAACAGTGACTCCTGATGTGTTTTAATCAAGCCTTACTACACAAAACAGTTCATAACAGATCATTATAATCAAATCATCACAACAGTCCTTTTTTATATATATATATAATACTAAAGCACATTCTAACATAATGCTTTGTCTGCAGTGTTTCAGTTACTCTGTGTTCGTCCCAAAATGGCATCCTATTCCCTACATAGTGCAATCCTTTTGACGGGAGCCCTGTTCAAAATTTGTGCACTAAACAGGGAACAGGGTGCCATTTCAGATGCACCTGTGTTTCTATTGGCTACCTCCTACTAAGGTATAATACTTCAGTTAGCTCATAGAAATCTCAGGTAGAAATATATCAAGGGTTTCTTACTACAGTAACATTCTGACCATATCGAATTGTACAGCTTACCGATGGTCATCACTCTATATCCTACAAGTTTATGTTGCCCCAGCTTCTTTTCCTTCCTTCATTCATTTGTCCCATAGCCGTAGTACAATGCACTTTCCTTATGCAATTTTACTGGTATAGTCTTCTTATTCTTAACAAATGAATAAACACATCCTGTTTATTTCAAACCCAATTTAAAATGATTTCCATGTCTGGAACCCAATGCAGTACTGTGCAAAAACAATCTACTGTACCATGTCAACCCAGTAACAGGATCCTCAAAATAGCCTGGTTCCAGATGTGTATGTGCTGTGTGGATACTATGGTATCCATTGATGTGCAATGACCATAGGCAAAACAGTACAAACAGATCATGAACCTGGCTACCCTTATTGACCCACAACCCTAAAATACCATCTTTTAAAATGATCCAGACTCTTTCTGGAACTTAAACCCCAGATACTTTTTTTTATATCATCCATTTGATCAGGAATATAGTCTGCGGCCAAAACTGTATAAATCTAGGTCTTAACCCATAAATCTAGCAGGAGGGATTTAAAGTGGTGCTCCTGTCCTGAAACAGCACCACCTGCACCTGCCGCCAGACTACTCCCTCTCTCCCAGGTACACCTGCATGCCTGTCAGCATGTCACCATGACAACGCAACACCCCTAAAAACACCATGAATCACTACTCTGAGGAAATAGATTTGTTATGTTACAGACAGGGATCATATGACCTATTTCACCTGGTCTCGTCTCTAAACTCCCCCTCAAAGGCCGCGTTAAGGGTACTTAAAGTTAAATAAAAGGGAAATAAATTGTTTTTTATTGCAGTTCTTAAAGTAACATTGTATATGGGGTTATAATGTGCTTATATCCACGCTAGTAAATATACATAAACATGACATAAACTAATCATGAACTCATAAAAGGTGAAGAACTTATATTTCAGTGGGGAGAGAGAATGGTAGCTCCATACAGTAATATGAAGAACCCACTCAGGGCTAAATTGTGTTCCATAAATTATTTTTTCTTTTTGAAGCGTAAATAAAATATAATTTAATAAAGTGTTTGGGAAGCGTCAAGCTACACTATATATACAAAAGTATGTGGTCACGCCTTCAAATTAGTGGATGTGACTATTTCAGCCACACCCATTGCTGACCGGTGTATACAATCGAGCACACAGCCATGCACTCTCCATAGACAAATATTGGAGACCTCAGTGACTTTCAACGTGGCACCGTCATAGGATGCCACCTTTCCTACAAGTCAAATCGTCACATTTCTGCCCTGCTAGAGCTGCCCCATTCAACTGTAAGTGCTGTTATTGTAAAGTGGAAACGTTGAGGAGCAACAAGCGGTAGGTCACATAAGTTCACAGAACAGGACCGCCGAAAGCTGAAGTGTGTAAAAATAGTCTGTCCTCATTTTCAACACTCACTACTGAGTTCCAAACTGCCTCTGGAAGCAACGTCAGCACAATAACTGTTCATCAGGAGCTTCATGAAATGGGTTTCCATGGCAGAGCAGCCGCACACAAGCCTAAAATCACCATGTGCAATGCCAAGCATCAGCTGGAGTGGTGTAAAGCTCGCCGCCATTGGGCTCTGGAGCAGTGGAAACGCGTTTTCTGGAGTGATGAATCATGCTTCACCATCTTGCAGTCCCAACGGACGAATGCCAGGAGAAAGCCCCAATGTTTTTGATGATTCGGACTAGGCCCCTTAGTTTCAGTGAAGGGGAATCTTAACGCTACAGCATACTATAACATTCATTGCATACGATTCTGTGCTTCCAACTTTGTGGCAACAGTTTGGGGAAGGCCCTTGCCTGTTTCAGCATGACAATGCCCCCGTGCACAAAGCGAGGTCCGTACAGAAATGGTTTGTCGAGGTCGGTGTAAAATAACTTGACTGGCCTGCACAGAGTCCTGACCCCATCAAACACCTTTGGGATGAATTGGAACACAGACTGCGAGCCAGGCCTAATCGCCCAACATCAGTGCCCGACCTCACTAATACTTTTGTGGCTGAATGGAAGCAAGTCCCTGCAGCAATGTTCCAACATCTAGTGGAAAGCCTTCCCAGAAGAGTGGGGGCTGCTGTGGCAGCAAAGGAGGGACCAACTCCATATTAATGCCCATGATTTTGAAATCGACAAACAGGTGTCCACATACTTTTGGTCAGTGTATATGTATATTAGTGTATATATATATTAGTGTATATTAGAGGACTGCAGTGCTAGGAGGTTGAGGTGGGCTGGGCCAGGTGGTGAAATATTTGGGGTCAGGGGTTAAATGGGAGGAGCTGGAAGAGAGGCCTTGGGTCTCTCAGGGCTGCTTATAGAAGGAGCTATAGGGGCTAAAGCCTAGTGTTAATAATACTGTGTTGGATTGAGGTATTAGTATTGGAGAGCTTAGGTTGAGGCTGGGGACGGGACAGACTGCAGTAGCTCAGGGCTGGGTCTCTGTGCTGACCTCCTTCTCATAGATGTAGCTGCCAACACCTCCAGTGTTCACTCCTGGAGACACAAGAACATCACAGACAAACAGGCATCAGTATCAAATGCTGAGAATGTGTTACAGTATAACAAATCACTTATTTTATTTTGGTGGTTTTGTGTCACTTTTATGTAGGAAGTGCAATATAAGTAGTTTATTTTAACAGCTATAACACCCAGCATAGGCTATTGTTAAAGTATAGCTAATATTTATGGACAACAGTACCACCTAGTGGTTGAGTAAAGACAAGCACCTACCTTTGGGTCCAAAGAGACAAGCATAGCATGGCTTGTGGCAGTATGGCTGGCCATTATGCTGTTATAACACAAAAGACACTGTATGAAAATGTGCAATCATACCATGTATTCATTCAGAACATCCTAATTATGACGCATTTATGCCATTCAGGTGCCAGCTTGAGCAAGGTGCTGTGTAGACTCCCTAATCTTGATAACATAATGAGCAGTTATTTAGGATCCAAGATGATTCGTAGTTCAGTGATTCTGTGTTGTGCCTTGCTCAGACGGATTCCCTTGAACATTGATAGTTTTTTTGCAGCTGGCCCCTTCCTGTTTAAATTTCCTGCCTCTTTCACACCCCTCCTCATCCCTTTCTCCCTCCCCTCATCTCTCCTACCTCTGCGTGGCTGCCGGCGGCCAGGGTCTTGCTGCACCTCTCACAGCGGAGACAGGGCCGATGCCAGTCCTTCCCCAGGGACGTCACCTTCTCAGCTGCCATACACACACACAATAACTTAGAAGTCAATGACCTCAGCGGCAGGTGTGTCGGAAATGCTCAAATGTCATTCAAAAGGAAAAGACACACAGGAGGACACGTCACCATGGCAACTGCACGACAGGTCCAGTTGTAATCTAACACCTAACAGTTTATTCTGAGCCTGGTAGTGTGCCATGGCTACTTACCAAAGTAGACCTTCTTGCTGCACCTGGGACACAGGTTGGCCTCACCAGAGAAGGTGGTGATGCTGGAAGCTGTAAAGAAACAGAAGAGTCAGAAAGAGAGTTCACCAGCAGATAGCTACACACACACACACACACACACACACACAGTAGTATAGCCTCTGGTCTGCAACTGTGGGAAAATGCAGTGTGAACAGCTTGAGAAAGTCCACTGGGACCATCCCTGGTGTGAGCCTGGCCTGTATAGTAGGTCTCATCACTGAGTCAGCAGGAAGACCAAGTCTACTTCCCCTTTCTATCAAACTCAGATCTGTAGGCAGCTACTTTCACTATTTCACAACTTTTCCCATGTCTTCAGTTACATATGTGGACACATACACATGCATGCGTGAAAGAACGTGCACACACACACACTAGCATGTACCTTTGACAGGTGCCCTGGGTGCAAACACTTTCTTCTCCTCAGCAGGCTTGGGGGGGGCGTTCAAGTCAGTAGAGGCTAGGTTATTGCTGACGGGGGCTTCATACACATAGGACCCTGCTCCGCCAATGTTCACACCTTCAGTGGTCATAGGGTAGAGAGAAGTCAGAGTTTAGATTCAGACCAGTTTGGACACACCTACTAATTCAAGGGTTTTTCTTTATTTTGTACTATTTTCTAAATGGTAAAATAATAGTGAAGACATCAAAACTATGAAAAAAATACAGATAGAATCATGTAGTAACCAAAAAAGTGATAAACAAATCAAAATATTATTTATATTTGAGGTTCTTCAAAGTAGCCACCCTTTGCCTTGATGACAGCTTTACACACGCTTGGCATTCTCTCAACCAGCTTCATGAGGTAGTCATTTACAGCCAGCAATTACAGCCTTGCAGACCTTTGGCATTTTAGTTGTCAATTTGTTGAGGTAATCTGAAGAGATTTCACCCCATGCTTCCTGAAGCATCTCCCACAAGTTGGATTGGCTTGATAGGCACTTCTTAGGTACCATAAAGGTCAGGCTGCTCCCACAACAGCTCAATAGGGTTGAGATCGGGTGACTGCTGGCCACTCCATTATAGACAGAATACCAGCTGACTGCTTCTTCCCTAAATAGTTATTGCATAGTTTGGAGCTGTGCTTTGGGTCATTGTCCTGTTGTAGGAGGAAATTGGTTCCAATTAAGTGCCTTCCACAGGGTATGGTATGGCGTTGCAAAATGGAGTGATAGCCTTCCTTCTTCAAGATCCCTTTTACCCTGTACAAATCTCCAACTTTACCACCACCAAAGCACCCCCAGACCATCACATTGCCTCCACCATGCTTGACATTTGGCGTCAAGCACTCTTCCAGCGTCTTTTCATTTTTTCTGCGTCTCACGAATGTTCTTCTTTGTGATCCGAACACCTCAAACTTAGATTTGTCTGTCCATAACACATTTTTCCAATCTTCCTCTGTCCAGTGTCTGTGTTCTTTTGCCCATCTTAATCTTTTCATTTTATTGGCCAGTCTGAGATATGGCTTTTTCTTTGCAACTGCCTAGACGGCCAGCATCCCGGAGTTGCCTCTTCACTGTTGACATTGAGACTGGTGCTTTGCGGGTACTATTTAATGAAGCTGCCAGTTGAGGACTTGTAAGGCGTCTGTTTCTGAAACTAGACACTCTAATATACTTGTCCTCTTGCTCAGTTGTGCACTGGGGCCTCCCACTCCTTTTTCTATTCTGGTTAGAGCCAGTTTGCGCTGTTCTGTGAAGGGAGTAGCACAAAGCGTTGTACGAGATCTTCAGTTTCTTGGCAATTTCTCACATGAAATAGCCTTCATTTCTCAGAACAAGAATAGACAACTTTTAACAATTTCAACTGAAAACTTGAAGAACAGTGCAGATGCAAAGTTTGGTAACAGAATGACGGTTTGCGTTGTTTGTGCCGTCATTCTGTTACCAAACTTTGCGTCCGCACTGTTCTTCAAGTTTTCAGTTGAAATTGTTAAAAGTTGTCCTTGTGCATAGAGTTGTATAGTTTGTTAAACTTTGCAAACATTGTTTTTGGTATGACATACACTTTAAAGTGAAACATTTGAGCATCATTCTGTTACCATGGAATTGCCATCCTGATCTAATGTATGCCTTATGACAATAGTAAGATGTACTTCACCTTTTGGTCCAAAGAGGGCAGCATAGCATGGTTTGTGGCAGAAGGGCTTCCCATCATGCTGTAGACAGGGAATAAAGAGAAGAAGAATGACTGACGGTGAGTAAATGACATTTATAAGCCCAAACCTCACAAGACTGACAATCATAGCTTGGCAATTTCCATCTTCTAGCCAGACTCATGCATCTTTGGAAAAAAAGGTTATTGGATTGTGTGTGCGTGTGTGTAGGAGAGAGACAGAGAAGAAAAAAAACACCACAGCCTCCTGAGAAAGAGAAAGGGAGAAAGAAAGTCAGTCTGGCTTGATCTCCATTTTCTAATGTGTCACAATGTTCCAGCCCAGGTATCAGTTGGGGTTGTAAACAGGAGACCCGTACTGTTGATTAATCAAACACCTCACATCAGGGTCCTATTCAGTAGGTGGAAATCATTCGGAAACGTACTGAACATGACCCAGTATTAGGGCTGCAAAATGCTGGTAACTTTCCCCAAATTCCCAGGCTTCCCAGAAATCCTGGTTGGAGGATTCCGGATTTCCTGTTTATTCCCTCATGATTCCAGGAGTTCTAAACAGGATCCCCCCCCCCAAAAAAATTGTGAAAGCTACCAGATTTTTGCAACCCTACCCAGGATAGGTGAGCGAGTATGGGCCTTGTAGGATGACAGAGGTCAGTCGAAGGCTTAGAGATGGGTCTGTTAGGACCCTATGTCCCTCCTAATGCATGCTGGGATGATGGTGGTCATGTAATAAATAGTTGTCAGTGGTCATATCAAATGGTCATGCAACAGCATGGACAGGCAGCAGAGGGATCAGGGCCTGGGCCAGAGAGAAGACATCCAGTCCAGAGCTCTTTCCTAACTAATCTTTCCGCCATTCCTCAATTTCTCTCCTTGACGCCTCGAAAAAATGGATTGGAGAAAAAGGTCAAAAAAGGTCTCCTCTAATACAGTGAGTAGGACGGGAAGAGAGAGGATGAATTGAGATACAGCCAAAGTTGACAGGCAGAGGGGGATGAAGCAGGCTATGGTACCAACGCCACAGCACAAGGCCACGTGCCAATACCGACTGTGGGAACAAACTGCTTTAGTCGCACAATCCCTTCACACCCACGTGGCATCTTATTCTACTCAGAAACCCAGAGTAGAAAACAGCCTGTTTCTCTTCTCAACTATCTATAATGTATTACCCATGACAGGAAGTACATGTAGCGCTGTAACAGGAGCTAGAAACAGACAGGCAGACACAACGTGTGTGTGTTAGACAGACACAGATCCGCAGGGGTTGTAACATCTATGGGGCCTATACAGTAAAAGTTCTGGTAATATTAGTCTCTCTCTTTCTGACTAATAGGCACTGATGAGTTTGTCAGGAGGGAACGTCCAGCACACAGGGCTTCATTGTGTCCACTAGACAGCTCTGGTCCCCTCACAGTTCTGGTTGTATTTCCCTACAGCAGGACCAGTAGGACCTGAAAGATGGATTACCCAGCCCAGTGTGTGGTTATAATTCACTGCAGTATGAGTACCCTAAATATGGATCAACTATCCCAGTCCAGAGCCCAGCCCACTCACTTCCCAGACACAAAAACGAGGAGACATTCGCCTTTCCAATTTTCCCACATCCATTTCTGCCTCATGCACCTATTAATGATGTTACTTCTGTAACGATTTTCTTCCGTTGAAGGAGAAGAGGACCAAAATGCAGCGCGGTTAGTGTTTAACATGTTTAATAAGGACAATAAACGTGAACACTACAAAATACAAAACAACAAATGTGAAAAAAACGAAACAGTCCTATCTGGTGCATAGACACATAGACACAAAGACAGAAGACAACCACCCACAAAATACCCAAAGAACATGGCTGCCTAAATATGGCTCCCAATCAGAGACAACGATAAACACTTGCCTCTAATTGAGAACCAATCTAGGCAACCATAGACTTACATAATCACCTAGACTAGAAAACACCCCATAAACATACAAAACCCCTAGACCAGACAAAACACATAAATCCCCCATGTCACACCCTGACCTAACCAAAATAATACAGAAAACAAAGATAACTAAGGCCAGGGCATGACAGTACCCCCCCCCCAAAGGTGCGGACTCCCGGCCGCACACCTAAATCCATAGGGGAAGGTCTGGGTGGGCGTATGTCCACGGTGGCAGCTCTGGCGCGGGACGTGGACCCCACTCCACCATAGTCTTTATCCACTTTAGTCTCTTCCTAGGAACGGCAACCTTAGCCGTCGACCTTGGACTGGCAACCATACTAAAAAGGGCCCCACTGGACTAAACAAACTCCTCAGGACTGAGGGGCAGCTCCGGACCGAGGGGTAGCTCAGGACCGAGGAGCAGCTCAGGACCGAGGGGCAGCTCAGGACCGAGGGGCAGCTCAGGACGGAGGGGCAGCTCAGGACCGAGGGGCAGCTCAGGACCGAGGGGTAGCTCAGGACCGAGGGGTAGCTCAGGACCGAGGGGTAGCTCAGGACCGAGAGGTAGCTCAGGCTGGTTGACGGCTCTGGCAGCTCCTGGCTGACTGACGGCTCTGGCAGCACCTGGCTGACTGACGGTTCTGGCAGCTCCTGGCTGACTGACGGATCTGGCAGATCCTGGCTGACTGACGGATCTGGCAGATCCTGGCTGACTGACGGATCTGGCAGATCCTGGCTGACTGGCGGCTCCTTGCAGACTGGCGGCTCCCTGCAGACTGGTGGCTCTGGCGGCTCCTTGCAGACTGGCGGCTCCTTGCAGACTGGCGGCTCCTTTCAGACTAGCAGCTCTGGCGGCTCCTGGCTGACTGGGGGCTCCTTGCAGACTGGCGGCTCCTTGCAGACTGGCGGCTCCTTGCAGACTGGCGGCTCTGGCGGCTCCTTGCAGACTGCCTGCTCTGGCGGCTCCTTGCAGACTGGCGGCTCAGGACAGGCGGGAGACTCTAGCAGCTCTGGGCAGGCGGGAGACTCTAGCAGCTCTGGGCAGGCGGGAGACTCTAGCAGCCGTGGGCAGGCGGGAGACTCTAGCAGCCGTGGGCAGGCGGGAGACTCTAGCAGCCCTGGGCAGGCAGGAGACTCTAGAAGCCCTGGGCAGGCGGGAGACTCTAGCAGCCCTGGGCAGGCGGGAGACTCTAGCAGCCCTGGGCAGGCGGGAGACTCTAGCAGCCCAGGGCAGGCGGGAGACTCTAGCAGCTCTGGACAGGCGGGAGACTCTAGCAGCTCTGGACAGGCGGGAGACTCTAGCAGCTCTGGACAGGCGGCAGACTCTAGCAGCTCTGGACAGGCGGCAGACTCTAGCAGCTCTGGACATGCGGGAGACTCTAGCAGCTCTGGACAGGCGGGAGCACCTGTAGACAAAGGGCGGAGAGAAAGCCTGGTGCGGGGGGCTGCCACCGGAGGGCTGGTGCGTGGAGGTGGCACTGGATGGACGGGACCGTGAAGGCGTACTGGAGATCTTGAGAGCAGGGCTGGCACCATCCACCCTGGCTGGATCTTCACCCTAGCCGGCAGATGTGGGGAGCTGGGATGTAGCGCACCGAGCTAAGCACGCGTACTGGGGACACCGTGCGTTCCACCGCATAACACGGTGCCTGACCAGTACAACGCCCGCCACGGGTAGCACGGCTAGGAGCACTGTAGTGCTGAGCTGGCACAGGACGTGCAGGGCTAGGGAGGTGCACAGGAGGTTAACCAGTCGGCTAGCGTGCACCTCAGGACGAGTGCCGTGTAATACTGCGCCAAACCGACAGCTCTCTCTCTTCACTCTCCTCCAATTTTATCAACAACTCCTCGAATGTCTCATAATCTCCCCTCCATTCACTCTCCTCCAATTTGTCCAATAACTCCTCCACACTCTCAGACGCACACCACAACTTCGCCGACTGCTCTGATTCCATCCTTGGCTCCTCATGGTAAACAGGGGGAGTTGGCTCAGGTCTGACTCCTGACTCTGCCACACTTTCCCTGTGCCCCTCCCAACATTTTTGGGGCTGTCTCTCGGGCTTCCATCCGCGCCGCCGTGCTGCCTCCTCATACCAGCGCCTCTCCGCCTTCGCTGCCTCCAGCTCTTCTTTGGGGCGGCGATAATCTCCTGGCTGTGCCCAGGGTCCTTTCCCGTCTAGGATCGCCTCTCAAGTCCATTTCTCTAAATAGTGCTGCCTCTCCTGCTACTGCTGCTGCTGCTGCCTCTCCTGCTGCTGCCTGTTACCACGCCGCTTGGCCCTATTGTGGTGGGTGGTTCTGTAACGGTTTTCTTCCGTTGAAGGAGAGGAGGACCAAAATGCAGCGTGTTTAGTGTTCAACATGTTTAATAAGGACAATAAACGTGAACACTACAAAATACAAAACAACAAATAGGAAAAAAAACGAAACAGTCCTATCTGGTGCATAGACACAAAGACAGAAGACAACCACCCACAAAATACCCAAAGAACATGGCTGCCTAAATATGGCTCCCAATCAGAGACTAGGCAACCATAGACTTACATAATCACCTAGACCTGAAAACACCCCATAAACATACAAAACCCGTAGACCAGACAAAAACACATAAATCCCCCATGTCACACCCTGACCTAACCAAAATAATACAGAAAACAAAGATAACTAAGGCCAGGGCGTGACAACTTCTATGACCAGAGAAAGTTAAATATTCCTCTATATTATAAAAGACAAGCCGCTTATAATAACAACGCAAACTTATGGAAACACTTTGCTACACTCATTAATTGCAGCTGCAGTGCTGGTTGAAGTGTGACTGGAAATAGGGAGAATGCACACTTTATGGCTTATAAAAGTGCTGATCAAATTATTGACCGTGCTGAATAAGGGCTCCCGAGTGGCACAGCGGTCTAAAGCACTGCATCTCAGTGCTAGAGGCATAACTACGGACCCTGGTTCAATTCCAGGCTGTATCACAACCGGTCGTGATTGGGAGTCCCATAGGGCAGCGCACAATTGGCCCAGCATCGTCCGGGTTTGGCCAGGGTAGGCCGCCATTGTAAATAAGAATTTGTTCTTAACTGACTTGCCTAGTTAAAAAAAGGCCCCATGTTAACTGATGCGCCTCATGCAATGGAATGTATTTTAAGTAATGTCAGTTGAGTTGAATCAACTAACCACCATGGGTACACTTCCTGCTTTTACTTCCTCCTTTTGCTTCCTGCTTTGCTCCTATTAGTAGAATCGCAATGGCCGCCCATTATGCCATCATTGACATGAATTGAGACACCAGTTCTATTCATTCTATTTCTATGGCAGCACATGCAGTCAGGAGTGGAGGAGAGGAGAAAATTACCGTGTTTCTTTTTTCGCTATCCGAACGGTTATTACGGTGACTGCAATCATTTGGCTGGCCAACTAACGCCATCCAAAATCCATGACCGTCACAGCCCTAGTCTTTCCCTGACTCCGAATCTGATCTCATACAGCCCCCTTCCTCGTGAGACACACACACACACACACACACACACACACACACACACACACACACACACACACACACACACACACACACACACACACACAGACACACACACCACCACCGCTCATCCTGCTCCCTTGGCCTTTGCGTGGTAAGACCCAGGCCCATTATCAACTGTATACCTGTATCAGGACCCATGGTGAGGGGGATTAGTACAGACATGATCTTGGAAGGTTCTCTGTGTGTAGTAACAGAGTTATGCATAATGTGTACTATGGAGGCTTGCTAAAGGCTTCTTTCTGTATGCTTCAGTTGGCTGGTGGCTAGCCGAACTCGCATACTCCCTTAAAAAAAAGACCTTCACTTAAAAAAAAGAGAAAAAGATGCAACAGCCTGTTTGTCCATCTTGAGGCGCCATAGCCAGTATACAATTCCACAAAATAGTCAGAATTAATTTAAGATATTGCAGTATTTCCCAAGTGAAAAAATGTGCGTGAAATCAAGTCGTCTCTCAAATGGCAAGAATCACTACTGTTGACCAATGACCAACGAAGGGGTGTAGACTTCAGCTCTGAACTTCAGCTTGCCTTGAAAAAAAGTATCAGTGTGCACGAACAGCTGAAAAAAAACTTACAGAAGACCAAAACAAACAAAAACATTACAATATGTCGTCATAACAAATGCACAAACTGTTTATTACGGTTTCGAATGGGAAGTATGCTGATGACCTTATGACTCTGCCATCCATGGAGCCCCAGGGGGCAGTGGTGCCATCTCCCCCATCGTTATTCCCCTGTCCTCTGCTTATAGAGACCCTGACCTCTGCTATACTGTGCCTGGGATCTCCTCACAGCACACGGACTACATTCCTTGTTTTTTCTTATAGTACACTACTAACCCCCCCCACTCCATCTCTGAACCATCCCTTCAGTTCCATGATGATGGGGTACAGACTTTTCCGACCACAGCCATGCACTCACCATGGCAATGTAGCCTAGCCTAAGGCTGCTGGTTGGATTTGGGATGTGCTGTCAATGGAGAGGATGGACTAGAGTACATCTAATCATGTGTGTCTGATCTGCTGCCTGTCCATGGAGTGGAGGGCGGACAACAACAACCCAGGCCAGTATTGCCAACATCTACTAGTAGTCTGGTCCCAGATCTGTTTGTGCTGTATTGGAGTTGGTTAAAGCCTGGTCCCAGGTCTGTTTGTGCTGTATTGGAGTTGGTTAAAGCCTGGTCCCAGATCTGTTTGTGCTGTATTGGAGTTGGTTAAAGTCTGGTCCCAGATCTGTTTGTGCTGTATTGGAGTTGGTTAAAGCCTGGTCCCAGATCTGTTTGTGCTGTATTGGAGTTGGATAAAGCCTGGTCCCAGATCTGTTTGTGCTGTATTGGAGTTGGATAAAGCCTGGTCCCAGATCTGTTTGTGCTGTATTGTAGTTGGTTAAAGCCTGGTCCCAGATCTGTTTGTGCTGTATTGGATTTGGTTATTGTGTGGTCCCAGATATATTTACAGTATATTGTACAACCAGATCTGGGACAAGGCTTATCTACTGGGGTCTGGAGGGAAATTGTGGAGAGGACATGGAGAAAGAACATTTATATGATGTAATGATGAGAGAGAGATGAAACAACCCAGGCTAGGACTGCATCTAGTATCTACTGACGACTGGCTAGCGTCTGGTCTGAGCTGGGTGGGGAATAGCTTGTGTGATTTTGTGTCATATAAAGCTGCAGAATTCACATCCTTCTTTCCTTCCTGGCTGTTTCACACTGACATAACCGATATCAAATCAAATGTTATCTGTCACATACGCCGACTACCGTGAAATGCTTACTTACAAGCCCTTAACCAACAATGCAGTTCAAGAAAGTGTTAAGTAAAAAGTAACACAATAAAATTACATAACAATAACAAGGCTATATACAGGGGGTACTGGTACCCAGTCAATGTGCGGGGGTAATTTGAGATAATTTGTACAGGTAGGGGTAAAGTGACTATGCATAGGTAATAAACAATGAGTAGCGGCTATGTAAAAACAAATGGGGTGGGGGGGGTGGGTCAATGTAAATAGTCCAGGTGGCCATTTGATTAATTGTTCAACAGTCTTATGGCTTGAGGGTAGAAGCTGTTAAGGAGCCTTTTGGACCTAGACTTGGTGCTCCGGTACCGCTTGCCGTGCTGTAGCAGAGAGAACAGTCTATGACTTGGGTGACTGAAGTCCTTTGACATTTTTTTGGGCCTTCTTCTGACACTGCCTAGTATATATAAGTCCTGGATGGCAGGAAGCTTGGCTCCAGTGATGTATTGGGCCGTACACACTACCCTCTGTATTGCCTTACAGTCGGATGCCAAGCAGTTGCCATACCAGGCGGTGAGAAGGCACTGGGAATGTGATGAAAGAAGTTAAAGCTGAAATAAAGCAATCATTCTCTCTATATTATTTCACATTCTTAAAATAAAGTGGTGATCCTAACTGACCTAAGACAGGGAATTTTTACTAGGATTGAATGTCAGGAATCATGAAAAACTGAGTTTAAATGTATTTGGCAAAGGTGTATGTAAACTTCCGACTTCAACTGTAGATGACAACTCTCTTGGTAAATAATGCGGTGTACAGCTTATGATAAGGCACTCTACCTCAGGCGAGCAATACTTACTTTATATGAGACATCGCACACCAGCAGTTATTGACAAATAGACACACACCATACCCTTCGCCTTACCAGACATAGCTGCTCTGTCCTGCCGATGCACGGAAAACCCAGCCAGCTCTATATTATCCGTGCCGTCATTCAGCCGCGACTCAGTGAAACACAAGATATCATAGTGTTTAATGTCCCGTTGGTAGGCCAGTCTCGATCATAGATCATCCAGTTTGTTTTCCAGTGATTGCACGTTGGCCAATAGAACCGACCTTCTCCCTCTGTATCTCCGCCTTTTCTTCACGTGAATGGCAGGGATTTGGGCTTGGTCTCCGGAAAGCAGTATATTCTTTGCGTAGGACTCATTAAAGAACATATCTTCGTCCAGTTCGAGGTCAGTAATCGCTGTTCTGATGTCCAGAAGCTCTTTTCGGTCATAAGAGACGGTAGCATCAACTTTATGTAAAAAATAAGCTACAAACCATGAGAAAAAAATAACAAAATAGCACAGTTGTTAAGGAGCCCATAAAACGGCACCCATCCCCTCCAGCGCCATTATAAACTCAGCAAAAAAAGAAACGTTCTATTTTCAGGACTTCACAGATCTTCATTGTAAAGGGTTTAAACACCGTTTCCCATGCTTGTTCAATGAACCATAAACAATTAAATGAACATGCACCTGTGGAACGGTCGTTAAGACACTAACAGCTTACAGACGGTAGGCAATTATGGTCACAGTTATGAAAACGTAGAACACTAAAGAGGCCTTTCTACTGACTCTGAAAAACACCAAGAGAAAGATGCCCAGGGTCCCTGCTCATCTGCGTGAACGTGCCATAGGCATGCTGCAAGGAGGCATGAGGACTGCAGATGTGGCCAGGGCAATAAATTGCAATGTCCGTACTGTGAGACGCCTAAGACAGCGCTACAGGGAGACAGGATGGACAGCTGATCGTCCTTGCAGTGGCAGACCACGTGTAACAACACCTGCACAGGATTGGTACATCCGAACATCACACCTGTGACACAGGCACAGGATGGCAACAACAACTGCCTCCATTAGTTCTCAGACTGTCCGCAATAGGGTGAGAGAGGCTGGACTGAGGGCTTGTAGGCCTGATGTAAGGCAGGTTCTCACCAGACATCACCGGCAACAACGTTGCCTATGGGCACAAACCCACCGTCGCTGGACCAGACAGGACTGGCAAAAAGTGCTCTTCACTGACGAGCCGCGGTTTTGTCTCACCAGGGGTGATGGTCGGATTCGTGCTCATCGTCGAAGGAATGAGCGTTACACCGAGGCCTGTACTCTGGAGCGGGATCGATTTGGAGGTGGAAGGTCAGTCATGGTCTGGGGCAGTGTGTCACAGCATCAGACTGAGCTGGTTGTCATTGCAGGCAATCTCAACACTGTGCGTTACAGGGAAGACATCCTCCTCCCTCATGTGGTACCCTTCCTGCAGGCTCATCCTGACATGACCCTCCAGCATGACAATACCACCAACCATACTGCTCGTTCTGTGCGTGATTTCCTGCAAGACAGGAATGTCAGTGTTCTGCCATGGCCAGCGAAGTGCCCGGATCTCAATCCCATTGAGCACATCTGGGACCAGTTAGATCGGAGGGTGATGGCTAGGGCCATTCCCCCTAGAAATGTCTGGGAACTTGCAGGTGCCTTGGTGGAAGAGTTGGGTAACATCTCACAGCAAGAACTGGAAAAACTGGTGCAGTCCATGAGGAGGAGATGCACTGCAGTACTTAATGCAGATGGTGGCCACAACCAGATACTGACTGTTACTTTTGACCCCCCACCTTTGTTCAGGGACACATTATTAAATTTCTGTTAGTCACATGTCTGTGGAACTTGTTCAGTTTATGTCTCAGTTGTTGAATCTTGTTATGTTCATACAAATATTTACACATGTTAAGTTTGCTGAAAATAAACGCAGTTGGAAGTGAGAGGGCGTTTCTTTTTTTGCTGAGTTTATTTGAGGGATGACTGAAGGGGATATTCAGTCTTCATGTACAGACAAGGTGGAAATAGAATGGTTGATTGCTAGGTCATGAAAAAGGCTGCATGTACACCTCTCCTTCCTTTCTGTTCTGATCCAGGCCCAGGGACCAGTGCTGAGTCATACTGAGTCATACTAAGAGTGTATGGAGGAGATATGAGAGGACTGGCGGTGATATATTGTATTCATTATAAAACACAGACATGGTGAAAATAGAACGGCTGACTCATTGAATGAAATAGAACAGTTTTATAATATATTGTACTGGTATTTCTATGGGCTGGCTGGCTAGGTCATGAAGTCACAGCTAACCTTCAGCAAGGACACAGGCAGCACATCTACAGAGTACAGCTGTAGGCTAAGCTCTAGGCCTATAGAACGGTGATGGTAATGCCGTCTTGAGAGCTACTCATCTACAGTTGAAGTCGGAAGTTCACATACACTTAGGTTGGAGTCATTAAAACTCGTTTTTCAACCACTCCACAAATTTCTTTGTAACAAACAATAGGTTTGGCAAGTCGGTTAGGACATCTACTCTATGCATGACAAGTAGTTTTACCAACAATTGTTTACAGACAGATTATTTCACATCACAATTCCAGTGGGTGAGATGTTTACATACACTAAGTTGACTGTGCCTTTAAACAGCTTGGAAAATTCCAGAAAATGATGTGTTGACTTTAGAAGCTTCTGATAGGCTAATTAACATAATTAGAGTCAATTGGAGGTGTACCTGTGGATGTATTTCAAGGCCTACCTTCAAACACAGTGCCTCTTTGCTTGACATAATGGGAAAATCAAAAGAAATCAGCCAAAAAATTGTAAACCTCCACAAGTCTGGTTCATCCTTGGGAGCAATTTCCAAACGCCTGAAGGTACCACGTTCATCTGTACAAACAATAGTACGCAAGTATAAACACCATGGAACCACACAGCCGTTATACCGCTCAGGAAGGAGACGCATTCTGTCTCCTAGAGATGAACGTACTTTGATGCGAAAAGTGCAAATCAATCCCAGAACAACAGCAAAGGACCTTGTAAAGATGCTGGAGGAAACAGGTACAGAAGTATCTATATCCAAAGTAAAACGAGTCCTTTATTTTTACCTTTATTTAACCAGGTAGGCAAGTTGAGAACAAGTTCTCATTTACAATTGCGACCTGGCCAAGATAAAGCAAAGCAGTTCGACACATACAACGACACAGCGACACATGGAGTAAAACAAACATACAGTCAATAATACAGTATAAACAAGTCTATAACGATGTGAGCAAATGAGGTGAGATAAGGGAGGTAGAGGCAAAAAAAAGGCCACGGTGGCAAAGTAAATACAATATAGCAAGTAAAACACTGGAATGGTAGATTTGCAGTGGAAGAATGTGCAAAGTAGAAATACAAATAATGGGGTGCAAAGGAGCAAAATAAATAAATAAATAAAATAAATACAGTAGGGAAAGAGGTAGTTGTTTGGGCTAAATTATAGGTGGGCTATGTGCAGGTGCAGTAATCTGTGAGCTGCTCTGAGAGTTGGTGCTTAAAGCTAGTGAGGGAGATAAGTGTTTCCAGTTTCAGAGATTTTTGTAGTTCGTTCCAGTCATTGGCAGCAGAGAACTGGAAGAAGAGGCGGCCAAAGGAAGAATTGGTTTTGGGGGTGACCAGAGAGATATACCTGCTGGGGCGCGTGCTGCAGGTGGGTGATGCTATGGTGACCAGCGAGTTGAGATAAGGGGGGACTTTACCTAGCAGGGTCTTGTAGATGACATGGAGCCAGTGGGTTTGGCGACGAGTATGAAGCGAGGGCCAGCCAACGAGAGCGTACAGGTCGCAATGGTGGGTAGTATATGGGGCTTTGGTGACAAAACGGATTGCACTGTGATAGACTGCATCCAAATTGTTGAGTAGGGTATTGGAGGCTATTTTGTAAATGACATCGCCGAAGTCGAGGATTGGTAGGATGGTCAGTTTTACAAGGGTATGTTTGGCAGCATGAGTGAAGGATGCTTTGTTGCGTAATAGGAAGCCAATTCTAGATTTAACTTTGGATTGGAGATGTTTGATGTGGGTCTGGAAGGAGAATTTACAGTCTAACCAGACACCTAGGTATTTGTAGTTGTCCACGTATTCTAAGTCAGAGCTGTCCAGAGTAGTGATGTTGGACAGGCGGGCAGGTTCAGGCAGCGATCGGTTGAAGAGCATGCATTTAGTTTTACTTGTATTTAAGAGCAATTGGAGGCCACGGAAGGAGAGTTGTATGGCATTGAAGCTTGCCTAGAGGGTTGTTAACACAGTGTCCAAAGAAGGGCCAGAAGTATACAGAATGGTGTCGTCTGCGTAGAGGTGGATCAGAGACACACCAGCAGCAAGAGCGACATCATTGATGTATACAGAGAAGAGAGTCGGTCCAAGAATTGAACCCTGTGGCACCCCCATAGAGACTGCCAGAGGTCCGGACAGCAGACCCTCCGATTTGACACACTGAACTCTATCAGGGAAGTAGTTGGTGAACCAGGCGAGGTAATCATTTGAGAAACCAAGGCTGTCGAGTCTGCCGATGAGGATGTGGTGATTGACAGAGTCAAACGCCTTGGCCAGATCAATGAATACAGCTGCACAGTAATGTTTCTTATCGATGGCAGTTAAGATATCGTTTAGGACCTTGAGCGTGGCTGAGGTGCACCCATGACCAGCTCTGAAACCAGATTGCATAGCAGAGAAGGTATGGTGAGATTCGAAATGGTCGGTAATCTGTTTGTTGACTTGGCTTTCGAAGACCTTAGAAAGGCAAGGTAGGATAGATATAGGTCTGTAGCAGTTTGGGTCAAGAGTGTGTCCCCGTTTGAAGAGGTGGTGACAGTGTTTCCTATCTTCAGTGAGGTGGGCAGCTGGGAGGAGGTGTTCTTATTCTCCATGGACTTTGCAGTGTCCCAGAACTTTTTTGAGTTAGTGTTGCAGGAAGCAAATTTCTGCTTGAAAAAGCTAGCCTTGGCTTTTCTAACTGCCTGTGTATAATGGTTTCTAGCTTCCCTGAACAGCTGCATATCACGGGGGCTGTTCGATGCTAATGCAGAACGCCATAGGATGTTTTTGTGTTGGTTAAGGGCAGTCAGGTCTGGGCAGAACCAAGGGCTATATCTGTTCCTGGTTCTAAATTTCTTGAATGGGGCATGCTTATTTAAGATGGTTAGGAAGGCATTTAAAAAAAATACCCAGGCATCCTCTACTAACGGGATGAGATCAATATCCTTCCAGGATATCCCGGCCAGGTCGATTAGAAAGGCCTGCTCGCTGAAGTGTTTCAGGGAGCATTTGACAGTGATGAGTGGAGGTCGTTTGACCGCTGACCCATTACAGATGCAGGCAATGAGGCAGTGATCGCTGAGATCTTGGTTGAAGACAGCAGAGGTGTATTTAGAGGGCAAGTTGGTTAGGATGATATCTATGAGGGTGCCCGTGTTTAAGGCTTTGGGGAGGTACCTGGTAGGTTCATTGATAATTTGTGTGAGATTGAGGGCATCAAGCTTAGATTGTAGGATGGCTGGGGTGTTAAGCATGTTCCAGTTTAGGTCGCCTAGCAGCACGAGCTCTGAAGATAGATGGGGGGGCAATCAGTTCACATATGGTGTCCAGACCACAGCTGGGGGCAGAGGGTGGTCTATAGCAGGTGGCAACGGTGAGAGACTTGTTTTTAGAGAGGTGGATTTTTAAAAGTAGAAGTTCAAATTGTTTGGGTACAGACCTGGATAGTAGGACAGAACTCTGCAGGCTATCTTTGTAGTAGATTGCAACACCGCCCCCTTTGGTAGTTCTATCTTGTCTGAAAATGTTGTAGTTTGGGATGAAAATTTCAGAATTTTTGGTGGTCTTCCTAAGCCAGGATTCAGACACAGCTAGAACATCTGGGTTGGCAGAGTGTGCTAAAGCAGTGAATAGAACAAACTTAGGGAGGAGGCTTCTAATGTTAACATGCATGAAACCAAGGCTAGGCACTGCAGGGCCTGGATTCACCTCTACATCGCCAGAGGAACAGAGGAGGAGTAGGATAAGGGTACGGCTAAAAGCAATAAGAATTGGTCGTCTAGAACGTCTGGAACAGAGAGTAAAAGGGGGTTTCTGGGGGCGATAAAATAGCTTCAAGGTATAATGTACAGACAAAGGTATGGTAGGATGTGAATACAGTGGAGGTAAACCTAGGTATTGAGTGATGATGAGAGAGATATTGTCAAGCTAGTATAGCATGGAGGTCTGTTATTAGCCACCTTGTGCGTTTCAGTCGGTAGGATTAGTGGGGTTCCGTGTGGTAGATATAACCTGAAAGGCCACACAGCAAGGTAGAAGCCACTGCTCCAAAACCGCCATAAAAAAGCCAGACTACGGTTTGCAACTGCACATGGGAACAAAAATAGTACTGTTTGGAGAAATATCCTCTGGTCTGATGAAACAAAAATAGAACTGTTTGACCATAATGACCATCGTTATGTTTGGAGGAAAAGGGGGGGGGCTTGCAAGCCGAAGAACACCATCCCAACTGTGAATCACGGGGGTGGCAGCATCATGTTGTGGGGGTGCTTTGCTGCAGGAGAGACTGGTGCACTTCACAAAATAGATGGCATCATGAGGCAGGAAAATTATGTGGACATATTTAAGCAACATCTCAAGACATCAGTCAGGAAGTTAAAGCTTGGTTGCAAATGGGTCTTCCAAATGGACAATGACTCCAAGCATACTTCCAAAGTTGTGGCAATATGGCTTAAGGACAACAAAGTCAAGGTATTGGAGTGGCCATCACAAATACCTGACCTCAATCCTATAGAAAATTTGTGGGCAGAACTGAAAAAGCATGTGCGAGCAAGGTCTACAAACCTGACTCAGTTACACCAGCTCTGTCAGGAGGAATGGGCCAAAATTCACCCAACCTATTGTGGGAAGCTTCTGGAAGGCTACCTGAAACATTTGACCCAAGTTAAACAATTTAAAGGCACTGCTACCAAATACTAATTGAGTGTATGTAAACTTGTGATCCACTGGGAATGTGGTGAATTGAATAAAAGCTGAAATAAATCATTCTCTCTACTATTATTCTGACATTTCACATTCTTAAAATAAAGTGGTGATCCTACCTGACCTAAAACAGGGAATTATTACTAGGATTAAATGTCAGGTATTGTGAAAAACTGAGTTTAAATGTATTTAGCTAAGGCGTACGTAAACCTCTGACTTCAACCGTATCTGGATGTAGTGTGAGTGAGTGTGTGAGTGAGTGTCTGTGTGTGTCAATCAGTCAATATAAAACTTGGTTTTCCCGATTAGGTTATACCTCGTGGACCTATAGGGATTGATCCTATGCCTGTGAGCCTATAGACCCATAGACATCATTGATTATCGCTCACCTCAGCATGTCCCCCTGCGTTCAGGGTTTTGTTACAGCGGCCACACTTCAGACAGAACTTATGCCAGTCCTTCCCCAGAGATGACACCTTCTCAGCTAGAGAGAGAGAGATGAGAGAGAGGAGATAGAGCGTGAGAGAGAGAGCGAGCGAGAGAGGACGAGAAGAAGTCATGAGTGTAAATACACTTAAATAATGAGGCATTTCACTGAAATTTTTTCCCTTTTTCCCTCATTTTCCCTCCCTCGCTTCTCCACCTGGAGTGAGCAGGATTGTTTCAGAAGGATTGTTTCAGATCCCCCTCAGCTCAGCGACTGACTTCCGACGAGGCTGTTCATTTTGTCTCCAAGACAGTTTCACTGTCAACTGCACTAAAACAAAAGGAGGACGTAGACAGTAACTACAGTTGGACCTCCCACAAACACAACATAACACAGCCTAACCTGAACATATCACCAGTGATAATAGTTACAGGGGTCAGGGGAAATTCCCCCAAATCACAGATTAGCCTCTAAATCAATGATTTCTGACCAAACAGTGACAGTGTCCAAAGAGAATTTATGAGTGGGATAGGAGGGACATGAAGAGGCTATAATGCCAGCCAGCCAGTCCTCTGTCATTGTGTGTTTGTGTGTGTGCGTGTTGTGCGTGCAGAGGGACAGAAGGGTATGCCAGCCCTCTGTCATTGTATGAGGGTTAGGTGATAAACTGAACAAATAAACAGCTCTTCAGTTTAAATGGATGTTATTATTGTAAGAGGAGATAAGTTGTTAAAAGGGGTGTCTGGGTTATGAGTGTGTGAGTTATAGTGTGTGTGTGTGTGTGTGTGTGTGTGTGTGTGTGTGTGTGTGTGTGTGTGTTGCAGTGTAGGGGGATGGTCCGGCTGTCTATCCTCCAGCTAACCACTCCCCCTATACGATACCACACACACGCATACCATTATCCAGCCTGGGAGACTGGAGGCACAAACACACACAGTGTGAACCTTTCCCACTATGGCTAGAGAACATACAATATTGGCACCCTTGCACATTTCTTAAATCATTCTCTATTTCTTCTCAAATAAATAGAAAACAATGATATATACTTTGGTTCTCCAGAACCTGTAATTGGATTTTCAACATTGTAGAAACAATTTTATTCTTGTAAGTTTAAGTTTCCAATTTTAATTCAGAAAACAAATACTTTTTTTTTTTGGTTGCATACCCTTTGGCGAAGATAACTGCCAACAATCGCTTCTTGGAGCCACCAATGAGCTTGAATTTTGCCCACTTTTCAGCATCAAACTGAAAAAAAAAAAAAATCATCAATGTTTGAGGGGTACCCTCCACTAACTACTGTTTTGGTCCTTTGTAGCTCAGTTGGTAGAGCATGGCGCGTGTAAAGCCACAGTGGCGCGTGTAAAGCCACCCATACATAAATTGAATGCATGCATGACAGTCAATTTGGATAAAGCGTCTGCTAAAAGGCGTTATTTATTATTATGATTCTGATCTTGCTATTGGTTCTGGATGCGATTCACATCTGGACTCATCGCTGGCGACTCCAGAACAGTCCAGTGTTTCTTCTTGAACCATTCCAGGGTGCTTTGATGTGTTTGGGGTTGTTGTCTTGCTGGAAGACCCATAACTTTCAAAAGAGACACTGGGTTGAACATTGCACTCCATAACACCTTGATAATCAGCTGATTTCATGATGTCTTGCACACATTCAATCCCCCCAGTTTCAGAGGCAGCAAAGCAACCCCACAGCATTATCCAACCTCCCCCATGTTTGATTGTAGTGAGGGTGTTATGTTCTTTGAATTCTGTGGCATTTCTTTGCTGCCTCTGGCACTGGGGACCTTGCACGTGTGCAAGACATCATGAAATCAGCAGATTATGAGGTGTTTTGGGGTCTGATGTTCAACCAGGTGTCCAAACACCAGGTCTCCAATTAAGGTTGTGGGTCTTCCAGCAGGATAACAATCCCAAACACATCAAAAAACACCTAGGAATGGTTCAAGAAGAAACACTGGACTGTTCTGGAGTGGCCAGCGAGTAGAAAGATGCAGCAAGCACATTGATGGCTACAAGAAGAGTTTGTCTAAAGTTATCTTGGCCAAAGGCTGTGCAAAAAAGTACTAGCTCCGGGTGCCAATAGTTTTGTCCATGCCATGTCTTTATTTTCTAAAAAATTGTTTAAACTTAAGTCAACAAAATTTAAATTGGTTCTGCAATGTTAAAAATCCAATAAGGTGTGGGGACCAATTTTTTTTTGAATTTGAACTTATTTGAGAAGAAATAGGGAATTATTTAAGAAAAGTGCAAGGGTGCCAATATTTTGGCCCTATAAAAATCGGTTCTTTTTTTCACCTGATTGCGTTTAGTTTTTCGCAAAAACTATAGGGCCCTACAATATATTTGAATGCAACTGTAACTCTGAATAATAACACCCAGTAACGGCTGACTCTCATTCCTGCGGGATTCCGTGAAGTTCTATAGTCAAGTTCTGGACAGGACAGGATAGACAGTCTACAGGATTGGGCAGTACAGGAATAGTTATGACCTTTTTTTGAGGGGGGAAGGGGTGGGGGGTTATAAATATGTAATGTGTGGAGCATTTCATACAAAAAAAACTGTGTAGGCCTAATATAGTATACCTTATTAAAATATTTACAAAATAAATAGACATTTCCCCCTGGCATAAGTAAAAAATAAAATAAAAACATTAAATTACACAAGAAAATAAGGGGGGGGGGGGTAGTCCGGGTGGCCATTTGATTAACTGTTCAGCAGTCTTATGGCTTAGGGGTAAAAGCCTTTAAGGAGCCTTTTAGATCTAGACTTTGCGCTCCAGTACTGCTTGCCGTGCGGACAGTCTATGACTTGCGTGACTGGAGTCTTTGACAATTTCTGACACCGCTTAGTATATAGGTCCTGGATGGCAGGAAGCATAGGCCCCAGTGATGTACTGAGCTGTACGCACTACCCTCTGTAGCGCCTTACAGTCGGATGCCAAGCAGTTGCCATACCAGACGGTGATGCAACAGGTCTGGATGCTCACGATGGTGCATCTGTAGAACTTTTTGATGATCTCGGGACCCATGCCAAATCTTTTCAGACTCCTGAGGGGAAAAAAGGCGTCTTTGGTATGTTTGGACCATGATAGTCTTTTGATGATGTGGCCACCAAGAAACTTGAAACTCTCGATACGCTCCACTACAGCCTGTCGATGTGAATGGGGGGTGTGCTCTTCCCTCCTTTTCCTGTAGTACACAATCAGCTCCTTTGTCATACTCACGTTGAGGGAGTTGTTGTCTCTGATCTCCTCCCTATAGGCTGTCACATAGTTGTCAGTGGTCAGGCCTACCACTGTTGTGTCGTCAGCAAACTTAATAATGGTGTTGTGGGTGAACAGGGAGTACAGGAGGGGATTAAGCACGCACCCCTGAGGGGCCCCGGTGTTGAGGATCAGCGTGGCAGATGTGTTGTTGCCTAACCTTACCACTTGGGGGCGACTCGTCAGGAAGTCTAGGATTCAGTTGCTGAAGGAGGTGTTTAGTCCCAGGGTCCTTAGCTTAGTGATGAGCTTTGTGGGCACTATGGTGTTTAACGCTGAGCTGTAGTCAATGAACAACATTCTCACATAGGTGTACCTTTTGTCCAGGTGGGAAAGGTCAGTGTGGAGTGCGATTGAGATTGCAGCATCCATGGATCTGTTGGGGCGGTATTTGAATTGGAGTGGGTCTAGGGTTTCCGGGATGATGGTGTTGATGTGAGCCATGACCAGGCTTTCAAAGCACTTCATGGCTACCGACGTGAGTAGCCATGGGTAGTCATTCGACGTGGGTAGTCATTCAGGCCGGTTACCTTCGCTTTCTTGGGCACAGGGACTATGGTGGTCTGCCTGAAACATGTAGGTATTACAGACTCGGTCAGGGACAGGTTGAAAATGTCAGTGATGACACTTTCCAGTTGGTCCGCGCATGCTCTGAGTACACCTTCCTGGTAATCCGTCTGGCCCTGCGGCCTTGTGAATGTTGACCTGTTTAAAGGTCTTGCTCACATCGGCTACAGGTAGGCCTTAGCAAATATGAACAAATCAGCCATTCTATGCAGTATTCTATTGTACACTGAACAGTGTGACGTTAAATTCAATGCGTTGTATTGAGTAGAAGTGTGAATTTCAGTGACAGACATTTCCGTAGCACATGAGCTGTACATTTAGAAAATGGGAACAAGTGTCCGGGGAACAGGACACCAGATCACAGATTTTTTTCCCACCGTGATACTTGACCTGGTATTGTATTGTTAGTAAAATGTTGGTATCGTGACAACACTAATACAGACAGACGGGATGCCAGTATTAAAACTTATCCAATTTTCTCCAGGCTGCAGCCTGGAGAGAACATTTACGTCAGCAAGCCCAATTCACAAGGTTGTTAAATTCAGGGAGGGACGCTGACAAGGATAAAGACAGATGGAGAGAGAGAGCGGGAGAGAGCGAGAGAGGAAACCTCGCCTTGACTGAGGCGACAGACGACCTCCAGAGCCAGGGAATTGAAGGGAAGTTGGGCTATAGTTTCACTGGTGTTGCATCAGCCAGCCTGAGGGAGCAGGAGCTGACCCAAACACATGTGTCCCAGAGGCTGTACCAATCACACCCCACAGAGGGACACATCTAATGCTGAATACCAAATCAACCCTTTACTCTCTAGCCACTTCTGTAGATCTGAGAAGATTAGAGGGGTGGAAGCCAACTGCTGTATATACCACATGTCCACCCAGCCAATCAGAAAACATTAAATAAAGATAGACACCTACAGTATCACCATAATGGCTGTGGTCCTAGGTTAGATTTGGAATTCAGATTTTAAAGAGCTGGATGCTGAAAATATGTTCTAATGTATGTGCAACAAGAAACCAAGTGTCTGAGAGAGACTTTGACCCTAGTGTTGAATGTAACTGTTACCTCACAAATCAAACCACATTCAAAGCCAGGGTCCGGTGAATGATGTTAGTGGATGTAGATGTAGAATGCCAACCTTTGCCATAGAATTGTGTGAATGTTGAATAGCCATTGTCTTAACCACAGCAAAGGCCATTTGGCCTTGGGGTGTTGTGTGTATTCAATTGAAAAAGAGCAGAATGGAGAGAGGATGCAGAGGGGGAACACAGGCTGAATGTTGTTCCTTCCTGTCTGCTGCTGGAGAGGGGAGGAGGTGGGAGGATGGTTGTTTGTTTTGCTGTATGTTTGTGCCCTTTGTCTCTGTCTCACACACAAACAAACTCTCTCTCTCTGTTATCACTGCCCCTATAGGCCCCTCAGCCCTCAGGAGTCAGGTGCATGTTGGTTAATGGGACATGCCATTACCAAAGGAGCGTTGCAATAGTTACAACGGAGTAGACTACAAATGCCTGTGTGTACTCAGCTGGAGTGGATAGGGGAGAGGAGAAGGGATGGATGGGGGATGGGACAGGAAAGGGAAATGGAGGAGAGAGGGGGGGCTTACAGTGTTGAGGGGCTGAAGAACAGATGGGTCCACATGACAGCTAATGTAGAAATTAGTCCAACCAACCAACCAACCGTAATTTTGAAATATTTAACCTACAGTACACATGTAAATACTTTACATTCAATGAAAAACACAATTTATATACTGTATTCAGGGTTGGGGTCAATTCCAATTCAATTGCTTTTTAATGAGGAAAATTTGAATTGAAATAGAAATGTCAGTTTACTTCTGGAATTGACTGAATTTAAATAGATTTTACCCCAAATCTGACTGTATTACAAGTATATTGAAGTCTATGTTATAGAGGTTAATAACTTCTGACAGGAATATTAGTAGGACCCTATAAAATCCACGTTGTAGAGAACCCGAACAAAGTCACGGAATACAGACATTAAAACGGAATTTAACAATATTGAAAAATGTATTGAACTTAGGACATCAACTAAGTGTATTGAACGTATTAGAAAACGCGTTAATTTGCTCGAGTTAATCATAAAAAATGAACAAAATGCATCAGTGATTCATGTTTTCTGCAAACTTCCAGAAACGGCACAGGAATGCACCTGTCTCTGTTTGTTGTATGTGATGCAGGCGCATGTCTACACTTTGTACAGCCGTTAGCGATGATGCTAATGACAACCTTCTGCTAGCAGAGATGGAAAAGCTTTCCCAAAAACCTTCTCAATTAAATGTGAACTACAAACCTGTAGCCTGTGCCTGTAGCCTGTGCCTACCTGGCAGAATGATATCATGATTATATGCATCAATTCAGTGGCCATTTGCTTTGCAAACTATGCAATCACATGAGCGCCACAAAAACATTGTCTCTTGCTGGTGCGAACTTGGATTAAAGGGTAGCCTAACTACACCTCAAAAGCCACATTTCTTCTATTTTTCCCAGACCTCAAAAGTCTCCTGATGTGGTTTAAGCATTGTTGTGGACTTAGAACATGCTTTTATATTTAAAAAGTGTGATTTTGAGAGCGAAAATCATCATTTTGTTATTGGGAACCTGGAAAAATGAAATGGAGAAAACAGTATTTGAGAAAAAACTAAATGGAATCAGGCAAACCATGTAAAGGGCCCTATGTTAGGCTTTATCAATATAAGGCAGCTACTGTAGGCCTACATAAATGACACCTAAATTGCAACACATACACACACACTCATACAATCCTTCATAGATCGCTTCTATCTAACCAGTCGTTAAATGGTAATAGTTTTGTGAGGTAAACGCTATCAGATATGTGAGGGCAGAAGTCATTATGTTGTCTTCCTTCTGAGTGGATTTCAGTACAATTTTAATCCAGTTATAGTATGATAAGAGGTCTATATACGAGGTAGCAACACTGTCCCACTGGACATTCCTTTCCGTTCCTGTGGCAGTACTGTTGCATGCTGGTAGTTGTGTCAGTGTTGTCCAAGGCGGAGTAGTCTAGTGATTATTTGTCTGTGATGACTTCTCAGACTTTGTTTAACAGCCACAGAGATGTGTGGGTGCAGCATGCGTATTGCATACACTAACAGTCAAAAGTTTTAGAACACCTACTCATTCAAGGGTGTTTCTTTATTTTGTACTATTTTCTACATTGTACAATAATAGTGAAGACATCAACACTATGAAATAACACACATGGAATCATGTAGTAACCAAAAAAAGTGTTCAATCAAAATATATTTTATATTTGAGATTCTTCAAATAGCCACCCTTTGCCTTGATGACAACTTTGCACACTCTTGGCTTTCTCTCCACATGCATTTCAATTAACAGGTGTGCCTTCTTAAAAGTTAATTTGTGGAATTTCTTTCCTTCTTAATGCGTTTTAGCTAATCAGTTGTGTTGTGACAAGGTATGGGGTGTATACAGAGGATAGCCCTATTTGGTAAAAGACCAAGTCCATATTATGGCAAGAACAGCTCAAATAAGCAAAGAGAAACGACAGCCCATCATTACTTTAAAACATGAAGGTCAGTCAATACAAAAAATGTCAAGAATTTTGAAAGTTTCTTCAAGTGCAGTCGCAAAAACCATCAAGCGCTATGATGAAACTGGCTCTCATGAGGACAGGAATGGAGGACCACCACAGGAATGGAAGACCCAGAATTACCTCTGCTGCAGATGAGAAGTTCATTAGAGTTACCAGCCTCAGAAATCGCAGCCCAAATAAATGCTTCAAAGTTTAAGTAACAGACACATCTCAACATCAACTGATCAAAGGAGACTGCGTAAATCAGGCATTCATGGTTGAATTGCTGCAAAAAAAACACTACTAAAGGACACCAATAAAAAGAAGAGACTTGCTTGGGCCAAGATACACGAGTAATGGACATTAGACCGGTGGAAATGTGTCCTTTGGCCTCGAGTCTAAATTTGAGATTTTTGGTTCCGACCGCCGTGTCTTTGTGAGACACGGATGATCTCTGCATGTGTATTTCCCAGCGTAAAGCATGGAGGAGGAGGTGTGATGGTGCTTTGCTGGTGACACTGTCTAATTTAAAAAAAAATGCAAGGCACACTTAACCAGCATGGCTACCACACCCTTCTGCAGCGATACGCCATCCCATCTGGTTTGGGCTTAGTGGAACTATAATTTGTTTTTCAACAGGACAGGGCTGTTGGTTACTACATGATATGTGTTATTTAGTTTATTATTCTACAATGTAGAAAATAGTACAATAAAGAAAAACCATTGAATGTGTGTGTGCTGTGTTTGTGTGTGGGTCACGTGTGAGAGTTATGGTGTTTGGGTGCTTCTGGCTCGTTGTTGATAATTAAACTGCTGTAATTAAGCCGTTTGGGACACTTGCCCATTAGAAGCCTTCCCCCTGTAGACCTCCTTGCTAAATTACTAGTTCCCTCTTATAATTTCCCCACACCGCTAATGTCTGGCGTAATTACACTCCCTGTTTTCACAGACCATAAGCGCCTGGGCTTGCTCGCACGCACGCACACACAGAAACACAGACACAGAGACAGACAGAGACCCCACTATGGCTAGAGAACTTAACTGTCCAAAGAATAACGCTCACAGTAGACCTAATGGCTTCCCTGCCTAACATGATCCTAAGTAGCAGCACATCACATCATTTTGAACAAACAAAATACGTAACCGAATCACAGAGACGACTTTCTGCTAAACCTGTATCACTGATAGCAGCGTAGAAACAGCACTTATCCTTTGAGATATAGTTTATCACATGGCTAATCTCATATCGGGCTTGGCATGTTTTCAGAAACAAATTTTCCTCAACGCTGATTCTATTAGATCCATCCTTATGACTCCCATGTTCCCTGGGAGAGAAGGTTGTGAATGATGTGTGTCTATGATAGAACAGTTGCTGTGGCCTCACATGCACCTTACAGCCCCTTACAGTCAAGTTTTACCCACACTGTGAACATTGTCAACTGTAGGTTTGCTTTGTAACAAAAATGGCTCATCCAGACGTAGTCGTCCTAAGTCAAAAGGATGAGGTAACATAGGAGGGGTTAACACAAGCACACCTCCATCCTAGGGTTAAACCAGGCTGCCAACAGGGGGTTAAACACAACCACACCTCCATCACCTCCATCCTAGGGTTAAACCAGGCTGCCAACAGGGGGTTAACACAAGCACACCTCCATCCTAGGGTTAAACCAGGCTACTAACAAAGGGTTAACACAAGCACACCTCCATCCTAGGGTTAAACCAGGTTGCCAACAGGGGGTTAACACAAGCACACCTCCATCCTAGGGTTAAACCAGGTTGCCAACAGGGGGTTAACACAAGCACACCTCCATCCTAGGGTTAAACCAGGTTGCCAACAGAGCGTAAGGGATAGCGTCACAAGAGTTATTTCACATATTTCAGCCAGATAAAAGATAAGACCATATTTACTATACAGAGGAGATCAAAGAAACCACAGACTGAAGAGGAGAGCTTAGCTCACCACAGGAGCTCAAAGCACAGCTAAGCTGCTTATACAGGACAGGACAGGTACAGTATCAGGCATATCAATCGCTTTCTGACCTCTGTCTGCTTCTCAGCAGTAGAAGCAAAATATGTTTTGTTCATCTGTCATCAGAACTCACACTGCCCACTGGCTATACCTAAATGTAAAACGTTACCATTGTTTTTAACAGGCTAGCTGTCCTTTAGGACTTGACACATCATCAACAGTGTTGACCTTGTTAACTACCACATCAGGGTGGTGGTGATGGGGATGACCTTTCATTAGTGGGTCAAGGTGGGGTAAGTGCTACACTGCTAGCAATACAGAAAGTCAGAAAGTCTGTGATTCAATTACGTGTTTTGTTTGTTAAAAATTATGTGATGTGCTGCTACTACATAGGATCATATTCAGGTTGACACGGGAGTGAAAATTCATTCTTCCCGTCTGTCCAATTTTGTCCCTAAATATCCTGATCCTGCAACAGTTCTAGAACCCGGGAAGTTTCCTGTCCCATCCCAATAAAAATCACTCCGGTCCCGTGCTAATTTTTACACACAGAAATCAATATGCTTGCCATCCGCAACATTTTAGAACAGTTGATGCATATATTATGATGACATTTTGTGACGTTTTTCGTTTTGATCCTCGGCAAGGGTTTTATTGGCTGTTCGTGCACACCAAAAAATGTCTTCAGGCAAGCCGACGTGTACGCCCCTTCGCCGGACACTAGTTAACAGTAGGGATTCCCACAAACACTGCTCCCAACATTTAATACGTTAGGCCACAAACAAAATTTAAGGAGCACCAGAAAGAAATTGATTTGTGATACAGTTTAGGCTTACATTAGGCCTATATGAATCCTACCTTTGAAGCACATCTCACGAGTAGCAGACTCTTTTCCTTTCTTCCTGTGCCAATCAAATTAGCCTAAACCTACTGTCAAGTTACATTACCAGGTTGTTAGCTGGCTAGGTGACATGACTGAACAACGTTGTTTGTTATCAAACCAAACATTTGCGACACAGGATTATTTTAAAATGGCCCGCGACATGGTTTGTGAAATTATATCAAATGTGTGCGAATCCCGATAGAAAGTAAAAAAAGACATCTCTGGTAATATGGGTCATATTGTTTTTACCGCTTCCACTAGAGACGAGCCGTTTTCTTTGCTGTAAAGCTGTAAACATGCCCGTTGCGAAACGGTGCTCCATATTCCCTCTCTGACAAACAGAGGCTGCGTGGACAGAGAGAAACTGTGAGAGTGGGCTGGTAGGGGATGGGGCTGGCTGATTACAGATGCCACATGTGATGTGAGCATGGAAGTGAAGTAGATAGTGAAGTGGACCCATGCATACAAGAGACTAGTGGCTGTTGTTTCAATTCAACTGAATGTATAAACCAAACTGAGTATATCAACATTCTCTAACAGGCGCCAGCGGGTTCTTTCGATCTGTAGGGCTGAAAAATGTGGTAGTATCATATGAAACGGTACTACGGTATTCGAAGATGTTGGTATCATAAGTATCATGATGTTTTGGTACCGTGATATTACTGTGGTACCGTGCAACACTAGTCTGTACTGGTCAAGAGGAAAGCACCATTTTCATAGCCTCTCTGCCTTGCCTTGTTCACCTTTCGGGGCAGCAGGTAGCCTGGCGGGTAGGAGCGTTGGACCAGTAACTGATAGGTTGCTGGATCGTATCCACGAGCTGACAATGTAAAAATCTGCCATTCTGCCCCTGAGCAAGGCAGTTAACCCGCTGTTCTCCGGGCGCCGATAATGTGGATGTCGATTAAGACAGCCCTCCACTCCTCTTTGATTCCGAGGGGTTGGGTTAAATATGGAAGACACAGCCTCTCACCCTCAGCTCCAACTCATCTGCAACCACTAACCAGCCAGGACATTGTGTTCTGAACTGGAGAGTCTAGGCTACATGTAGGTCAACATAGCTCTCAGAGAAGTACTAGGCTGAAATGCCTCTAGTACAGGACTGTGTGACTTACTGCTAATGATTACTAATGATGTAGCATGTGTCCCAAATGGCACCCTGTTTCCTACATAGTGCACCACTTTTGATCAGGGCCCATAAAGCTCTGGATAATAGTAGTGTGCTATTTAGGGAATAGGGTGCCATTTGGGATGCCTATTGTACTGTATGCAGGTTACTTTGCACCTGTGGTCTGGCCGCTGTTTACTTGTGGAACCAAATGCTATTTGTAATTCACATCACCTTCACAGAGTCACAGAGCGAGCACAGTAAGTGCTTAAATAAAAGGGTCTCTCAGACGCGTTGAGTTCAGCTGAATTGGCTAAGGAAGATAAAAGGGGTAGGGGGGGGTGTAAATGAATGATTTTCTGCCCCTAGACCAAAACCAAATTAGAGCGGCTTCACTGCATTCAGATTGGATGTCTTAATATAAAAAATATACACTACCGTTCAAAAGTTTGGGTTCACTTAGAAAATGTCCTTGTTTTTGAAAGAAAAGCAATTTTTTGGTCCATTAAAATAACATCAAATTGATCAGAAATACAGTGTAGACATTATTAATGGTGGAAACGGCAGATTTTGAATGGAATATCTACATAGGCGTACAGAGGCCCAGTATCAGCAACCCTCACTCCTATGTACCAATGGTACGTTGTGTTAGCTAATTCAAATGTGTCATTATAAAAGGCTAATTGATCATTAGAGAATCCTTTTGCAATTATGTTAGCACAGCTGAAAACTGTTGTGCTGGTTAAAGAAGTGAAGAAGTGACTCTGGGATTTGATTTTACCTTAATTTAGGCAAGTCAGTTAAGAACAAATTCTTATTTTCAATGACGGCCTAGGAACAGTGGGTTAACTGCCTTGTTCAGGGGCAGAACAACAGATGTTTACCTTGTCAGCTCGGGGATTCGATCTTGTAACCTTGTGGCTACTAGTCCAATGCTCTAATCACTAGGCTACCTGCTGCCGGGATGCTGGCCTTCTAGGCAGAGTTGCAAAGAAAAAGCCATATCTCAGACTGGCCAATAAAAAGAAAAGATAAAGATGGACAAAAGAACACAGACACTGGACAGAGGAACTCTGCCTAGAAGGCCAGCATCCCGGAGTCGACTCTTCACAGCTGACGCTGAGACTAGAGGTTGACCGATTAATCGGAATGGCCGATTAATTAGGGCCGATTTCAAGTTTTCATAACAATCGGAAATCTGTATTTTTGGGCAACGATTTGCCGATTTATTTTTTATTTTTATACCTTTATTTAACTAGGCAAGTCAGTGAAGAACACATTCTTATTTTCAATGACGGCCTAGGAACAGTGGGTTAACTGCCTTGTTCAGGGGCAGAACGACAGATTTTCACCTTGTCAGCTCGGGGGATCCAAACTTGCAACCTTACAGTTAACTAGTCCAACGCAATAACGACCTGCCTCTCTCTCGTTGCACTCCACAAGGAGACTGACTGCCTGTTACGCGAATGCAGTAAGCCAAGGTAAGTTGCTAGCTAGCATTAAACTTATCTTATAAAAAACAATCAATCATAATCACTAGTTAACTACACATGGTTGATGATATTACTACATATTATCTAGCGTGTCCTGCATTGCATATAATCTGACTGAGCCTAGAAGCATACAAGTATCTAAGTATCTGACTGAACGGTGGTAGGCAGAAGCAGGCGCGTAAACATTCATTCAAACAGCACTTTCGTGCGTTTTGCCAGAGTGTCAAGCATTGCGCTGTTTATGACTTCAAGCCTATCAACTCCCGAGATGAGGCTGGTGTAACCGAAGTGAAATGGCTAGCTAGTTGGCGCGCGCTAATAGCGTTTCAAACTTCACTCGCTCTGAGCCTTGGGGTGGTTGTTTCCCTTACTCTGCATGGGTAATGCTGCTTCGATGGTGGCTGTTGTCGCTGTGTTGCTGGTTCGAGCCCAGGGAGGAGCAAGGAGAGGGACGGAAGCTATACTGTTACACTGGCAATACTAAAGTGCCAATAAGAACAGCCAATAGTCAAAGGTTAATGAAATACAAATGGTATGGAGGGAAATAGTCCTATAATTCCTATAATAACTACAACCTAAAACTTCTTACCTGGGAATATTGAAGACTCATGTTAAAAGGAACCACCAGCTTTCATATGTTCTGAGCAAGGAACTGAAACGTTAGCTTTTTTACATAGCACATATTGCACTTTTACTTTCTTTGACAAAAAAATAGCTTTTCTTTCAAAAACAAGGACATTTCGAAGTAACCCCAAACTTTTAAACGGTAGTGTAGATATATAATAATAATAATTTAAAAAACAAATTAGGCCTAAACATCAGTTCTATTTAAGGATCATATCCTAAGGAACCATAGAGTTTAGAGAGTATCAGTGTGCACTGTAAAAGGTATTTATTCTATATTTTGGTTTTCTACTATGCATGTTAGTATCCCAAAGAGATTTCCCTTTGGAGATTAACGGAGTATAATAAAAATGTTCTGCTTGAGTCCCATGCACCCGTCTGTGACTGACACATTTGATTATTAAGAACTGAGAAAGGCACCGACCGTCTGTTTTATTGAACCTTTATTTAACAAGGCAAGTCAGTTAAGAACAAATTCTTATTTACAATGACGGCCTACACCGACCAAACCAGGACGAATTGTGCTCCGCCCTATGGGACTCCCAATCACGGCCGGTTGTGATACAGCATGGTTTTGAACCAGGGTGTCTGTAGTGACGCCTCTAGCACTGAGGTGCAGTGCCTTAGACCGCTGCGCCACTCGGGAGCCAACATTTTAAGGGCACAGCATAGTCCGTCCCAAATGGCACCCTATACAGTGCACTACTTCCCTATGTGCAGTGGTCAAAAGTAGTGCATACATAGGGGATTGGGTGCCATTGGGACGCAATAGTGTTATCTCTGTTAGAGGATCAAACTGTGACTGGAAGAGGCATACAGATAGACAACAGGGCCCTTCCTTGACCAGCTATAGTTTCACAGGGGCTCTGAGGGTTATTATGCAACCCAATGCCACATGAGGCACCGAATCAAGAAATTACATTACATAACGTAGCCTAGGCCTAATGTGGAGCATTCAGTCAGCCCCAGGGGCAGCCAAGTGGTAAACAGGGTACTCCACCATGAACAGGGAGAAAGAGCAGATTGTGTGTGTACGGTGTGTGTGTTTCAGTGTGTGTCTGTCAGTGTGTGTATGAGTGTGTAGCCTACGGTGTGGGAAATAGGGTATCCTTCTCTTCTGCCCTGAGAGCCTGTCTAAGAGGAGGACTAAGGTATTCTAGCAACCTGAAAGGACAAACGCATGTAGCTACTATACACAGAAAAAGACAGAAAGAGCCTTGTGTGAATAGAGGTGTTGCTACTCATTATAATGCAGGAGGCACTTTGAGGCTCGCTTTAAATAAAGACCAAGCCATGTCAATCAACTCCCCTCCACTCGCCCCATCCCGCCTCGCTCCCCCTGCCCCCTCATTTAGATTCAGGAGAGGAATTTAAGGCCTGGGTTTAGAAAGAGAAAGAGTATGATTTTTTTTTAAAGAGAGGGATAAAGAGATGTAGAGGGATAGAGAGAGAGGCTCAAAGACCTCTCTGATGAGGATAGGCTACCCGTCCTGTTGGTGGATGACGCATAGAGCTGTGGGTTGGCAGCGCACTACATTGCAGCCTGCCATAAGAGAAGGGACAGTGTCTGACAGAACAACCAACCTGCACATGTCCTCTATGCCATTGCTTTTGCCCATTGTATGGATTTTTTTTTACCCTTGATTATTGTTGTTCTTGATTGTCCCATTGACAATCTTGATGATAATTATTTCAATTATGTTAATATTGTAAATGAATCACTTAAGGACAGAGACCCACAGGGAATTGTGTGTGTGGAATTATATGCTTTAGCAATATGCACATTGTTATGGGATGGAGAGAGAGAGATTTAACATAGAATAGAGTCATGGCAGCACAGCATCATTCACTTCCTAGTTTTTCACTTATCATGCTGTGGTACAAGTGATGCTGCATGCCATTATATTGGCCCATTTAGCCTATTTCAGGTCCACGTTTGGTTTACTGAGCCGTGCCACCATGCACGCACTCACAAACACACACACAATTCCCTGTGGGTCTCTGTCCTAGTCACGTCAATCAATAGTCCCTGTGCATTTCCAATACAGTTTTACATCGGTAGAGCTGCAGCAGTTGGAACACTAGAACTCTCTTCTGACAGATGTGCACCATGCACTCTGGGAGTTAAGAGTTCTCGGCAACGAGTGAAGAAGCAGTCATCCTGACCTAGGCTAACCCAAGGGACATTCTGCATTCTTTCTCTGCCTACACTTGGGCTAAGGTTTTATTATGGATGTATTTGGATTTCATTAAGTTAGCTTAAATTCGTGAGAATCCTAAATATAGGCTAAACAACACCCTACTTTATACTCTTGATTCTTTAATCTGGTACAGATTCTCTTCATGGGATAGAAACACTATGAATAAGTAGAGACACAAGCTAAGCAGAGATTTAACACCAAAAATACATTTGAAATAAGATGATTGTAAAGGCTTTAAAACGCCACTGACACAGTCAACATGTGTATTAAGTTACTGGTGACTAAATGTCACCATCTGCTAACAGCAGCCCAATAAAGAACAAATGGAAAATAATAAAACACTTCCTTTCGAAGCAAAAGTTTCCATTCCAGACAGTGGCTTACCACCAAGGGTTTAAAACGACAGTATATAGTATCAAGAAAGAGAGAGAATTTAAAAAAGAATGAAAGAAAGAAATAGGTATAGATAAAGTGCCCGCTGTTCCAATATTGGGCAATGCCAATTACTGGAGAACAAGGTTGGGCAAGGCAAGGCGGGTCCTTTTCTACAGATGGCAACGCCAAATATATACTGGCAAACATAGAATTCAATGTAGAAATGCTTGAGCTAAGATGATCCTTTTCCAAATGGATTTTATATTTTTCTTTGGCATAGCCATTTTCCATAGTAGGACGCAAGGTGCATAGTAGGCCTAATCGATAAAGCGCATGTCAACCACCATGCTGCTTGAATCCATGCAGCACATTCAGTAGCAGCAATCGCTTCCAGCTAAAGTGAGTCAGGTAAGGTGGTTAAAGAGAGTTGTCTAGGTGGTATTGTAACAAGGCAGCAAGTCCAGCTCGTCCTACACAGTTGCATTCTAGAATTCCTTTGTGAAGTCCACCTGATGTTCCAACTGCCTCGCCCAGACTAGACTGCATCACTTACTCACTTAAGTGATAATGCCAGAGAAGCTGGTGTTTGGAGGATATAGTGGCATGGGTGTTGTTAGGAGGATGCCACTATATCCTCCAAACACTGGCTTCGAGAGCATTATCATTTTTATACAATGGGTTACCAAAATATTTAAACAATGATTAAAATATTTTCATATTTTGATTCATTTATTCATACTATTTCATCCTTCCACAAAATACAGTCCCGACACAAATCTAGGGTTGCTACCCAAGCTGGCTGGTCGTTCGTTCTATCGGTTTGGTTGCCAGAGACGCGACCCAGATGTTCAGTCTTTTTGTCCTGTATCTATGGACGCGACCCAGTCGTTCATTCTAAATTGTCAATTGCCATACTGGCTGGCAATGTTCTTACGACTAACTTACATTCATGTCAAAAAGTGCAGCCAGAATAACAGCAACGTAGCCACATTTGAATTTGTTAAAGCTGTTTTCTAGTGGCATTTATTTGGATACATCCATGACAATGAGCTAATGAGGTGCGATTTCGCCTGGCATTGAGAATGTGCTCAGTCATCAGGACACTTGTTCAGAGGAGGTAGCCAACAACACAGCTAACACAATCACCTCAAACTGCAGCAAGAAAGACAACAAACTAGTTGCACTTCATTTCATTTTACCCTTTTTAAATTTACATTTCTTTGTACAGTGCCTTTGGAAAGTATTCACATCCCTTGATTTTTTCCACATTTTGTTATTTTACAGCCTTATTCTAAAATGGATTCAATCGTTTTTTCCCCTCATCAATCTATACACAATAGCCCATAATGACAAAGCAAAAATTGGTTTTTAGAAATTTTAGCAAATGTATTACAAATGAAAAACTGAAATATCACCATTACATAAGTATTCAGACCCTTTACTCAGTACGTTGTTAAAGCACCTTTGGCAGCAATTACAGCCTTGAGTCTTCTTTGTTATGACACTACAAGATTGGCACACCTGTATTTGAGTTTCTCCCATTCTTCTCTGCAGATCCTCCCAAGCTCTGTCAGGTTGGATAGGGAGCGTTGCTGCACAACTATGTTCGATCGGGTTCAAGTTCGGCCTCTGGCTGGGCAACTCAAGGACATTCCGAAGCCACTCCTGCGTTGTCTTGGCAGTGTGCTTTTAGGGTTGTTGTCCTGTTGGAAGGTGAACCGTCGCCCCCAGTCTGAGGTCCCGAGCGCTCTGGAGCAAGATCTAATCAAGGATCTCTGTCCTTTGCTCTGTTCATCTTTGCCTCGATCCTGACTAGTCTCCCAGTCCCTGCCACTGAAAAACATCCCCACAGCATAATGCTGCCACCACCTTGCTGGATGGTGCCAGGTTTCCTCAAGACTTGACACTTGGCATTCAGGCCAAAGACTTCAATCTTGGTTTCATCAGACCAGAGAATCTTGTTTCTCATGGTCCCGAGAGTATTTAGGTGCCTTTAAGCAAACTCCAAGCGGGTTGTCATGTGCCTTTTACTGAGGAGTGGCTTCCGTCTGGCCACTCTACCATAAAGGCCTGATTGGTGGAGTGCTGCAGAGATAGTTATCCTTCTGGAAGGTTCTCCCATCTCCACAGAGGAACTCTAGAGCTCTGTCAGAGTGACCATCGGGTTGTTGGTCACCTCCCTGACCAAGGCCCTTCTGCCCTAGGAAGAGTCTTGGTGGTTCCAAACATCTTTCATTTAAGAATGATGGAGGCCACTGTGTTCTTGGGGACCTTCAATGTTACAGAAATGTTTTGGTACCCTTCCCCAGAACTGTACATCAACACAATCTGTGCCTCTCGGAGCTCTATGGACAATTCCTTCTACCTCATGGCTTGGTTTTTGCTCTGACATGCACTGTCAACTGTGGGACCTTATACAGACAGGTGTCATGTCCAATTAATTGAATTTACCACAGCTGGTCTCCAATCAAGTTGTAGAAACATCTCAAGGATGGATCAAAGGAAACAGGATGCAGCTCAATTTCAAGTCTCATAGCAAAGGGTCTGAATACTTATGTAAATAAGGTATTTCTGTTTTTATACATTTTCTAAAAACCTGTGTTCGCTTTGTCTTTATGGGTTATTGTGTGTTCATTACTATGGGACAGCTGGAGATCGACTTTGAATACTGAAACAATGTTGCAAATGTCGGAGAGACAGACTGCAAGGTTTATAAAAATCTCTGCTGTTGAAAACTAAATGTTAGTCTAAAAGAAAATTGATGATTTTTAAAGTGGAGATCAAGTTTATAACTTGCCTGGCTGGGCTGATGAGACAGTGGATTGCACAGTCAGATGGAACAGAGTAAAGAGGCATTTTAATGTCATAGATTTAGCCGGTGGTACCTTGTGGAATAGACACTGGCTGGAATGCAGTTTTAACCAATCAGCATTCAGGATTAGACTCACCCGTTGTATAATCTCCAATAATCCCTTATGATGCAGACAAAACCACACAAGTCTCATCACTGACTGTTCGAACTAGCCACAGCGTCAACTATTCCCAGTAAAACTGTTACTTTTTGTAGGCCCGCAGATCAATAGGCCCGTGGAGCTTTTGTAGGCCCGCGGATCAATTTTGCCTGTCCCCGCTCCCAAATAAGAACAATCCAAAAATGTTTTGGGTTGGGTTATTAGGTCAGGGTCTTAACTTGATGTTGAGAGTTAGAATAGTAGAATACACAAGGTGCAATTTATAAATGTTGTTTTGCATCAGCAGTTAATTGACAGTCACTCAATTAGCCCATGTCAGCAAATATTTTTTTTTTAAATAGGTAAGTTAGTCTAGCCAGCTATCTAAATTTGTAATAATCATGGGCCAACATTTCTCTCCACCCTTTGGCAAAATTAGCAGAATTGCAGGAAATTAGATAAATATATATATATATATATATATATATATATATATATATTTAAAAAAATGTATCTCTGCCCCATGGCAAAATGTGTGGAATTGCAGCAAACTTGATTTAAAACTGCAACATGTTCTCAAAATGAGTTTAATTGCATGAAAAGATCTCTTCTTTCCTACTTTCCTACAAAAAAGGGGGCTACTAAAATGTTCTGCTCGCAAGGTGGGGGGCCGGCTGACTACATGTGTGAGTATGGATATGGGTACACAGACCCGCAAGCCACTGCAGACCCTCATGGTGAGTTCAGATTTGTTGTGGCCCCCACCCCCATTGCCCATCCCTGCTATAGTTAGTTACTCACTCACTCACCCACTCTCCCATTTTGACTTCTGAAGCAAACCACTGAGGCTAGTCACTGACTGACTGCTGTCAGTTACAGCTACTGTATCCCCAGAATCAACTGTTGTGTTCACATATCCCCTACATGGGGTGGCAGGTAGCCTAGAGTGTTGGGTCAGTAACTGAAAGGTTGCTAGATCGAATCCCCAAGCTGACAAGGTAGAAATCTATTGTTTTTCCCTTGAACAAGGCAGTTCAGAACCCATTGTTCCTAGGCCGTCATTGTAAATAAGAATTTGTTCTTAACTGACTTGCCTAGTTAAATAAAGGTTAAATAAATAAATAACATAAATAATGTTCACATAATCCCAGCATCAGCTGTTCACATAACCCCAGCATCAGCTGTTCACATAACCCCAGCATCAGCTGTTCACATAACCCCAGCACCAACCCCATTCTGCACTTCAGATAAACTTGCATGCTCCAGGCAGGAGGCAGCACTCCACCCAACTGTGATGTGAACACTTCACCCCACAACACGCAGTCCCAGTAAAAATAACTTCAATAGGCTGTTTTCCTTCCCCTGTGTGCTCGCATTGTGTGTGTCTGTCTGTTTCCCTGTTTGTGTGTGTTACATAAAAAAATTATAAATAAATGCGGAGCAATCAATTACTGCTAAGATTAGAAAATTGCCAGTATTAATGTATTACTTGGTGCTCATCTCAAATCTTATTTGCCTTCTGTACAGATGTAAGATGTTAATTTGATCACACTTTCACAGAAGAACCTTCCTGCAATGCAGGACATTTAAAGTTTGTAGTGCAGTGGTCACCAACCTTTTCTAAGTCAAAATCACTTTCTGATTCAAAATGCAAGCTGAGATGTACTGCTCAGATTTTTTTAACATGACTTAGACAAATGTAAGCCTACGCAACATTAACCTACTAAAAACAGTACTGTATCAATGAGGTTTGTGCAGTAAGGCCAATATATTAGCACCTCATATTGGCTTTGCTTGAATTGCGCTGCCAATGCATTGTTGTTCAGAGCATTTTTTATTTTTTTATATGTAAAAATTTGAGCTAGGTGATCACACCGGTAATATATCCGTTGTTGTATTACTTGTGAGGCACAGCTGAGTGAGCATACATTTAAATACTTTACTGGGCTGATGGTGCATTCATCTGATGTTCAGTCTCAGAGGAGGGAGGGAGAGAGCAGCAGACTGAGGGTCCGCCTCTCAACGTCCCTCCGTTCTCCCTTTCCTCCGCTGACCAAAAAGGGTCACCGTCTTCCACCTGATGGCGAAACTCAAGTCGCACCGTATTATTCCTGTCTCATGCACAAATTCATGTTGTTACTCCTACGAACTATATTCCCCGATATTAATAAAGACCCAAGCCTCTAATGATAACAATGCAAGCCTATAGCTACACTTTCCTACTCATTCATTACTGCTGCAGTGTTGGAAGAACGCACATTTTAATAGCCTAGAAAAGTGTTGAATAAAAAATGTTGACAGTGTTGAGTAAGAACTTAAACATGAACTCAGTCATAAAAACAGCAGCACTTTGCTGTGTTCGTTGACAGTCTCTCTAGTCATGGGTTTTAAAAAATTTTAAATATCACAGTATAAACTTTGCTGTAGCTTTCTTTTAAGCCTGGCATGCTACTGCAGACACGTTAATCTGAGCCATCTGATTGGCCAGCGGTAGGCCTATAGTGCACTTGATTTGCTCTCCGGGCCTGCCGGGAAGGCAGAGTTTGTACCCTCAGACACATGAAATGATTAAAAATGGGAAGACTTTGCCAATCTGGCGCGCAGGACAGCTGAATCGGATGCACCTACAGGCAACAGCACGAGACAAAAACAAAACAAAAAGGAAAGCAAGGCTTTATCATTGTTTTTTTTTACAGAAATGTTTGGCGATTGACTAAGAATGCCTTGGAAATTGACCAGTTGGTGACCACTGTGCCAGTGCATTTGAGGTTTAAAAAAGGCTTCTGACGTTTGTAATTTGATTTTCCCTTCCCAAAAAATGCATCAGCCCTACAAAAATGACCGTTAATTACAATTCACATAATAATGAACATTTCCAGCAAACTGGCTCAAATGAAGATCCTACACCTGTATGCTTCTAGTTGTCTGACTTGAGGGAGTGTGGCTGGCACAATTACCGTATAACCGACGGTTTTGGATGAAGACCGTCATGAAAATAAAATAACAGTCATAACCGTTTAAAAAAATGTTTTTTGTTGTTGTTGTTGTGAGGAACGCACAACTGACTGACGACGGGACGCCCGGGCGTTTGTGCTGTTGAGTCCATTTCTCTACAACGTGATGAAACTTTGTTGCACCTTGCTGAAACAAGCAAGGTGTTTTAGCAAACCAGTCTTTGCTTGCCTAGGAAATGCCACCCTGCAGCAGCAGCACATACAGTCAGGCGCGGAAGAGAAGAGAAAATGTCTATAAAATATTAATTTTTTTCTTTAAAATTGTTTTGGTTTAGTTATCCGAATGGTAATTGCGATAACCACGGTTATTTGGTAGACCAATAACTGTCATCCAAAATGCCATGCCCGTCACAGCCCTATTGGCCCATAGGATGAGGAGCAGCTGCCATGTGCACTGCCTGTTATTATATAACAGGCGTGTCCACTTAATTGATTTGGAACCCATGACCACTTCAAGCACTGTGCTAGATGGCGCATGTGTGTGATGTAGTTAGAGATAGGATGTGAACTAGCCAGGAATAACTGTTTTTTCCATGATGACAGCAAAACACAAGCACACACACGGCGATCAGGTGATTGATTTAATCATGACAAACTTGTGTGTGTGTGTGTGTGTGTGTGTGTGTAAATCACAGTTCTACACTGCCAAAGTAGTTGTTTGATATCTTTGTGGTCCAGACTGGGCATATGGTTGACAGAACAGCAGGTTTGGTACATCTGAAACAGCTTGACCACCAAATTAGGCTACACTGCCTCCCTTCATATTGAGTATTTTCAGCATATGGCATTATCACACACTTGGCACTGAGTGAGTGAGCAAGGACACTGACTGGGCGGCAACCTCCAAAGCTGCCATAGGCGTATATATCCCAAGCACAACAAATGTACTACTGCTATGTCCTAGTTCTGTGTCAACTGAGCGATTCATCTAATATTTTAGGATAAAAAAATATAAAAACATTTTAATGCATACATACAAATGTCCCATATTTTGGCAAGGATGTTATTGTGAGATTGAATGGATGTTCTTCTGACACTAACGTCCAATCCTCTACTATCATTCCAGTATTTACACTGCATAGGATTTGTCCACTAAACTGTTGTCAGGAACGTGCCAGGCTGAACACTAAAGGACCATGTAGGAGTATAGTACATTTACAAATCCAGTCATTTAACTTACTTGATATATTATCTAGCGTTAGTTATTTTTTGACAACAAAGCAGAGACTTACTACTACTTAGATAAGCTGGTCCTCCTTGATAATTAGTAATGATGACAGTAACGTTAGCTAGCTATTGTAAACAATGCCAAACTGTGCCAACTTGTAGGCCTAAACACAAATGTCGTGATTTTGGGTAAGGACATGTCCTATATAATAACGTGGCTAGCATAGCTGTGGCAGGTTACGGTCTTTGCATCCTTTCCCACGGGTGTCATTTCGGGAATAAATCTCAACGAACCATGTGCACAAACTAGAGTAGAGTCAGGAAATCCAAGTAACTTACCAAAATACACAGTCTTGTCACACTTGGGGCACTTTGAAGCCATGTTGCGATGGTTTTATATCGACGAAAGATCATATGAAGTGGTGTTCACAAAGTGCCTCACTGAAGCTCGAGCGTCTCCTCACTGCGCCTCATTTGCATAAACCCCGCCTCTCGCGCCTCACTTCTTTGGTCCAGCGCGCGGTCAGTCACTGATCCGGCGGGAGTCTGTAGAGCACGGTGATGTCTACGGAGTGGGACGGGAGCGCTCAGCCACTGACTCAACCACCCACTTTCTCCTATCATTCCCCCCCCCCCCTTTTTTCCAACTCGGCGAGTAGGCAGTGTTTGTTTGATTCACAATGCGCTCTTTTACTGAAGAGGAGTAGGAATTTCTACGGGCGTGCGTGATAATGGCAGACGTTGACATTTGAAATCAGTTATCTGGCTGATTGAATGGCCATGGAGAGAGATGGGGGCTAATATAGTATAATCATTTATTTCATGACGGTGCCTTGACATTTGACGGTTCAATGTAAACTCCACACTGAAAAACATGTTATAGGGAGAAGAGGGAAACACACACACACATTGTACACATGGGTCACATTCTGCAGGTCCCAGCCCAAGAACTGACACTCACACACACAAACACACATTCTCCAGAAGCTATTTCTCAGAGCTCTGAGTTTCCCAGAATATTAGTACCACTAGTTAATCTGATCTCTGAGCTCACTATTTTTAAAAGCCTCCTTGTTCCAACCATCAGGCTGTCTCGCTGCTGAGTGTCTGTCTCACTGGCGCAGGTGACTGTGTGTGTGCCACAGAAGACATGACTTCATTACTAGTCATTCCTTCACTTTGCTGTGGTTGCATCCAGGTGTATGTTCGGCTCATTCAGCTGCAGTACAGAATCTGGCTCGGCACAAGACGATCAGCAGAAAGGAGAGAAGAGGGTTGGAGAAAAAGAGAAGGAAAATTGAGGGGAAGGGGATTTACAGTTTTTCTCAATCACTTTGGTTCATTTTTTGAAACAGTCTTAACATTCTCTAAACTGTAAGTGCAATTGTCACAACTGTTTTATGGGACATCACAACTCTATTGCATGTCTGCAAAATGTAGTAACTCACCCGAAACATTTAATTCATGCTTCAAAACCTAGTTATTGAGTCAGTAAATTGGCCAATGCCACCAAAATTACACTTTTTTTTTATCATCGTGTGAGCCTTACTGATCCAAAATGTTTAGATATTTTTTGACCAAATTTCAGTTTTGTTCTACTCTTTTGTTGACACTGACTGCTTACTGTACTATACCAGAATGTCAGTTTTGTCTAGCAGAAAGCTATTGTGTATAACACAGAGCATTTAAGGTACCTATTTCAATAGTAGGGAAAAGTTTACTGGGAAAAGTCAATACTGTACAATACTGCAGCACACAGAAAAATCATATGCACATTTGTATGTATACAGTACATTTATTGTTTGTAGCAATGTGTTACATGTAAACAGAAAATTAACATTTGCATGTCCATCTTTACATGTTTCTTACATGTAAAGTCATATATAGTGAACAGAGAATTTGCCACAAAAAGACATCCATGCCCCCCCCCAAAAAACACAACAGTGAAAAAAAAAAGTGCTGTAGTTCTGTAAAAAACAATAAATTGTACCTCCTCACTGTCACGTTCTGACCTTAGTTCCTTTGTTTTGTCTTTGTTTTAGTATGGTCAGGGTGTGAGTTGGGGTGGGCAGTCTATGTTCTTTTTTCTATGATTTGGGATTTCTGTGTTTGGCCTGGTATGGTTCTCGATCAGAGGCAGCTGTCAATCGTTGTCCCTGATTGAGAACCATACTTAGGTAGCCTGTTTTCACCCTTGAGTTGTGGGTAATTGTTTTCTGTTGAGTGTTTGTATCTGCACCAGACAGAACTGTTTCGGTCGTTCACTTTATTGTTTTTGTTCAGTGTTCATTTACTTTATTAAAAAGATGGACACTTACCACGCTGCGCATTGGTCCTCACCTTCTTCCACCACCTCGGACTGGGGATGTGTGCTCACACCATTCTCAGAAATGGCAGCACACATTGTAATATTGTCCCCATGTTGGCCTGGTGTGGCAATTGTGGCTTGGTGTCCAATGAGATTGCGGCCACATCTCCTGCCTTTGGACAGATTGAACCCAGCCTCTCCACAAAAACAAGAATGCGAGTCATTTCATGTCCTTCCAACTCCATTATTCTCTATATAGTAACACAGAAATAAAATATAAAGTTAGTTTTGCATAGTCTATTCTAGAATCAGACAGTTTAGTAAAGAATAAATGTTTTCTTCTCTTATGGGTATCTACAACTTCAAGAAGTATATACAGGCATCATTGAAGTACAGTAGAACTCCCATTACAATATACCATGTTCACACCAATGTTTTACCTAGACATACTGGTACCACAGCTCCTTCAATCTGTCACTATTCCTCTCAAATGGCACCTTGTAGAATTGTTTCATAGTCATTTAAAAAAAATCTAATCTGTCACATTGTCACGTTCTGACCTCTTTTTCCTTTGTTTTGTATTGTAGTTAGTATGGTCAGGGCGTGAGTTGGGTGGGCAGTCTATGTTTGTTTTTCTATGATTTGGGTATTTCTATGTTTCGGCCTAGTATGGTTCTCAATCAGAGGCAGGTGTCATTAGTTGTCTCTGATTGGGAATCATACTTAGGTAGCCTGGGTTTCACTGTGTGTTTGTGGGTGATTGTTCCTGTCACTGTGTTTGTTGTCACAGGATAGAACTGTTTTGCGTTTTCACATCTCTTGTTTTTGTTAGTTTGTTCATGTGAAGTTATTTATTAAAACATGAATCAAAACAACCACGCTGCGCTTTGGTCCGCCTCTCGTACAGACGAACATCATTACACACATTCTGTTAAAGGTCCCCAAAGCACACACATCCCTGGGTGGCTCCTCTTCTCAGTTCGCTGCAGCTGGCGACTGGAACGAGCTGCAACAAACACTCAAACTGGACAGTTCTATCTCAATCTCTTAATTCAAAGACTCAATCATGGACACTCTTACTGACAGTTGTGGCTGCTTTGCATGATGTATTGTTGTCTTTACCGCCTTTGTGCTGTTGTCTGTGCCCAATCATGTTTGCACCATGTTTTGTGCTGCTACCATGTTGTGTTGCTACCATGTTGTGTTGCTACCATGTTGTTGTTATGTTGTGTTGCTACCATGCTGTGTTGTCATGTGTTGCTACCATGTTATGTTGTTGTCTTAGGTCTCTGTGTATGTAGTGTTCTGTTGTCTCTCTTGTTGTGATGTGTGTTTTGTCCTATATTTATATTGTATTTATTTATTTTAATCCCAGTTCCCCGTCCCCGCAGGAGGCCTTTTGCCTTTTGGTAGGCCGTCATTGTAAATAAAATAAAAATTCTTAACTGACTTGCCAAGATAAATAAAGGTTAAATAAAAAATAAAATAAATAAAAATCTCTCTTAGCCTGATGGAATTGTTGGCTATGACCATGTTGCAAATGTCTTGTTCTTGCTGATGGCTGAATACTGCTGTTCTGCCACCAGCATGTGGTCGTTGTGCAGTCCTATATATGACATGCAGAATTCACAAATAGATCATGTTACAGATAATATATTGCATTCAAAATGTGCTGTATTACTGTATATTCCTCATACATATCTTACAGTACATGCTTACAGTATGTGATTTTCAGACTTGCATTTACCTTTACAATAGTTGCTGTATTGTTGTGAATGAAATGCTGTACCAAAAGTAAAGAACGAGTACATGTTAACCTGTTTTCCCTACCGAATGTTTGCACAATTGATGACACTGTGGACCTGTTTTACATTAGGCTGTACTCTCCGACCAGCCTCTTCCATTGTCAGACCATGGTTTATGATATGGTCCACATTTGTGGCTCTGATTTCATCCTTCATGCCTTCTACCTCTTCCTCTATTATGTCTTCCCCTAACACCACCACCACCACGCATTCTTACACATCTTCTGATTTCTATTCCACGAGCATGTAGCTGAAGTTCAGGGTTGTGATGCCCCTCCATGTTCAAAATGGCAGTGATTGTGCTGTGGGTAAGCTCCATATATATGCTTCCAAACTTGATTGGTAATTGGTAAGATTGTGATTCCTAGTGGTTAGAGCGTTGGCCTAGTAACCGAAAGGTTGCAAGTTCATATCCCCGAGCTGACAAGGTACAAATCTGTCGTTCTGCCCCTGAACAGGCAGTTAACCCACTGTTCCTAGGCCGTCATTGAAAATAAGAAATTTTCTTAACTGACTTGCCTAGTTAAATAAAGGTAAAATATACATATATTTTTAAACTATGTCACCTGGCAGGTAATTTGCCAATTTAGCAGACATCACAAACATTCCATGTCATAGATATTGATGGAATATACATGTATGTATGTATGTCTGACTGATTCTGATCATTGAATGGATCATTTTGCATGTGATGGCTCACACGATGAAAGAATGTTTAGAAGTTGTGAAGAGTATGATAATTACACTGAGAATCAACTCATCAGTTTGATCAGCCATGCGCATGTAGTTATTGTGCAAATTGTAGACAATTGTACTTACTATTTTGGACACGTGCCAAAACACGTGCAAGTTGTTTAAATTAATAAGAAATTCACATCTGGTGTGAACAACAAACTAATTGTTCAGAGATTTGAACCTATAGTTTTGAATTTTTAAAATTCTCATTAGAGAATTGAGCTAAAGCGATTGAGAAAAAGTGTAATAACTTGAGATCTGAAAGAGATGCCTCCCAGCCTGTGATAGGGAAAGAGAACCGACTGAGCATGAGAGTTAGGCAGGAAAATGGTGAAAGATAGCAAGAGAGATCAAGAGAAAAAGGGGGGAAAGTATGGTGTAAAGAGAATGGATGAGGGGATGGAGGGAATGGATGAGGGGATGAAGGGAATGCATGAGGGGGTGAAGGGAATGGATGAGGGGGTGAAGGGAATGTATGAGGGGGTGAAGGGAATGTATGAGGGGGTGAAGAGAATTGATGAAGTGATGAAGGGAATAATGGATGACGTGATGAAGGGAATGGATGAGCGTGTGAAGAGAATGGATGAGGGGATGAAGGGAATGGATGGGATGGTGAAGGGAATGTATGAGGGGATGAAGGGAATGGATGAAGTGATGAAGGGAATGGATGATGGGATGAAGGGAATGGATGAGCGGGTGAAGGGAATGTATGAGGGGATGAAGGGAATGGATGAAGTGATGAAGGGAATGGATGATGTGATGAAGGGAATGGATGAGTGGGTGAAGAGAATGGATGAGGGGATGAAAGACGGGATGAAGGGATGAAGAGAATGGATGAGGGGATGAAGGGAATGGATGACGGGATGGAGGGAATGGATGAGAGGATAGAATGGATGAGGGGATGAAGGGAATGGATGAGGGGATGAAGGAAATGGATGAGGGGATGAAGGGAATGGATGAGGGGATGAAGGGAATGGATGAGGGGATGAAGGGAATTGATGAGAGGATGGAATGAATGAGGGGACGAGGGGATGAAGGAAATGGATGAGGTGGATGAAGGGAATGGATGAAGGGATGGAGGGAATGGATGAGGGGATGGATGGAGGCTGGAATAAAGGGGGAAAATGACAGTGTAAAGGGGATCGATGAAAGGAATGCTACGGTGAGGCCTATTTATATACAGTCTATGGGCCTAGAACGTGCCTGGCCTGGGCTTGGTCTGGAGGGGACTGAAGTGGCTAAACAGATCCAGGTCAACAGGCATCAGAAAATCACTCTGATCTGCTACTTGCTTCAGAGTTTAGACCTCGGCACGAGCCTTGTCGCAGATCTGTTTGTACTGTAAGTTATAACCAATGACCTAGAAGTTGGCTATACGGCACAAACATATCTAGGACCAGGCTACTAAACCACTGCCACTATCTCAGACAACATATGGTACCACTCTACAGAGTGCTCTGATTATAGTGTTCCATTTTGAGGGTTTTTGTAACACTTCGTGGTGTAGGAAATCAACTTAAATTTAACACTATTGGGTAAGTAATACTCACAGTGTAATTTCTATTCAAAGCTAGTGTTAATCTAGAGTCAACTCCTACTAGTGGTATGCAAAAACACTGTTACAGTAAGTGATTTTGGGTGTTATTTTAGCACTAATTTGCATATGGTGCCTTTTATTTTCGAGTAAATTGCAGAGTTACCACCCATGACTGTATTTGTTAGTGACAGAGAGATAGTTGTTGAATTCTTGCCTTTTAAAAGCCTGTGGCTTTCACCAAATTACTACATAGGTGAATATTATCATTACAAATTTTACTTGATGACAATACATCACATAAATCATAAGGCCTTGCTTTGATGGCCTAGATTTCCCCCTAACAGAATGGTGTTAGGAAAATCCTGGTTTACAAATTACAGGCATCATCAGGCCTGCAAGTCACATTATGCTGGCTGGCAATGTGATGTCTAATTCCTTTTAGAATTCAGAGTTTTTATTCAACCACAACTTGTATTCAGAATGACTACCAGGGTTAGGAACTCAGATAAAGGAGACTACCTCAACCATTTAAACCGGAACAACCATTTCAGTGACGCATGCAATAAATGTAACTAACTGATTGTATTTTTTTAGAAAAATGTATGTTATTAATCTTGAAAAATGTTATTTATTATCTTTGTGTAGCATAAGATAATCAACCAATGTACATGCATAGCATTCTGGGAAATATGGTAATGATGGGTGTAGTTTTGATGGGACTGTGTTACCACAGTGTAAAACAATAACTCTGGTTATTAACACCAACACTGGGGTTGTTTTTACACTACTGGGTGTTCATTTAACTCTAACAGAGTGAATTCTCTGTTGGAACATTGCTGGAACATTCTCTGTTGGAGAGGAGTCAGTCAGTAGGCCTAAGCAGACAGGGAGAGTGACAACAGACAGACAGACATATAGTCTATGACCACTATTCTCGAACACTAAAGTCTTATCAAGGATTGAACGTTCTGAGTGAGAGTGAGTGGGCATGTATCTGTTTTAATGGATAAGAACAAGGGGAGGGGGAGTGAGCTTTATCTAACCTCTTCTCTCTGTATCTCGTCATCTGAAGGATGTAAAAAAAACTGTTAGACAAAGCCCAGGCTCCAACCCCAGTCTCAGCCTCTGCCCCAAACTCATACCCTTGCCTCAGCCCCAGACTACCCTCCCCGCTACCCAGGCTCAGACTACATGCCCTCTGGCTGGGGCTGCCTATGTGCCCTGTCTCAGATTCCACTGAATGTCATTTTCACTGTTAAAGGGGATATTGTTTCACTCAGCGATGCACATCCTTATGGCTCTCTCTAGGGAGTTCCCCCTAGCTCCCACTCCCCAGTGTTCTAACCCTCCAACCGCAACCCCTCTCTGATTTAAAACATGTATTTATAGACAAAGTATTTATTCAAATCTGTTATTTAATTTCCAGCTCTGCGTTTCTTTACGAAGGGGAGAAGCATATTGCTTTGGGTTGTTTGGATGGATGTTTGTTTCCAGGGTTGCGTCTCCAGGGGAGTGGCACACATGAAAATTCACATAGTGGAGGGAAGGAAGGAATAGCGGGTTGAAACAGCAGTAGGAGTAGAAGCTTTTGAGGTTTGAAATTTCTATTTCCACCATATAGTTCTGTGTGATCCCTACCCTCCTTCATCTCCCACAGTATATACTATTACATAATATTATTATGCTATTACATAATAACATACTATTACTCTTACTGGAATGGCCAGCTCAGAGGTTCAGCATTTGAGGATTACACAGTATGAAGGCGTTACACTGTAAATGCACGCAGGAGAAAGCATGTCGTAGGCATACTGTGTCTTTGTGTGTTTGAAATCAGCAATTAAAAAACGGCTGATGTTTTTATTAATGAAAGGAACGAAAGACTAAGCTGTGTTCAGTGCTGTTGCTGCCTTTTGTGTGACTGATTGGTAATTGATCAGTGATCCATCGTCGCAATGTTTTTTTGGCTGAGCCAGGGAAATTGTCAGTTGTTATTCTGCTGTGTGTGCCCTTCTTTTATGTGATGTGCTCTTTTACACGGCACCCTTCAGCAGAGGGCTCCCTCACCACTGCCAACCTATCAGACAGCTCATTCATCATCATGTCCTTCTGTCCACCCCCCCCCCCCCCCCCCCAGTTTGATGCACTCTCGAACATTTGTAAAATTTTAGCCACTAGTTTTGAAAATGGGCTCATGAGCCAGTGTACTACTTCATCCAATTGTGTACTATGTGATCTATTTCATATGCTATGTTACAAATCCAATTTGTGCAATAGGATACCAGTAGTGTAGTCATAAATTATTTGGTGGGTGGGCCTGCAGAAATGTGTATGGGCCAAAGAGAACAGTTAACTTCCTGCAATTATACACATTTAGCCATGGGACAAAGCTTAAAATGTGCAGTTTTACAGCTAATCTCATGCTATTCTACATATTTTGCCAGGAGGCTGAGGGAATATGATACATTTTTAAAATCTAATTCAAGCTAAAACATAGGTGTGTTGACTGCGATAAAGGCACTGGATTATAATTTATGAGATGCCTTGTTTGCTAAATGAATAAATGAAGCAGAGGCATGGTGCATATAGCCATAGAATCACAGAGACATATGCCTCAATGCGGTCATATCTGTGGCTTATTGGGGGTGTGGCTTTCAGTTAGTTATTTTAGGCCACCCATCCCATGAGAGTGGATGTCATTCCAGTGCACTGATTGCTATGAATTCTATCTGATGGTGCCTGCATGTTTAGGTAAAAAGACAAATAATGTCCCATTTGGAACACTGACAAGTAGAGAGCATAAAAAATATATACAATACCAGTCAAAAGTTTGGACACACCTATTCATTCAAGGGTTTTTCTTTATTTTGTACTATTTTCTACATTATAGAATAATAGTGAAGACATCAAAACTATGAAATAACATACATGGAATCATGTAGTGACCAAAAAGTGTTAATCAAATCAAAATATATTTTATATTTGAGATTCTTCAAAGTAGCCACCCTGAGCCTTGACGACAGCTTTGCACACTCTTGGCATTCTCTCAACCAGCTTCATGAGGTAGTCACCTGAAATGCATTTCAATTAACAGGTGTGCCTTGTTAAAAGTTAATTTGTGGAATTTCTTTCCTTCTTAATGCGTTTGACCCAATCGGTTATGTTGTGACAAGGTAGGGGTGGTATACAGAAGATAGCCCTATTTGGTAAAAGACCAAGTCCATATTATGGCAAGAACAGCTCAAAAAGTAAAGAGAAATGACAGTCCATCATTACTTTAAGTCATGAAGGTCAGTCAATCTGGAACATTTCAAGAACTTTGAAAGTTTCTTCAAGTGCAGTTGCAAAAGCATCAAGCGCTATGATGAAACGGGTTCTCATGAGGACTGCCACAGGAAAGGAAAACCCAGAGTTACTTCTGCTGCAGAGGATAAGTTCATTAGAGTTACCAGTCTCAGAAATCGGCAATTAACTGCACCTCAGATTGCAGACCAAATAAATGCTTCACACAGTTCAATAAACAGACACATAAACATCAACTGTTCAGAGGAGACTGCGTAAATCAGGCCTTTGAATTTCTGCAAAGGAACCACTACTAAAGGACACCAATAAAAAGAGTCAAAATGTGAGATTTTTGGTTCTAACGGCTGTGCCTTTGTGAGACACAGAGTAGGTGAACGGATGATCTCCGAATGTGTGGTTTCCACCGTCAAGCATGGAGGAGGAGGTGTTATGGTGTGAGGGTGCTTTGCTGGTGACACTGTCAGTGATTTATTTAGAATTCAAGGCACACTTAACCAGCATGGCTAGCACAGCATTCTACAGGAACACGCCATACCATATGGTTTGCTCTTAGTGGGACTGTCACAGGACAATGACCCAAAACATACCTCCAGGCTGTGCAAGGGCTATTTGACCAAGAAGCAGAGTGATGAGTGCTGCATCAGATGACCTATCCTCCACAATCACCCAACCTCAACCCAATTGACATGGTTTGGGATGAGTTGGACTGCAGAGTGTTGGAAAAGCAGCAAACAAGTGCTTGCATATGTGGGAACTCCTTCAAGACTGTTGGAAAAGCATTCCAGGAGACTACCTCATGAAGCTGATGAGAGAATGCCAAGAGTGTGCAAAGCTGTCATCAAGGCAAAAGGTGGCTACTTTGAAGAATCTAAAATATATATTTTGATTTGTTTAACACTTTTTTGGTTACTACATGATTCCATATATGTTATTTCATAGTTTTGATGTCTTCACTATTAATCTAGAATGTAGAAAATATTAAAATAAAGAAAAACCCTTGAATGAGTATGTAAAGCTCGTCTGAAGAAGTGGACCAAGATGCAGCGTGAGGTAGGTTAATCATATTCTTTAATGCTAACCAGGAAAACCAAGAAAGAGAAAACCAATGACACGTACAGCCTTGTAGGGCTCAACCGCAACAAACAACAACAAGATCCCACAACATAGGTGGGAAAAAAGGCTACCTAAGTATGATTCCCAATCAGAGACAACGATAGACAGCTGCCTCTGATAGCGAACCACACTCGGCCAAACACAAAGAAATACAACACATAGAATGCCCACCCAAATCACACCCTGACCAAACCAAATAGAGACATTAAAAGGCTCTCTAAGGTCAGGGAGTGATAGAGTAGGTGTGTCCTAACTTTTGACTGGTACTGTACATATTTATTGTTGTTGTTGCTCAGTCTGATTGGGTGGGCCTGGCTCCCCAGTGTTTGGGACCCGGCCCACCAAGGCCCACGTGGCTGTATAATACAAATGTGTTGTGCTTAAGATCCCAGAGTGCATCTTTAACAAGCTAATGTAGCAGAGGTGGTTCGGGTGAACTACGCCGGTGTGATGATGAGTAAGTAACTTTGTCTGAGACTTCAAGACTTGTGTTAGCGAGCTAACACATGGTTGTAGGAGGAAGGATCCCAATATTTTAACCCCAGTCCGTCTCACTTATACAAATCATTATTGAACGATGTAGCCTAAGGGCTTATCACATAAAGAGCATTCTCAATACGAGGCGCTGCAGATTCAGAGAACTACAGAGTCGTATCCCTACTGTATGTCTCTGCAGTTTACTGAATCTGCACCAACTTGTATTGAGGACAATCTTTATGCAATAAGCTCTTACATCGTTCAAGAATGATTGTGTAAATCAAACCAACTGTGGATTCAAAATGAAAAAAGTTTTTTGTCAAAAAACAGATCTCAGTCTTTGCTCTGTTTGACATGGCTGCGTGTGTGAGTGTGTGTGTCAGAGAGAATGAGAGAGAGAGAAAGAGTAGAGAGGGAGAGAAGGAGAGAGGGAGAGAGAAAATAGTTCACTGTCTCCTGTTTGACATATTCTGTCTGCTATCTTTTTCTGCTGGGAACTCCCTGGCTAAATCGGGAACGATATCTGCTCTGCTTCAGCGAGGAGGTCTTGCCCACATGGCCCTTCCATGGCAATCCAATTTTTTTCTAATAAAAAGGATAAAATCCCACTGGAAAGTTTCCTGAAAGCCAGCGTTTAACAAAGACTAGTCTGTGTTTCTACATCATAGCAAGGCAAGGGGCCCTTTTAAATTTCTAACAGAGCCTAGTCAGTACACTTGGTCTCAGCCAGCAGCATTTTATTTTCACAGTTTTGTTCCACTTGACGCAAGCAAGGAAACTTAGTTAGCGCACACAGTGTTCTGCTCCGTGTCGCATAAATAAACCCTTTCAACATTGGGCACTAGACGGAACAGGAAAACAAAGAGTTCTTGTCTCTCTGAGGTACACACAGGTCCCATCCTGTTGTTAGTTAGATCCTGGAAGGGCCCTTTACAAGAGGACATCCCTTGAGTTTTCCTGCTGTTTCCTATTGGAGAACAGGGCTTGAGGTGTGGATGTCTGTGGCAGACAACTCTAGTGCAGCCTCAGCCTCGCCATATGGTACACCTGATCCTCTTGACTCCCCACCATTTATATTTTAGTTATCAGACACTCTTATCCGAACGATATACAATCAGTGCACTTAACTAAAGTAGGTAAAACAACCACATGTACGTTTCCACCATCCCCTTTCTTTCTCCATTTACAGAACTCACTATTTCCACATTGCATCTGTAGGCTGTCTGGGCACACAGTACAGTACACTCTGTGACACTGACTATACCATTTAGCAATGCATCAGAACTAGCAGGAGGCCAGCTAAAGAAAATAGTTGGCAAATATTGAAACGCGTGTGGGTGTGTACTGTATAACCAGATGACTGAAGTAGCAGCTAACTGCCAGACTTTGAAGTATCACAGCTTTGCAAGGTGGTGGTGTGGTGATAGCCAATAAAAATACAGACCTGGAATTCGGAATAAGATCAATTCTGAATTGGGAGTCTCTAAAGCCAATTGCCATTCCATATTCCATTGATATCTTTGCCATTGCATTGATACCATTTTCATGGTCTCTGCTTTGTGGTTTTCAGCATACACCACACATACCATCATCCCTCCACCAACTGTCAGGGTTTCTCTGTGAAGATTGAACAGCACTTGGAGGACATTTGTAACAGCTATCTCTCCAACTGAACGTATCCGGGTTTTGGTTGGATCCTGCCTGGTATTCTTGGCATATGGTGTTCCTCCTGTGCTATGGAGGGTGAGTGGATTCCCCTGCAGGTTGGGGCAGATGGAGACAGTGGTCCTTGGCTTCAGGAGAAGAAAATGGAGGTGCATTAGACACACACTCATAAAAGAGGCATTTGGGTGGGACGAGCCCTGAATGCTGATTGGCTGAAAGCCATGGTATATCATACCGTATACCACGGGTATGACAACATTTATTTTTACTGCTCTAATTACGTTGGTAACCAGTTTATTATAGCAATAAGGCACATTGGGGGTTTGTGGTATATTGCAAATATACCATGGCTAAGGGCTGTATCCAGAAACTCCTCGTTGTGTCGTGCATAAGAGCAGCCCTTAGCTGTGGTATATTTGCCATATACCACACCCCCTCGGGCCTTATTGCTTAATTAGACCACAACCCACACAATTTTTGACTTTATAACATTCCCAGAAGGCATGGATTATTGAGTCATTATTGGTTTTACACGTCAGATATGTGTCACGTTCTGACCTTAGTTATTTTGTTATGTCTTTGTTTAGTATGGTCAGGGCGTGAGTTGGGTGGGTTGTCTATGTTCCTTTTTCAATGATTTGGGATTTCTGTGTTTGGCCTGGTATGGTTCTCAATCAGAGGCAGCTGTCAATCGTTGTCCCTGATTGAGAACCATACTTAGGTAGCCTGGTTTCACTTTTGAGTTGTGGGTGATTATTTTCCGTGTCAGTGTTTGTTCCACACGGAACTGTTTCGTTTTATTCACGTTGTTATTCACGTTGTAAGCAATATGAACCATACCACGCTGCGCATTGGTCCTCCGATCCTTCCTTCCTACTACTCCTCCCCGTTACAAAATGACTCTGCCATTGTGCTGTAGAATTTATGTTTTTTGTATCTTAATTCTAAAACATTAATTTATACTGGATTAACTTCTCAGTGATCCCTTCGCGCAACGGGATTGGTTTGACAACACCCAGTGAAATAGCAGTGGAACAGTGCGAGGAGGGATACCGAAGGATGGAGGCAGCACGGCAGCGCGGCTGGGACAAGAGGCAGCCCCAAAAATGCACGGTGGACCAGGCAGGCACCGTGCTATGCCGTGAGGCGCACGGTTTCCCCGGTGCGCAGGCATAGCCTGGTGCGTTACATAGCAGCGCCTCGTATCGGCCAGGCTAGAGTAGGCATCGAGCCAGGTGCCATGAAGCCGGCTCAGCGCATCTGGTCTCCAGTGCGTCTCCTCGGGCGGGGTACATGGCACCAGCCCTACGCATGGTGTCCCCGGTTCGCCAGTACAGCCCAGTGCAGTCTATTCCACCTCGCCGCACTGGCCTAGCTACGGGGAGTATTCAGCCAGGTAGGGTTGTGCAGGCTCGGTGCTCGAGACCTCCAGTGCGCCTCCACGGTCCGGTCTATCTGGTGCCTCCTCCACGCACCAGCCCTCCGGTGGCAGCCCCCGCACCAGGCTGTCTCTCCGTCTCCTCCCTACAGGTGCTCCCGCCTGCTCAGCGCTGTCAGAGTCTACCGTCTGTCCAGCGCTGCCAGAGTCTCCCTCCTGTCCAGCGCTGCCAGAGTCTCCCTCCTGTCCTGAGCTGCCAGAGTCTCCCGTCTGTCCTGAGCTGCCAGAGTCTCCCGTCTGTCCTGAGCTGCCAGAGTCGCCCGTCTGTCCTGAGCTGCCAGAGTCGCCTGTCTGTCCTGAGCTGCAAGAGTCGCCCGTCTGTCAGGAGCTGCCAGAGCCGTCCGTCAGTCAGAAGCTGCCAGAGCCGCCCGTCAGTCAAAAGCTGCCAGAGCCGCCCGTCAGTCAGGAGCTGTCAGAGATGCCCGTCAGTCAGGAGCTGTCAGAGATGCCCGTCAGTCAGGAGCTGCCAGAGCCACCCGTCAGTCAGGAGCTGCCCGTCAGTCAGGAGCTGCCAGAGCCGCCCGTCAGCCAGGAGCTGCCAGAGCCGTCCGTCAGCCAGGAGCTGCCAGAGCTGCCCGTCAGTCAGAAGCTGCCAGAGCCGCCCGTCAGTCAAAAGCTGCCAGAGCCGCCCGTCAGTCAGGAGCTGTCAGAGATGCCCGTCAGTCAGGAGCTGTCAGAGATGCTCGTCAGTCAGGAGCTGCCAGAGCCACCCGTCAGTCAGGAGCTGCCCGTCAGTCAGGAGCTGCCAGAGCCGCCCGTCAGCCAGGAGCTGCCAGAGCCGTCCGTCAGCCAGGAGCTGCCAGAGCCGTCCGTCAGCCAGGAGCTGCCAGAGCCGTCCGTCAGCCTGGAGCTACCAGAATAGCCCGTCAGTCTGGAGCTACCAGAATAGCACGGCACTCCGGAGCTGCCGGAATCGCCCTTCACTCCGGAGCTGCCGGAGTCTCCCGCCTGTCCGGTGCTGCCGGAATCTCCCGTCCATTTGGGACCCATTGCTAGGGTCCCCAGTCCGAGGTCGGCGGCAAGGGTCGCCGCTCTAAAGAGGCCACTGAGGCGGTTATGGAGGCGGAGAAAGATTATGGTGGAGTGGGGTCCACGTCCCGCGCCTGAGCCGCCACCGCGGACAGACACCCACCCAGACCCTCCCCTATAGATTCTGGTTTTGCAGCCGGAGTCCGCACCTTGGGGGGACTCTGCCATTGTGCTGTAGAATTTATGTTTTTTGTATCTTGTATAATAAATTCTAAAACATAAATTTATGCTGGATTAATTTCTTAGTGATCCCTCCAGACTCTTCCAGATCCGCCAGCCAGCCAGGATCTGCCAGAACCGCCAGCCAGCCAGGATCTGCCGGATCCAACTACCTGCCTGAGCTTCCTCTCAGTGCTGAGCTTCCTCTCAGTGCTGAGCTTCTTCTCAGTCCCGAGCTACCCCTCAGTCCCGAGCTGCCTCAGTCCCGAGCTGCCCCTCAGTCCAGTGGGGTTCTGGGTGAGGACTAGGCCATGGTCGGCGGCGAGGGTGGACTATCCAAGGACGCGAGGAGGAGGGACTAAGACTTTGATAGAGTGGTGTCCACGTCCCGCGCCGGAGCCGCCACCATGGACAGAAGCCCACCCGGACCCTCCACTATGGTTTTTGGTGTGCGTCCGGGAGTCCGCACCTTGGGGGGGGGGGGGGTTCTGTCATGCCCTGGTCGAAGTATTTTGTGTTTATTTTCATTTATTTGGTCAGGCCAGGGTGTGGCATGGGTTTTTGTATGTGGTGTGTTGGGATTGTAGCTTAGTGGGGTGTTCTAGTGAAGTCTATGGCTGTCTGAAGTGGTTCTCAATCAGAGGCAGGTGTTTATCGTTGTCTCTGATTGGGAACCATATTTAGGCAGCCATATTCTTTGGGTGTTTTGTGGGTGATTGTCCTTAGTGTCCTTGTTCATGTCACTGTATTCGTTTGCACAAGATAGGCTGTTTCGGTTTTTCACGTTATGTTTTGTAGTGTTTTGTATCGATTCGTGTTTTACGTTAGTTTAAATAAACATGGATCACAATCTACACGCTGCATTTTGGTCCGACCCTCTTTCTACCGAAGAAAGCCGTTACAGGTTCACTTGAAAAAGATTTCTGTAGATTGTGAGTTACTGTTTTTCTTTTTCCTATTGCCATTATCCACATACATTTTACATCCTGAGATTTTAGAGTACTCTGAAAATATTTTTAGCAAAGGGGACATTGAGTTTTCGATATTGGTCAAGTATATCAAGAGATCATCTGCAAAGAAGTTTCATTTATATTCATGTTTACCAATACCTGTTACGTTTGGGTCCTGTCTAATTCTTTCTGCAATTGCCAGTGCAAACAGGAGATGGGAGGGGGGACATCCCAGTCTTGTGCCCTTTTCTAAAGCAATTTAATCAGATAATGTCTTATTTGTGTATAATTTTATTTAGGACATTTATATAATATTTGTATTAAATGTATTATTTCAGTTGGAAAGTTGAAAGCTTCCAAAGCTTTGAATAGAAAAGTCCCATCCCTTGAGGTTGGAGAGAAAAATGTAAATTTTAAAGTTAATTTCCAGCAGTTCTACACATTTTGCCATGGGGCGGAGAGAATTTGTTCAGTTTTAAAGCTAATTTCCTGCAATTCTACACATTTTACCATGACTTGTGCCATGATATCTGAGTGATATCAAAGGGGGCCGACATGGGCTAATTGAGTGACTGTGAGTGACTGAAATAACAAAACCAAATTGCTGATGCACAAGCAAATTTCGAACTTGCACATTGTGTATTCTACTAATCTATCTCTCAACAGTATGTTGAGACCCTGATTGAGGCCCTAAGTGACAGCTTATGCCTGGAGCCGGCCCTGGAAAAGGCCATTCAAGACAGTTATAAGTGTTTACAGCATCAACAGCCATTATTGATAAATGTATATCTTGTTATTTTGCGTGTTATATTAAACTGAAACATGTTCTTGTATTTCCTAGTAAGGGTGTATTTTTTTATAAACCCTGTTTTATGTGTATCAAGTCTGGTAAGATGTTTGCCATTCTATTGCTTATAAGCTTTATTATTATTTTATTGTCACAACTTATTAAACTTATGAATCTATAATCAGTCGGAGACCCTCCAGATTTTCTGAATTAATTACAATTTCATTGATCGGAAACAACAGTCCTATATTCATTTCATTCACCTGTAAGAAAGCCTGTCCCTTTAAGAGTGACTCACGACATCACAGCTAGCAGCATGAGCTCACAGTGTTAATTAGCCTAACTCCCAAGTTTAGCTCACTACCTGTGGCTGTGCAGAGAATCTTCGGTTTTATAACATGTTTTATCCTTCATTGTGAGTGAATGCAAGAACTGTACAGTATTTGTTTCCTTATGTTTCCTGACGAAGTTGTCAATGTTTTAGTCATATTTTCGTCATTGTACACAGTGGCGATTTTAGCATGCAAACCTAGGTGGGGCAAACTCCCCAATTTTTTTTTGTATGCATGTCAGCAAAGCCACTACACAAGACAACACTGAACAATACATGAATTGCACTATAACGGTGACAAACGGAGCCCACAAACTGTTAGGGCCTTCATAAAGCTGTCCCAATAGCAGAGTCCCAACACCTTACTACTGCTACACCTGGCTATCAGCGGAGCCTTGTGTCATGACGTTGCCCTCTTTGGGTACAGAAAGCCCCATCCCCCTCTCCCTGCCTCCCCCTTTGCCTCCTTCAACTAGGCTGTTGTGGTCAGAGAGAGGTCGTAAATTCCTGAGGAGAAGACCCTGCCTCGTGGCCACACAGTATAAGAGAGAGAGTGAATTTTCATAGAGAACAAAGGAATTTCTTCCACCTCACAGAACTTGAGGCCCGAAGAAATTCCATGTTCCGTAGAAAGTATAAAAGATTGGTAAAGAATCCAGCTACGAACTGGTCCGTTTGTTACAACTTGGGGAAGCTCATGGGAGACGGTGTGGCCACGTTACCATAACGCTGTTTATATAATAGCCTCAGATATGAGGTTTACATCTACTTGTTGTATAAGATGAATGAGTGAGTATGATACTGTTTGTAAAATTGTGTAATGTGATTTTGGACTGTTTAATGAAGGAAACTCCAATTCCCTTTTGAGTTGAACTAAATCAGCCCATGAGCCATTAAACTCTTAGACTATCAATACCGACAGAATAAGAACAAGACCTTGATATTAATTACTAGTCTGCAGCTAGGAATTCGGTATGATTGAATGACAACCGCCGAAACATACATTCTACAACAACATGAATGAATGTCACTCTGAACTATCCAATATAACCACGACAGAGAGAAAGAGACGGACAATTCAAAGAAACAAACTTTTCAACAGCGATCAAGACGACACACTGAGCGTAATATATATATGGATTGCAATTGTTCCCGAATGAGTGAGCGTTCATGTGTAAAGGATTAGCATTTCAATTGTTATAATTATCAACTCTGTAGTGACTTCTCAGCTGACCCCCATTCCCCGTTTTGTCCACCAAGCCGCGATGCCGGTTTAGCCCACTAGGGCACATTCCCTTATAATTTCTTGTAACCATATTGACTTTCTTTGTTTGTTTATGTATTTCTGTGAATTACTTAGTTAGTAATAAATAAATGATTTAAGACAATTGATGTATGGATGACTCATAATGAAGACTGGGTTCGTGCAGATAACCAACAATTTATGACGTTTGGAATGAGACTAACGTGAGGAAAAATAAGTAATTAATTAATCAGAAGACTATTTGATCAGATATAAAATATCTGAAAAGTTATTTTAGGAAATTATAACTTTGTAATATGAATATTTTCCTTGGTGCCCCGACTTTCTAGTTAATTACAGTTACATGATTAATCAGTTTAATCGCGTAATACTAATTACAGAGAATCTTTGATAAAAACTAAGTCTTCAATTGAATGATAGTAAAGACATGACACTTGTCTGGCAGCAAAACAGTTCATTCAGCCAAATGTAATGCCTTTAAAAAAACAGCTGATATGGCTGACTCGCTTAAACAAATGTGGTTTCTACTGACACTTGAGATGTACAAACCATGTTATAAGGGGACGACGAGCGGATAAGAGGCAATCCATAATTCCGATTAAGACATTAATGTGCGAGCTCGGACGGACGTAGTCAATATACAGTGGGGCAAAAAAGTATTTAGTCAGCCACCAATTGTGCAAGTTCTCCCACTTAAAAAGATGAGAGAGGCCTGTAATTTTCATAATAGGTGCACTTCAACTATGACAGACAAAATGTGGAGAAAAAAAATCCAGAAAATCACAATGTAGGATTTTTAATTAATTTATTGGCAAATTATGGTGGAAAATAAGTATTTGGTCAATAACAAAAGTTTATCTCAATACTTTTTTAAATACCCTTTGTTGGCAATTGACAGAGGTCAAACATTTTCTGTAAGTCTTCACAAGGTTTTCACACACTGTTGCTGGTATTTTGGCCCATTCCTCCATGCAGATCTCCTCTAGAGTAGTGATGTTTTGGGGCTGTTGCTGGGCAACACAGACTTTCAACTCCCTCCAAAGATTTTCTGTGGGGTTGAGATCTGGAGACTGGCTAGGCCACTCCAGGACCTTGAAATGCTTCTTACGAAGCCACCCCTTCATTGCCCTGGCGGTGTGTTTGGGATCATTGTCATGCTGAAAGACCCAGCCACGTTTCATCTTCAATGTCTTTGATGATGGAAGGAGGTTTTCACTCAAGATCTCACGATACATGGCCCCATTCATTCGTTCCTTTACACGGATCAGTCGTCCTGGTCCCTTTGCAGAAAAACAGCCCCAAAGCATGATGTTTCCACCCCCATACAGTAGGTATGGTGTTCTTTGGATGCAACTCAGCATTCTTTCCAAAAACATTTTTGGACTCACGTTGTTGTGTTGTGCTCACTTGAACAGGAAGATTGCACAGCTGTGCTCACTTTATGGTGCTTTCAAGACAACTGGGAACTCTGAAAAAAAGAAGGCCGAATCATGACGTCAGTGATCTTTAAGGTCGGAGCTCTAGAAAGAGGCCTGAGTTCCCGACTTGAAATTCTGAGTTGGATGACTGTTCAAAACGTATTTTCTAGTCTTAAACTCACTGAAGTCTGAGATTTCTGAGTTTCCAGTTGTTCTGAACGCGGCAGAAGTCATGCTGGAGTGACAGCATAGCCAATGTTGAATATTTATTTTTTAAGCTTAGAAAAGAGATCCTTAAACCCAGACTTGGACCACACACTCACTCCACTGAATAGCAGGCTAGTAATTGCTTTGCAATGCTTGCAGTTAGACACTGATTCCTTCCAAACCACTCATTTTTGAATGTGCAATTTCCAACTTGTTGTGTAATGTTTATGGCCGATGAGCACCGATACATTTTAGCCATCATTTCTCTTCATATGACAAGGATTGAAAAGGATTTGCCAGTAGATTTTCGACTTGATTCATGATGATGACTGCTAGCTAAGATTTTGAAAATATGATGTTGACATGATCAGTCCAATCAAAGCTACGGTAGAGATAACGTGATTTGACTCAATTTTATCTGTGGCCAAAGACCTTGAGCCTTCTTGGATGAGCACTTCTAATGTAACTCTATGGCAGCACCCAAGGGGCTTGAATTTTCGAGTACCTCAGCAAAAATTGTAGAATACGAGTGAAGACATCAAAACTATGAAATAACACAAATGAAATTATACAGTAATCAAAAAAGTTAGATTTGAGATTCTTCAAAGTAGCCACTATTTGCCTTCATGACAGCTTTGCACACTCTTGGCATTATCTCAGCCATTCATGAGGTAGTCACCTGGAATGCATTTCAATTAACAGGTGTGCCTTCTTAAAAGTTCATTTGTAGAATTTATTTCATTCTTGATGCATTTGAGCCAATCAGTTGTGTTGTGACAAGGTAGGAGTGGTATACAGAAGATATCCCTATTTAGTAAAAGACCAAGTCTATATTATGGCAAGAACAGCTCAAATAAGCAAAGAGAAACTACAGTCCATTATTACTTTAAGACATGAAGGTCAGTCAATATGGAACATTTCAAGAACTTTGAAAGTTTCTTCAAGTGCAGTCGTAAAAACCATCAGGCACTATGACGAAACTGGCTCTCATGAGGACTGCCACAGGAAAGGAAGACCCAGAGTTACCTCTGCTGCAGAGGATAAGTCCATTAGAGTTACCAGCCTCAGAAATTGCAGCACAAATAAATGCTTCACAGAGTTCAAGTAACAGACACATCTCAACATCAACTGTTCAGAGGAGACTGTGTGAATCAGGCCTTCATGGCCGAATTGCTGCAAAGAAACCACTACTAAAGGACATCAATAAGAACAAGAGACTTGCTGGGCCAAGAAACACGAGCAATGGACATTAGACCGGTGGAAATCTGTCCTTTGGTCTGATGAGTCCAAATGTGAGATTTTTAGTTCCAACCGCCGTGTCTTTGTGAGACGCAAAGTAGGTGAACGGATGATCTCGCATGTGTGGTTCCCACCGTGAAGCATGGAGGAGGTGTGATGATGTTGGGGTGCATTGCTGGTGACACTGTCAGTGATTTATTTCGAATTCAAGGCAAACTTAACCAGCATGGCTACCACAGCATTCAGCAGCGATACGCCATCCTATCTGGTTTGCGCTTAGTAGGACTATCATTTGTTTTCAACAGAGCAATGACCCAACACACCTCCAGGCTGTGTAAGGGCTAAGGTATATCTCACTGGTCACCCCCAAAGCCAATTCCTCCTTTGGTCATCTTTCCTTCCAGTTCTCTGCTGCCCATGACTGGAACGAATTGCAAAAATCTCTGAAGCTGGAGACTCACATCTCCCTCACTAGCTTTAAGCACCAGCTGTCAGAGCAGCTTACAGATCACTGCACCTGTACATAGCCCATCTGTAAACAGCCCATCTATCTACCTACCTCATCCCCATACTGGTATCTATTTATTTATTATTTTGCTCCTTTGCACCCCAGTATCTCTATCTGCACAATCATCTTCTGCCGATCTACCATTCCAGTGTTTAATTGCTATATTATAATTACTTCGCCACCATGGCCTATTTATTTCCTTAACTTACCTAATTTGCACTCACTGTATATAGACTTTTTGTTTTCTTTTGTTCTACTGCATTATTGACTGTATGTTTTGTTTAATCCATGTGTAGCTCTGTGTTGTTGTATGTGTCGAATTGCTACGCTTTATCTTGGCCAGGTCGCAGTTGCAAATGAGAACTTGTTCTCAACTAGCCTACCTGGTTAAATAAAGGTGAAATAAAATCAAATACAAATTTGACCAAGAAGGATAGTGATGGAGTGCTGCATCAGGTGACCTGACCTCCACAATCACCTGACCCCAACCCAATTGAGAAGGTTTGGGATGAGTTGGTCAGCAGAGTGAAGGAAAAGCAGCCAACAAGTGCTCAGCATATGTGGGAACTCCTTCAAGACTGTTGGAAAAGCATGCCAGGTGAAGCTGGTTGAGAGAATGCCAAGAGTGTGCTATTAAATAAAGTGTAGCTACTTTGAAGAATCTAAAATATATTTTGATTTGTTTAACACGTTTTTGGTCACTACATGATTCCATGTATGTTATTTCATAGTTTTGATGTCTTTACTATTATTCTACAATGTAGAAAATAGAAAAAAATAAAGAAAAACCCTTGAATGAGTAGGTGTGTCCAAACTTTTGACTGGTACTGTATAAAAACTCTTTGATGTACAATTAAAAGTCAAATACACTGTATTTAAAACAGCCAGCAATAATCTAATGAAATCAGAGCTTTTGAAATTATACCTAGGCTGAATATATGCCTTACACAACCGTAAGACCCACTAATAATTGAATATTTATTTTGCAATAATCACTGATCTGGCTTTCAGGTCTGTCTATAAAAATGCCCTTTTTGTTACAATTCTAACCAGAACCAAGCATAATGCCCATTCACTAATATTTTAGAAAATTAACACCTGTCTCATAAACAATATCTCAAGCATAAGTCCACGTGCTAGTGAGTAGCCGGCTAATATTTATATTTCAAGTTTAGCCAACTGGGATCTAGGTATAATTTCACAAGCTCTGAATTCAGCTAACAAGGCAAAACAGTTGTTATGAACACACCCTTCTGTCCGTCTCCAACAGTTTGAACAGCATGCTAGCCTGTCCACTTTGTTCAGATGTTTCAATCAAGTGGCCTACCTTATTTCTCAGAATGAGAACGAGTTGCCAGTTCCTTATATAATTGTTTTATGCATATTGCACATTTATAAAACACAGACTAAACAGCTAGTATAGCAATCTTTATTTGACTAAAATGCAACTAGAGATACGTGGTACCGTAATGTGCGCACGGCCAACTGAGCATTCATTTGTCAGAATTAATGTTCACTGGTACATCCATTTTAGTAGTCTGCTCTTCTCAAAATTTTAGGGGTTGAAACATAAACAGGGTATGGTTCGAAAGGTTAACTTCTCCTCTAATACAGTAAAATAATATCAGGAAGAAGTGATCACTCATTTTTGTTGTTGTGAGTGGTAGGGAGAGGGGCTTGGGAGAAAGAGGCGAAGCGGGAGGTTTCACTCTCGCCAAAATCTGTCCAAAATCAGCCCAATACGTTTCTATGCGCTTATTTTGAACCTAAACTTGTCACCTGCCTTCTCGCCTTTGGGACAACGACTCCCATTGTTAGGGCTTAGACTTGAGCATCTCGTAAAATACAAATCTCTGGTGTAAATGGGAAGGTGCACACAGCACAGAAGGAGCGAATGAGACGATACCAAAAATACAACAAGAGAGCAAGCATACATAAATGCTCATAAAAACGAAAAAATAAAAATAAAACTTGATTCTGCGATACAGGCGTTTGGAATATCGAGCAAAAACATAAATTCTATTTAATCAAATTAATTCGATATATGGCCCAGCCCTATCGTAAACAACCTCCAACCTCATTTTAGAGAATTTGGCAGTACATCCAACCGGCCTCACAACTGCAGGCCACGTGTAACCACGCCAGCCCAGGACCCCCACATCCGACTTCTTCACCTGCGGGATGATCTGAGACCAGCCACCTGGACAGCTGAAGAAACTGAAGAGTATTTCTGTCTGTAATAAAGCCTTTTTGTGGGGAAAACAGTCTGATTGGCAAGGCCTGGCTCCCCAGTGGGTGGGCCAATGCCCTCCCAGGCCCAGCCAGGGTCTAATTAATTGATTTAAATCGACTGATTTCCTTATATGAACTGTAACTCAGTAAAACCTTTGAAATTGTTGCGTGTTGCATTAATATTTTTGTTCAGTATATTTAATAAATATGATGAAAGGGTTTCTGAAGGAAATACTGCCATTTGGGATGAAAACAACATAGGCTGAGATGCTGGTTCTGGTAAGGAGTGAAATTTCCACTAACCTTGTATAACCGCCCTCCATGGCACTGCCCTTATCTTGCCATGGACTGTCTCTCCACACCCAAACTGCCAACCTTTATCATTCGCACTTTCTCACACACGCACAACCCACAAAACTCTTTCTTCCTCCTAATATAAATCAAATCAAATCAAATCAAATCAAATCAAATTTTATTTGTCACATACACATGGTTAGCAGATGTTAATGCGAGTGTAGCGAAATGCTTGTGCTTCTAGTTCCGACAATGCAGTAATAACAAGTAATCTAACTAACAATTCCAAACTACTGTCTTGTACACAGTGTAAGGGGATAAAGAATATGTACATAAGGATATATGAATGAGTGATGGTACAGAGCAGCATAGGCAAGATACAGTAGATGGTATCGGGTACAGTATGTACAAATGAGATGAGTATGTAAACAAAGTGGCATAGTATAGTATAAAGTGGCTAGTGATACATGTATTACATAAGGATACCGTCGATGATATAGAGTACAGTATATACGTATGCGTATGAGATGAATAATGTAGGGTAAGTAACATTTATATAAGGTAGCATTGTTTAAAGTGGCTAGTGATATATTTACATCATTTCCCATCAATTCCCATTATTAAAGTGGCTGGAGTTGAGTCAGTGTCAGTGTGTTGGCAGCAGCCACTCAGTGTTAGTGGTGGCTGTTTAACAGTCTGATGGCCTTGAGATAGAAGCTGTTTTTCAGTCTCTCGGTCCCAGCTTTGATGCACCTGTACTGACCTCGCCTTCTGGATGATAGCGGGGTGAACAGGCAGTGGCTCGGGTGGTTGATGTCCTTGATGATCTTTATGGCCTTCCTGTGACATCGGGTGGTGTAGGTGTCCTGGAGGGCAGGTAGTTTGCCCCCGGTGATGCGTTGTGCAGACCTCACTACCCTCTGGAGAGCCTTACGGTTGAGGGCGGTGCAGTTGCCATACCAGGCGGTGATACAGCCCGCCAGGATGCTCTCGATTGTGCATCTGTAGAAGTTTGTGAGTGCTTTTGGTGACAAGCCGAATTTCTTCAGCCTCCTGAGGTTGAAGAGGCGCTGCTGCGCCTTCTTCACGATGCTGTCTGTGTGAGTGGACCAATTCAGTTTGTCTGTGATGTGTATGCCGAGGAACTTAAAACTTGCTACCCTCTCCACTACTGTTCCATCGATGTGGATAGGGGGGTGTTCCCTCTGCTGTTTCCTGAAGTCCACAATCATCTCCTTAGTTTTGTTGACGTTGAGTGTGAGGTTGTTTTCCTGACACCACACTCCGAGGGCCCTCACCTCCTCCCTGTAGGCCGTCTCATCGTTGTTGGTAATCAAGCCTACCACTGTTGTGTCGTCCGCAAACTTGATGATTGAGTTGGAGGCGTGCGTGGCCACGCAGTCGTGGGTGAACAGGGAGTACAGGAGAGGGCTCAGAACGCAACCTTGTGGGGCCCCAGTGTTGAGGATCAGCGGGGAGGAGATGTTGTTGCCTACCCTCACCACCTGGGGGCGGCCCGTCAGGAAGTCCAGTACCCAGTTGCACAGGGCGGGGTCGAGACCCAGGGTCTCGAGCTTGATGACGAGCTTGGAGGGTACTATGGTGTTGAATGCCGAGCTGTAGTCGATGAACAGCATTCTCACATAGGTATTCCTCTTGTCCAGATGGGTTAGGGCAGTGTGCAGTGTGGTTGAGATTGCATCGTCTGTGGACCTATTTGGGCGGTAAGCAAATTGGAGTGGGTCTAGGGTGTCAGGTAGGGTGGAGGTGATATGGTCCTTGACTAGTCTCTCAAAGCACTTCATGATGACGGATGTGAGTGCTACGGGGCGGTAGTCATTTAGCTCAGTTACCTTAGCTTTCTTGGGAACAGGAACAATGGTGGCCCTCTTGAAGCATGTGGGAACAGCAGACTGGTATAGGGATTGATTGAATATGTCCGTAAACACACCGGCCAGCTGGTCTGCGCATGCTCTGAGGGCGCGGCTGGGGATGCCATCTGGGCCTGCAGCCTTGCGAGGGTTAACACGTTTAAATGTCTTACTCACCTCGGCTGCAGTGAAGGAGAGACCGCATGTTTTCGTTGCAGGCCGTGTCAGTGGCACTGTATTGTCCTCAAAGCGGGCAAAAAAGTTATTTAGTCTGCCTGGGAGCAAGACATCCTGGTCCGTGACTGGGCTGGGTTTCTTCCTGTAGTCCGTGATTGACTGTAGGCCCCAAAAATATAACAGACCAATAGGGAAAGGAACGGGAAGGCGAGGGCAATAATGGTGGAAATAAAAACAGTGCCTCAATTATTAAAATGATGTTAATGGAGGTCAGCAGAGGCTAAAGCTCTGTTGGCTGGTCTGGGCCTCAGTCGGAAAAACACTGACTGTGTGACTCAAACAGCCCCAAAATACATCATAAATCAATTAATGAAGTGTCATGTCTGGATCCTCAGGGATCGCTGCACAGCCTGAACAGTCTGCCCTGTCTGCTGTCCATTCAGCACTGCTGTCAAGGGAGCATGTGAGGACAATGTGTTTGTAGCGATCTCTGCTGGTGAAGATAGGAAACTGCATCTTAGTGCATCATAGAAGTAATGGAAAATGGGACAACAGTGCCACCTGCTGTCTCATTCATACCAGTACAGGAACGGAGTAATGCATGGTGCAGTAACAATATTTGTTTTTATTTTTATTATTTTACCTTTATTTAACTAGGCAAGTCAGTTAAGAACAAATTCTTATTTTCAATGACGGCCTAGGAACAGTGGGTTAACTGCCTATACAGAGCTCTGACATCACCAACATCTGGAAGAGGAGCCAGCCAATCAAAGACGTCTGCACAGCAGCCAGAGCGCAGCCAAGAAAACAAACAGCATCACGCAGGAACTCCTATTCACAGTTCCCAGTTCCCTACAAACACACACAAGCACATCTGCACGAGTGCATACACACACGCACGCGCACGCGCACGTGCACACTAACAGTTCATAGTATAAAACAGGTAAACAAGTTGGAAACAACTTTCTTCTTGTTCAAATTGAGAGGATATTGGCTTGGGTTAGATCTCTGATGAATGCAGGCTAGGATTGTGTAGTCACAGGAAGATGCTGTCTAGTTATAATTACATCACACTGGCAACAATGTTGGTAAAAGTATAGAAGTACCAGCCTACAGTGGGATATAGGTAAGCGCGCGCACACACACACACACACACACACACACACACTGTTACTTAATATTGAATGTGCAAGTAGACAATAGTATCCCTCTCTACTGTTGCAAAGAGTTACTTCACTTTGAGTGCACTGGTGGTAAAATATATAGAGAGACTTGTGATTGGCTTACCATGGTCATATGACTGCAGACGCTTGGCCTAGTAGTTGAGCTTTCCATATGGAAGGGTGCTCAGTTACATTCGGCAGTTGGTCTATTTTTTCTTTTTTTAGGGGGTCGGAACAGAGTTATAAATAATTTGTACACTGCAGAATCTCAAACAGATATAGCATTTGAGAAAAAGATAATAATTTCAAACCTTGATTGCATTGGGATACACAATCACATATGCCTCTCTGCTTAGGTGTGGGGATACTTGGGAACAGATTTCCTAAATTAAAATCACTTTGAGCTCATATTGTTTTGTTCTCAGGTGACTTTAGGGGCCAAATAAAATCACACACGGGCTGAATTTGGCCCGCAGGCCACCTGTTTTGGGAACTCTGCCATATGGTATAGATCAGATGTACACCAGGGGAATTCCTCCATGCCTACATTTACATTGAAAACCACCTCATAAAACACGGTAGAGATTCAGTACACCATCAGAGGAAGCACCTTCTTCCTGGAATAGACTCTCTGCTCTGTATAAAAAAAACTCTCCCTCCTCTCTTTTTCTCCTCTCCCTGGGTTTCTCTCTCCCAGTCTTTCTCTGTTCTCTCTCTCTCTCTCCTTCTCTCTCTCTGTGTCACTGTCTGTCTGTCTGTCTGTCTGTCTGTCTGTCTGTCTGTCTGTCTGTCTGTCTGTCTGTCTGTCTCTCTCTCTCTCTATGTATCTCTATCTCTCTCTCTCTCTGTCTCTCTCTCTCTATCTCTCTCTCTCTCTCTAAGGAGACCACCCAGGATCATGTTTTCAGAGCAAGCTACATCTCCTTGGACTCAGACATAGGCTATAACACACACCACAGTTCTTGAAGGCATGAAGCTCTCCAAACCAGAAAGACTACGGTGTGGATAGTGGATACCTAAGGCCATTATCAAACTGTTTTAAACAGCAACTCCCATAATGATGTTTTACCTAATTTAGTTCAGAATTAGCTGTTATGTGACATCAATGTTGGCCTACCAGTCCAGGACATGTGTTGCCTAATCATGGTCTTCTATTCTACTCAGTTTTGCTCTTATCCTTTACAAAACAAAGGAGTGATCATACGATAATTAAACTATACTTTGTCTGATAGTAATTGAAAACACATAGTCTACAATATAGCCTAGTTAAAGACTACAGCATTATCCATCTCTCTCTTCCCTTTGAAGATGACGGGACAATGAATAGGCTAGATCAGGGTTATTCAACTCTTACCCTAAGAGATCTGGAGCCTGCTTTTCTCTTCTACCTGATAATTAATTGCACACTCCTGGTTTTCCAGGTCTAAATAAATCTCTGGTTCGAGGGGAACAATGAAAAAAAGCAGTGGAACTGGCTTCAGTGAGGTTGAGGGGGCTAGACAGAGGGAGATATGAACATACATTTGTAAAGGAACTGGCCACAATCAAATGTTTTTTTTTTTTTGTAGGCTACTCAAACAGCAACAGTTTAATAGTTTATAAATGTTCCCGTTAGTTTTGAAATAACACAGCACTGTTGTGTTGCGTGCAGGTAGGCAGGCGGGGTAGTGAGAGGGCAACGATGCTGAATAGTGCCCCCCCCCACTGCAGCCCACTCCTCGTTCGTGCACTGACTTTCCAGGAGAAACCGCTTTGTTACGAACTGTATCCACATTTTACGCGGGTTACTCAAGTCCGCCTCAATTAAAAAATACAGCAGGACTACCCGGACGAGTAGTTGTTGGAGAAATAACGCGTACTGTCTCTTTAAGATCTCTTGGCTAGTCTGCTTCGTATTGATCAATCCACCATTTTCCAACACACAGCGGCGGCAGTGGTAACAGCGACGGCCCCTGCGAGAGATAGCCCTACCTGGAGACGCCAGGACCCGGGGCAGTCATGGCAGCGAACATGTACCGGGTTGGAGGTAAGGGGAACACAGCTATGGACAATTTTGTGTCTCGTTCTCCCTGGTTCGTCGCGGGTTTTGCAGCATGGTTTTGTCTTTTTTTATTTTATTTCCTAAAGCTAAAGTGCCTTGTGCTTTCAGTCGGTGATGAAGATGATGGTGACTGTGAGGAGGAGGAGGATGGTGATGAAGAGTCTCGTAGGGACCCCGGGTCCCCCCCCCCCCCCCTCTCGTTGTTTCTAAACGTCTCGCTGTTGTCACACAAACCATTATGGTCGTCTTTAGAGTTAACATTTTTTTTGTTTCTATTAAAGTAATTATTCAACGGTTTCGCTTTTAAAAGTAAGTTCGGCTTGCCAGTCGGCTGGCTAACGCATTAGTTGGCTAACAGGCTATTTGGCTCTGGTGAGAGAGTTGAGCATTTTGAGGCAGAGCACGGTAACGTTAACTGCTGCTGGCCTCTGAAGTTGTACTTTCAGAGTAATGAAAATACATTACGATGGTGCCTATTGTCTAATCAGAGCATATGGAATGTTATATTAGACCGACCTTCTTTTTTTTTTTGTCTATATCAAATGAATCAGCGTTTTGCATTTCATAATATGTACCACTTTACAGTAACAATAGCTACCTAGCAAGGTTAGTCTACTCGGGTTCAAGTTGACTTAAATTTAGTTTTCAACTCACCTGGCTCGTTCGGTGCATACTGAGGTCCGGTGTCACACTCCCTCCCCCTTGCAATACATTTGAATCATCAAATTGGCAACTGTATCCAGCAGTAGGCTAGTCATGCCACAGGTTTTAAACCAAGCTTCATTCATTGTTAGCTGGTGTGTGAACATGTTTCTGTTCGACCACGACAGTGTGTGTTCAGCAGCACCAGTTGTGGATTGTGATGGATGGGGTCAATGTGACCAGTCCTAGAGGAAACGATGTTTTACTTATTTTTATTGGAACAATTTAACACGGAGGAAACACTACTATATAACAATAGCCTAGCCTCTTACTATTAACTCACGTCAACTGGCTTCCAGTTGTGTTATGAATCATTTGTTTGTCAGACAGAGTGAGACAATCAAGCGAGTGTTCATAAGATATATAGTTTAGTTGGCACTGTACAGAAATGGTGACAGTTTCTGTCTGCTTGTGATCATGCTGATTCTGCTGAATAGAGGACCCATTTAATTGTTTTGGAAAGTGGGGAATTTAAGCCACTCGTTGCTATGCACACAGTTGGTGCACACAGAGTAGTTTACAGCATATCATTTTAATTGATAGCTGGGGAATGGAACTTTTTGACAGCAGATTCAGTACTGCTGCACACTCATTTTTAGAAATGGACTTTTGATGGAACTGTTTTGACAGTTTCTCAAGAACCTCTGAATAGCCATTCAATCAGTGCCAAGATAGTAAAGGTAAGCCTACATTTTAGAGGGAGAAATTATTTTGAATTGCCGTGTCAATCAGTAAAATGTATTTTCTGAAACCCTTTTTTACATCAGCAGATGTCACAAAGTGCTTTACAGAAACCCAGCCTAAAACCCCAAAGAGCAAGCAATGCAGAGGCCGTTCAGCACAGTGGCTAGGAAAAACTCCCTCGAAGACAGTAAACCTAGGAAGAAACCTAGAGAGGAATCAGGCTCCCAAGGGGTGGCCAGTCCTTTTCTGACCTGCTACATTCCCTTTAGGTCGCGTTTGGCCCGACAACCACAGCTCTTTGGTTCAATGTCGAACCGCTCATGGCAGTACACTGAAATCTAAGAAGGTCCAGGATCAAATGGATGCTTCTCTGGGTAGGTGCCTTGTCCCCTTCTCCAGTCTAGGGCAATGCCTGGCATCTGAGCAAAGCCGGGTTCCCCTCAAAGATAGCTGACACTTAAAAATACAATGCTGTGGACAATGCTGGATCATCAGAGGCATTGAGGAGGACTTCCCTTGTGGCTGAAGCATAGACAAAGCCTGTCACACATACACAGTAGGCTAACTAGGACCTAATGTCTTTGCAGATCACTCTTCTGGGCCCTCAACATTTTACACCCCATAGTCCATTTACCCTTATTCCTTCCGATAGAACGCTTATTTGTCTTTGTTTTCTGTAGATCACTCTTCTGGAGCGAGCCTCACCTGGCATTTAGGGTCCCTGACCATTTTTACCCTCCAAAACCCAAGGAAAATTATAAAAACAAGGGTCTGTATGGTTGCTTTTGATTTTGGATTCACACAGCATTATTGTGAACTAACATCATAATATCCTAAACCAATGTGCTGTCTGTGGCATAGGAGGAAAGTTGTTTGATCAGTAGCATCAATCTGGCATTTTCAGCTTATTGTCTTGGTTAACACGCACTGAATGAGCACCAAGTTGAAAGCACCATGGCCACTTTCCCTGTAGGTGTGTAAACTCAGGCCCCCTGGGGTCAAAGTTTCAGGAGAGGATCCAGGTAGTTGGTTGCTTGGACAAGCTTGACTATTCAGTTGAATTGGCTCTTTGGTGAAAGCCCCCCCCCCCCATGGCACTATCACATGGCATCTTCCTTACAGATGTGATTGGCTACATGTCATGCAGAGAGTGCATGATGGGATCGATGTTTGCGTAAAGGAAGACCGTAAGGACAAAAAGCAGCAGTATCTTCAGCAAGTGGCCATCAGTGGAAATGTCAATCACTGACCCCTTGAGTGTGATGTACTTCTGCATTGCTTGCTCTCTGGGTATCTGTATAAGTACTTTGTGACAAGGGCTTTATTAATACATTTGATGTGATTTCGATCCGCAGCAATAACCAAAACATTTTCCCAGAGAGAACATATGGTAAAATGACAAGTGACCAGTGGCAACACAGACGTTTGTACACTGCATCTCCTTGGAGCCGAACTGTGGTAGACGGCATAGATACACAGCATCTCCTTGGAGCCGAACTGTGGTAGACGGCATAGATACACAGCATCTCCTTGGAGCCGAGCTCTGGTAGAGCCATAGATACACAGCATCTCCTTGGAGCCGAACTGTGGTAGACGGCATAGATGCACAGCATCTCCTTGGAGCCGAACTGTGGTAGACGGCATAGATGCACAGCATCTCCTTGGAGCCGAACTGTGGTAGACGGCATAGATACACAGCGTCTCCTTGGAGCCAAACTGTGGTAGACGGCATAGATGCACAGCATCTCCTTGGAGCCGAACTGTGGTAGACGGCATAGATACACAGCGTCTCCTTGGAGCCGAACTGTGGTAGACGGCATAGATGCACAGCATCTCCTTGGAGCCGAACTGTGGTAGACGGCATAGATACACAGCATCTCCTTGGCAGCAGAATTGATACAGGCTCTCTGACAGAGGGCGAACACACCGCTCAGATAGAAGGCATAGCCTCCACCTTTTTCCTAACAGTCACAGACAGTATGGATGATCATGCCAAGTTTGGCTGGTGTTAGAATAGGCCCTGCATTTTCTTTACCTATCTGAGTGAGATGGATGGACACACTGTCTTTGGGGCTCAGCTACATGCTACGATTGGCTCTGAGGGAATTTGACTGCACTGTGACGTGGCGGGTAGTGATGGCGCATGATTGGCTGAGGCAGGCAGTGGGGGAGGGGTGGGGGTAGCAGACGCGGGCTGTGGGCACATGCAGGCTGATCTGGCAGGAGGGTAGGCGAGGGCTGGCAGAGACAGGCAGGCAGGCAGGAAGAGAGACCGACCGAGTGAGCTGGAGAAACGGGCAGGCAGGTTTGCCTGTTCTATATGTTTTTATTAAATTTGAGCTCTTTTGAAGGCTGTGGTTGAGCATGTTCAGCGTAAGATTCGCTGCATGTTTCCCATTAGTAAACCGCTCAAATTGAGTTGGTTAGTGTAGTTGCTACAGGAGTACACACGTGAGTGCATGGCTGAACATGTACAGTGCCTCCGGAAAGTATTCAGACACCTTGACTTTTTCCAATTTTTTTTCGTTAGTCTTATTCTAAAATGTTTTAAATAAATACAAATCCTCAAATCTACACACAATACCCCATAATCAAATCAAATGTATTTATATAGCCCTTCGTACATCAGCTGATATCTCAAAGTGCTGTACAGAAACCCAGCCTAAAACCCCAAACAGCAAGCAATGCAGGTGTAGAAGAAAACGGGTTGTTATACATTTTTGTTAAATTATATGAAACAGATCTTATTTACATAAGTATTCAGACCATTTGCTATGAGATTCAAAATTGAGCTCAGGTGCATCCTGTTTCCATTGATCATCCTTGAGATGTTCCTACAACTTGATTTGAGTCCACCTGTGGAAAATTCAATTGATTGGACGTGCTTTGGAATGGTCCCAGAGTTGACAGTACATGTCAAAGCAAAAACCAAGCCATGAAGGAATTGTCCGTAGAGCTCCGAGACAGGATTGTGTCAGCACAGATCTGGGGAAGGGTACTAAAAATGTCTGCAGCATTGAAGGTCCCCAAGAACACTGGCCTCCATCATTCTTAAATGAAAGAAGTTTGGAACCACCAAAACTCTTCCTAGTGCTGGCAGAAGGGCCTTGGTCAGGAGGGTGACCAAGAACCCGATGGTCACTCTGACAGAGCTCTAGAGTTAGGCTGTGGAGATGGGAGAATCTTCCAGAAAGATAACCGTCTCTGCAGCACTCCACCAATAAGGCCTTTATGGTAGAGTGGCCAGACGGATCCACTTCTCAGTAAAAGGCACATGACAGCCCGTTTGGAGTTTGCCAAAAGGCACCTAAAGACTCTCAGACCATGAGAAACAACACTCTCTCTGGTTGATGAAACCAAGATTGAACTCTTTGGCCTGAATGCCAAGCGTCATGTCTGGTGGAAACCTGGCACCATCCCTACGGTGAAGAATGGTGGTGGCAGCTTCATGCTGTGGGGATGTTTTTCAGCGGCAGGGACTGGGAGACTAGTCAGGATCGAGGAAAAGATGATCGGTGCAAAGGACAGAGAAATCCATGATGAAAACCTGCTCAGTACCTATGAATGGGGCGATGGTTCACCTTCCAACAGGACAACGACCTTAAGCACACTGTCAAGACAATACAGGAGTGGCTTGGGGACAAGTCTCTGAATGTCTGAGTGGCCCAGCCAGAGCCTGGACTTGAACCCGGTCGAACAGTTCTGTTGTGCAGTAACGCTCCTAATCGAACCCACAGACGCTGATGCTCCAGATACTCAACTAGTCTAAAGAAGCCAGTTTTATTGCTTCTTTAATCAGGACAACAGTTTTCAGCTGTGCTGACATAATTGCTAAAGGATTTTCGAATGAGCAATTAGCCTTTTTAAAATGATAAACATGGATTAGCTAACACAACGTGCCATTGGAACACAGGAGTGATGGTTGCTGATTATGGGCCTATGTAGATATTCCATAAAAATCAGCCATTTCCAGCTACAGTAGTCATTTACAACATTCACTATGTCTACACTATTTCTGATCATTTTGATATTTTAATGGGCAATTTTCTTTTCTTTCAAAAACATTAATTTCTAAGTGACCCCAAACTTTTGTGTGTGTGTATATTTTATATATATATATATATATATATATATAATTCCTAGGAGAACAGAGACCTGCTCAGTCAGACAAGAGATGAAGAGTTGGACCGGAGAGGATGGGGGTAGACAGTGGAGGGAGACTACAGGGGGAGACAAGGGGGGGGGGGGGGGTTTAGCTCCAGGCAGCCTATCAAGTGTGGGGTATGATAATCTGACATTAGTCAAGTTGCATGCAGGTTTAAGAGGAAAGGCACGCACTCTACTAAGCCCAGGGCCTGAGGGAGCGTGGAGAGGAGCGAGGGAGGACTGCAGGGGGGGGGGGGGGGAGGACAGGGGCAAGTTTTAGAGCAAGGGGAATGGGGTTGAAAGGAGAGGGAGGGAAAGAGGAGAGGGAGCTAGAAATGCAGTGGACAAAGAATGGGAAGAAAATATTGAAAATAGTGTTTTGATATACTGTACAAGCTATTGAAGTCCTCCATTGGTCCAGGTGGCCAAATCACACCGCAAGAATACAGTTGACGCTGTCTCTGTCTGTTGGCTATACAGAGTAGGCTAACCTTGTTAAGACGCTCTACTGACGTGTTTTCTCTCTCTCTCCCTCCTCCTACTTCTCTTCCCTCCACCCCTTTTCCTCAACAGATTATGTTTATTTTGAAAACTCATCCAGTAACCCACTGCTGATCCGGCGGATAGAAGAGCTCAACAAGGTGAGACGGTGGTGCGTGTGTGTGTACAGTCTCTCTGGCCCTAACTAGGGTTGTGGTGGTCATGAAATTGTCAGCCGGTAACTGTCACTCAAACAACTGCTGGTCTCACGGTAATTTACCTTTTTTTAAATGAACATAAACACGTTTTAGCATCGCAGGGCTTCCACGCGTAGCCTTTCAAGCAAGCCACGATTCGGATCTTTGGAACATGAATCCATTTATTATAGCCGACACCATCACAATAAATCCATGATTTAATTTAGGCTGAAGAAACATTAGGCTACATTATCTCATATCATGTTTCAGAAGAAGAGAAATGGCATATTATGAGTCTTATGTTGGGCTCTGATCTAGCTATGCTATATGGCCGTGGGCTGCAGCAGTTCATTTGGCAGGTAAGATTTGCTTCTAATTCCTGTAGCATTACATTATTTTAAAGTAAGGAGAATACAATTGAACATGGCTGAGTAAAATTACAAGGATATTTTCCCGGAACTATTTCCAAATATTCTGTGTCGCGAGGTTAATGAAGAAACAGATCCTCTTATTGCCTAATTTAGTTATTTGTGATACACACTAGTGTTGCATGGTATACTGGTACCACAGTAATATCATGTTACCAAAATGTCATACTTATGATACCAACATTTTAGAATACTGTAGTTCCGTTTCATATGGTACTACCTCTTTATTTATATAAAATGACATTCTGCTCCGCCCGTTCAAACCCTCCTCTAACCCGGACGACGCTGGGCCAATTTGTGCGTGCCCTATGGGATTCCCGATCACGGCCGTTGTGATACAGCCCGGGAACAAAACTCGGGTCTGTAGTGACGCCTCGAGCACGGCAATGCGGTGCCTTGGACCGCTGCGCCACTCGGAGGGGGAGGGGGGATTTGTTACATTGGAGCAGCGCCCAGAGGGAGCAATGTTGCTACATTGTATCATTTCATCACCTGTTATAACCAGGAGTACAGGCCCAGTCTCAGCAGACTTTGCAAGTTTACTGACAATGCAGCCTCTGAAAATGGAGCACTGCTTTGCGACAGGCATGTTTGCAGCCAAGAAAATGGCTTGTCTCTAGCCTATACGGTTACCAAAATATGACCCATATTACCAGATGCATATTTTACTCTCTATCGAGTTTCACGTGCATTTTTATATAGTTTCACAAACTGTGTTGCGGGCCATTTTTAAACTAATCCTGGCTCGCAAACTATTGCTTTGATAACAAACAACGTTGTTCAGTCATGTCACCTAGCCAGCTAACAACCTGGTAATGTAACTTGACAGTAGGTTTAGGCTAATTTGATTGGCACAGGAAGAAAGGAAAAGAGTCTGCTACTCGTGAGATGTGCTTCAAAGGTAGGATTCATATAGGCCTAATGTAAGCCTAAACTGTATCACAAATCAATTTCTTTCTGGTGCTCCTTAAATTTAGTTTGTGGCCTAACGTATTAAAAGTTGGGAGCAGTGTTTGTGGGAGAGCGAGAATGGTGTGTTTAGTATGAGGGAGACGGTGTGGGAAGGAGAGTGTGTGTGTGTTTTAACTGAAGAGTAGAAGGTTTCATGCAGTGTTTTCCCTTACTGACACAATGACATGCAGATCATTAAGCATGTACACTTGAAGTTGGAAGTTTACATACACTTAGGTTTGAGTCGTTAACTCATTTTTCAACCACTCCACAAATTTCTTGTTCGCAAACTATAGTTTTGGCAAATCAGTTAGAACATCTACTTTGTGCATGACACAAGTCATTTTTACAACATTTGTTTACAGACAGAGGGAATTATAACTTAAATAATCTGTCACAATTCCAGTGGGTCAGAAGTTTACATACGCCAAGTTGACTGCCTTTAAACAGCTTGGAAAATTCCAGAAAATGATGTCATGTTCTGATAAGCTAATTGACATCATTTGAGTCAATTGGAGGTGTACCTGTGGATGTATTTCAAAGCCTACCTTCAAACTCTGTGCCTCTTTGCTTGACATCATGGGGAAATCAGCCAAGACCTCAGAAACAAATTTGTAAACCTCCACAAGTCTGGTTCATCCTTGGGTGCAATTTCCAAACGCCTGAAGGTACCACGTTCATCTGTACAAACAATAGTGGGACCACACAGTCATCATCCTGCTCAGGAAGGAGACGCGTTCTGTCTCCTAGAGATGAACGTACATTGGTGCATAAAGTGCAAATCAATCCCAGAACAACAGCAAAGGACATTGTGAAGATGCTGGAGGAAACAGGTACAAAAGTATTAAATATCCACAGTAAAACGAGTCCTATATCGACATAACCTGAAAGGCCACACAGCAAGGAAGAAGCCACTGCTCCAAAACCGCCATAAAAAAGCCAGACTATGGTTTGCAACTGCACATGGGGACAAAGATTGTACTTTTTGGAGAAATATCCTCTGGTCTGATGAAATAGAACTGTTTGGCCTTAATGACCATTGTTATGTTTCGAGGATAAAGGGCGAGGCTTGCAAGCCGAAGAACACCATCCCAACCGTGAAGCACGGGGGTGGCAGCATCATGTTTTTGGGGTGCTTTGCTGAAGGGGGGACTGGTGCACTTCACAAAATAGATGGTGTCATGAGGAAGGGAAATTGTGGATATATTGAAGCAACATCTCAAGACATCAGTCGGGAAGTTAAATCTTGGTCGCACATGGGTCTTCCAAATGGACAATGACCCCAAGCATACTTCCAAAGTTGTGGCAAAATGGCTTAAGGACAACAAAGTCAAGGTATTGGAGTGGCTATCACCAAACACTGACCTCAATCATATAGAAAATTTGTGGGCAGATCTGAAAAAGAATGTGCAAGCAAGGAGGCCAACAAACCTGACTCTCTTATACCAGCTCTGTCAGAAGGAATGGGCCAAAATTCAGCCAACTTGTGGAAGGCTACCCAAAACATTTGACCAAAGTTAAACAATTGAAAGACAATGCTACCAAATACTAATTGAGTATATATACTTCTGACCCACTGGGAATGTGATGAAAGAAATAAAAGCTGGAATAAATCATTTTCTGACATTTCACATTCCTAACGTTGTGATCCGAACTGACCTAAGACAGGGAATTTTTACTCTGATTAAATGTCAGGATTTGTTAAACTGTGTTTAAATGTATTTGGCTAAGGTGTATGTAAACTTCTGACTTCAACTGTATATTCCTTCCTCCCATTCCTCCAGCCAAATCACAGGTAGGCCTTTGGCTGATTTTGCTCATATTTGCGTTCTATGCAGTATTCTATTATTCACTAAACAGTGTGAAAGTAAATTCAATCTGCTGTATTGAGTAGAAGTGTGAATTTCAGTGACAGGTTTTTGCATAGCACACGCGCAGAACGGGAACAAGTGTCAACAAGTATTCCCCCCCCTATTGTGACAACACTAATACAAACTATGCATACATGTTTGCCTTTTACATTCTAAGGCTGCATGATGCAACTAATGATTTGAAAAAAAAGTTGCATGAAAGGAAAGAGCTCTGCTATTTCACGTCATCAGTCTTTCATCCACAATTTGACAAGCACTTGATAATATTCTCACCTGTCAGACTATTGTCAATTTAAATCTGGTCTTTACAAATCTACTAATATGTGTGGATTTATGTTATTTAGAATGGCCCACAAAAAAAAAACATGTAATCCGTAGGCTGCACTTGAATAGGGAACGGAGGAAGAGCTTCCCATGGCTATGTTTTTAATGTTCCAGGTAGGCTACACCGGTTGTAAAGCAGATTGATTGTGCTTCATTTTAAGAATTGAGCAAATAAATATAGCAGCACGAGGAAGCTGGCATCCTCTTTTAAATAGCGGGGAGTCAAAGCTCACACGCTATTGCGCAGTTACTGGGCTGATATGAATCCGTTCCGTTAGGCTCTGTGTGTAGGTTATGAGCTCTGCAACCATGTTCCAGGACTCCTAGGCCTATTGGCTATGTTTTGGAGTTATTTGGACTCTTTAGTTGTGATGGCCCTATATGTTTTTGAGGTTTCTTTGGGATCGACTATATGATGCATGCCACTAGGATTTGGAAAAAGTCGTAATGTATGTGCAGTTTCTTGTCTTAGACTGAACATGCTGGGCATCATTCACAAGTGATGATATTCTCACCCATCAGACTATTCTCAATTTAATCTTTTACATATATTAAATAATATGTGTGAAATTAGTTTTGGACTTAGAATGGGCCATTTTCATGCACCTGTATCCACTTCAACCTCTCCCTGTCTGAGTCTGTAATACCATCATGTTTCAAGCAGACCACCGTAGTCCCTGTGCCCAAGAACACTAAGGTAACCTGCCTAAATGACTACCGACCTGTAGCGCGCACGTCTGTAGACATGAAATGCTTTGAAAGGCTGGTCATGCCTCACATCGACACCATTATCCCAGAAACCTTAGACCCACTCCAATTTACATACCGCACCAACCGATCCACTGATGATACTTTCTCTATTTAGGCTCTGAGGACCCATGCCAAGTCTTTTCAGTCTCCTGAGGGGGAATAGGCTTTGTCGTGCCCTCTTCACGACTGTCTTGGTGTGCTTGGACCATGATAGCTTGTTGGTGATGTGGACACCAAGGAACTTGAAGCTCTCAACCTGCCCCACTACAGCCCAGTCGATGAGCATGGGGGCATGCAGGATCCAGTTGCAGAGGGAGGTGTTTAGTCCCAGGGTCCTTAGCTTAGTGATGACCTTTGAGGGAACTATGGTGTTGAACGCTGAGCTCTAGTCAATGAACAGCATTCTCACATAGGTGCTCCTTTTGTCCAGTTGGGAAAGGGCAGTGTGGAGTGCAATAGAGATGGCATCATCTGTGGAGCTGTTGGGGCGGTATGCAAATTGGAGTGGGTCTAAGGTTTCTGGGATAATGTTTTTTTATGTGAGCCATGACCAGCTTTTCAAAGCACTTCATGTCTACAGACATGAGAGCTACGGGTCGGTAGTAATTTAGGCAGGTTGCCTTAGTGTTCTTGGGCACAGGGACTATGGTGGTCTGCTTGAAACATGTTGGTAATACAGACTCAGACAGGGAGAGGTTGAAAATGTCTGTGAAGACACTTGCCAGTTGATCAGCGCATGCTTGGAGTACACGTCCTGGTAATCTGTCTGGCCCTGCGGCCTTGTGAATGTTGACCTGTTTAAAGCCCAAACTCACACCGGCTGCGGAGAGTGATCAGTCGCCCGGAACAGCTGATGATCTCATGCATGTTGCAGTGTTACTTGCCTCGAAGCGAGCATAGAAGTAATTTCGCTCATCTGGTAGGCTTGTGTCACTGGGCAGCTCTCGGCTGTGCTTCCCTTTGTAGTCTCTAATAGTTTGCAAGCCCTGCCACATCGGACGACCGTCGGCGCCAGTGTAGTACGATTTGATCTTAGTCCTGTATTGATGCTTTGCCTGTTTGATGGTTAGTCGGAGGGCATAGCGGGATTTCTTATAAGCTTCCAGGTTAGAGTCCCACTCCTTGAAAGCGGCAGCTCTACCCTTTAGCTCAGTGCGGATGTTGCCTGTAATCCATGGCTTCTGGTTGGAGTATGTACGTACAGTCACTATGGGGACGACGTTATCGTTACACTTATTGATGAAGCCGTGACTGATGTGGTGTACTCCTCAATGCCATCGGAAGACTCCCGGAACATATTCCAGTCTGTGCTAGCAAAACAGTCCTGTAGCTTAGCATCTGCTTCATCTGACCACTTCAAAAAATAAAATACTATTGACTGAGTCACTCTTCCTGCTTTAATTTTGCCTGTAAGCAGGAATCAGGAGGATGTAGGGAGAGCTTTGTACGCTTCTCTGTGTGTGGAGTATAGGTGGTCTAGTTCTTTTTCTTTCTCTGGTTGCACAATTAACATGCTGATAGAAATGACGCCAAACGGATTTGTTTCCCTGTATTAAAGTTCCCGGCCACTAGGAGTGTCGCCTCTGGATGAGCTTTTTCCTGTTTGCTTATAGCTGTATACAGCTCATTGAGTGCGGTCTTAGTGGCAGCATCGGTCTGTGGTGGTATGTAGACAGCTACGAAAAATGTAGAAACTCTCTAGGTAGATAATGTGGTCTACAGCTTCTTATGAGAGACTCTACCTCAGGTGAGCAAAACCTTAAGACTTCCTTAGATATCATGCATCAGCTGTTTACAAATATACACAGACCGCCACCCCTTGTCTTACCAGAGGCCGCTGTTCTATCCTGCCGATAGTGTATATCCCGCCAGCTGTATGTCATTCATGTCGTCGTTCAGCCACGACTCTGCGAAACACAAGATATTACAGTTTTTAATCTCCTGTTGGTAGGATATAGTTGCTTTTTAGTTTGTCCAATTTATTATCCAGCGGCTGTACGTTGGCCAATAGTACGGATGGCAAAGGAAGGTTAGCCACTCAGCGGCGTATCCTCACAAGACACCCCGATCTCTTTCTGCTATACCTCTTCTGTCTTTTTCTCCTGTGAATGACGGGGATGAGGGCCTGTTCGGGTGTCTGGAGTAAATCCCTCTTGCCCGACTCCATTAAAGAGAAATTCTTTGTCCAGTTCAAGGTGAGTAATCGCTGTTCTGATTTCCAGAAGCTCTTTTCGGTCATAAGAGACGGTAGCAGCAACATTATGTACAAAAAATGTGAAAAAAACTAACAAAATAGCAAGGTTGGTGAAGAGCCCATGATACGGCAGCCATCTTACAACAAGCTTTTACGGCAGTTATTTTTCATGCCAGCCAGGTAGGCTACTCTGGTTGTAAAGTGTAGCAATGTGCTTAATATTAGGAAAGTTGAGAAATAAATATAGTAGGCCAAGCCTAGAGAGAGCTTTGTTTTTTTGTTGCAAAGCCTATAGAAGAAATGTTGTGCAACACTTACTTAATAGGAACACTTATTTCATTCCATGCATCAACCAGCTATGAGGAGCTGGCTTTCGCTGGGCAACTGGGGATCCTATTCCGCTCAAACTCTGAATGCCAGGGACAGTGGAGCGCTGAGTACCAGACCATTAGCTATTAGCAAGTTTGGTAGGCTACTAATGACCATCTGCGACATCAGAGTGCAGTTTTGGAGAAGCCTAGTTACTGTGATTCAACGGTCATGTGGAATTTGGTGAGGTATGACTCATGACTGCCGGTGAGGTGGTGATACTGTCACTGTAACAGCCCTTGTCCTAACAGGTGCCAACTGTCCTGTCTGGTCGTTTAATTGTACTGGAGACTAGTGTCTGTGATTGACAGTAGACACAGAGCTGAGTGTAGGCCCAGCTAAGCTGCCTCTCTCATGTCACTCAGTCAGTCTGCCCAGACAGGCATAATACTGTCTCTTTCCCAATAAGTCTCTCCTGGATCCCTCATTCTCCGAATCCTCAACGCATTGCAGGAAAAGGTAAGAGGGGAGGGACTTTGGGTCATCTACTCCGAATCCGTTTGAGAAGGAAGGAGGCGATGAATCAAGCGAAGACTAATTCAGAAAAATGTACCTCATCAATGAGTAGTCGACCCACTTTGATCAACCAATCAACACTGAAATGTAAAATAGTTATTACGTAGGCCTAGCCTAGTTGTGCTACTGTTTCTACAACATGTAAAACTTCACCAGGCTAGTTTCTCATTAGTACGTATAAGCCTAGCTGGTATTGATCTTTCTGTTCTCAGATCATCAGCAAACTCCAACTCTACTCTCTCGGTGTGTGACCAATGACGTGTGGCAGGCTGAGCTGGCGGATTACGGTCGTTACCATGGTAACCCTCCATCTCATCTCTCTCTCTCGTGTTGTGTTGTGTTGCAGACTGCCAATGGAAACGTGGAGGCTAAAGTGGTGTGTTTCTATCGACGCAGGGACATCTCCTCGACACTCATCGCCCTGGCCGACAAACACGCACGTGAGTGACACGCACGGTTCACTGTTCAGTCAGAAGTCTTCACCATCTAACCACTGTTCAACATCGAATGCCAAAATTCAAATCCCCTAGTAGAGTGACTGTTCAGTCAGAAACCACTTTTAAATGGATGGAACCTTTAAACAGGCTATTCTCATTCCGATTAAACGTCTTGCAAGAGAGACCTGTTCACTAACCACCATTCAGCATCCAATGACACTTCATCGCCTTGTATAGATCAAATGGACAGTTTAACTCAAGTGCTCGGTGTATAAGGTTTTCAGATGTGCAATCTAAACCTAATTTAACCTAATGTAGTGAACGACCTATGTATCCGTCTTGGACTAATCTAGGCCAATGTCAGTGTTTTGTGTATGTTTGCTCGTCTATGCAGAATTGTGTTTGTGTCGTCGTCGTGTGTGAATGACTGTGCATGCCAGCATTGCTTTATTTGTGTGTGTACTCTTCCTCCCGTGTGTGTGTGTCTATAAGCTAGCTTTGCAGTGTTTGAGGCTGTGAGGGTTGTAGCTGTTGCTGCCGGTAGCTGTGAAGGTGGTAGCTGTTGCTGCCGGTAGCTGTGAGGGTGGTAGCTGTTGCTGCCGGTTGCTGTGAGGGTGGTAGCTGTTGCTGCCGGTTGCTGTGAGGGTGGGAGCTGTTGCTGCCGGTTGCTGTGAGGGTGGGAGCTGTTGCTGCCGGTTGCTGTGAGGGTGGGAGCTGTTGCTGCCGGTAGCTGTGAGGCTGGGAGCTGTTGCTGACGGTAGCTGTGAGGCTGGGAGCTGTTGCTGACGGTAGCTGTGAGGCTGGGAGCTGTTGCTGACGGTAGCTGTGAGGCTGGGAGCTGTTGCTGACGGTAGCTGTGAGGGTGGGAGCTGTTGCTGATGGTAGCTGTTGCTGACGGTAGCTGTGAGGTTGGTAGCTGTTGCTGACGGTAGCTGTGAGGTTGGTAGCTGTTGCTGACGGTAGCTGTGAGGTTGGTAGCTGTTGCTGACGGTAGCTGTTGCTGACGGTAGCTGTTGCTGACGGTAGCTGTTGCTGACGGTAGCTGTTGCTGACGGTAGCTGTGAGGGTGGTAGCTGTGAGGGTGGTAGCTGTTGCTGACGGTAGCTGTGAGGTTGGTAGCTGTTGCTGACGGTAGCTGTTGCTGACGGTAGCTGTTGCTGACGGTAGCTGTGAGGTTGGTAGCTGTGAGGGTGGGAGCTGTTGCTGCCGGTTGCTGTGAGGGTGGTAGCTGTTGCTGCCGGTTGCTGTGAGGGTGGTAGCTGTTGCTGCCGGTTGCTGTGAGGCTGGGAGCTGTTGCTGACGGTGGCTCGGAGCTGTTGCTGACGGTGGCTGGGAGCTGTTGCTGACGGTGGCTGGGAGCTGTTGCTGACGGTGGCTGGGAGCTGTTGCTGACGGTAGCTGTGAGGCTGGGAGCTGTTGCTGACGGTAGCTGTGAGGCTGGGAGCTGTTGCTGACGGTAGCTGTGAGGCTGGGAGCTGTTGCTGACGGTAGCTGTGAGGCTGGGAGCTGTTGCTGACGGTAGCTGTGAGGCTGGGAGCTGTTGCTGACGGTAGCTGTGAGGCTGGGAGCTGTTTCTGAAGGTAGCTGTGAGAGTGGGAGCTGTTGCTGACGGTAGCTGTTGCTGACGATAGCTGTGAGGTTGGTAGCTGTTGCTGACGGTAGCTGTTGCTGACGGTAGCTGTGAGGTTGGTAGCTGTTGCTGACGGTAGCTGTTGCTGACGGTAGCTGTGAGGTTGGTAGCTGTGAGGTTGGTAGCTGTGAGGGTGGGAGCTGTTGCTGCCGGTTGCTGTGAGGGTGGTAGCTGTTGCTGCCGGTTGCTGTGAGGGTGGTAGCTGTTGCTGCCGGTTGCTGTGAGGCTGGGAGCTGTTGCTGACGGTGGCTGGGAGCTGTTGCTGACGGTGGCTGGGAGCTGTTGCTGACGGTGGCTGGGAGCTGTTGCTGACGGTGGCTGGGAGCTGTTGCTGACGGTAGCTGTGAGGCTGGGAGCTGTTGCTGACGGTAGCTGTGAGGCTGGGAGCTGTTGCTGACGGTAGCTGTGAGGCTGGGAGCTGTTGCTGACGGTAGCTGTGAGGCTGGGAGCTGTTGCTGACGGTAGCTGTGAGGCTGGGAGCTGTTGCTGACGGTAGCTGTGAGGCTGGGAGCTGTTGCTGACGGTAGCTGTGAGGCTGGGAGCTGTTGCTGACGGTAGCTGTGAGGCTGGGAGCTGTTGCTGACGGTAGCTGTGAGGGTGGGAGCTGTTGCTGACGGTAGCTGTGAGGCTGGGATCTGTTGCTGACGGTAGCTGTTGCTGACGGTAGCTGTTGCTGACGGTAGCTGTGAGGTTGGTAGCTGTTGCTGACGGTAGCTGTGAGGTTGGTAGCTGTGAGGGTGGGGTTGCTGACGGTAGCTGTGAGGGTGGGAGCTGTTGCTGACGGTAGCTGTGAGGGTGGGAGCTGTTGCTGACGGTAGCTGTGAGGGTGGTGGATGTGGTTTCACTGGGCTGCTCATTACTGGACCTTTTTATGTTGAGACTGAGAAGAGGGAGCTCTGCATTAGACCCAGGGTCTGACTGACTAGAGAATTTAAGCCTTCTGGACTGCAGCACTCCCAAGGCCTAACACACTGACTGCACTACTGTGTCCACTCATACGACTGCATCTGTGGGGCTGAACGTTAGGTTGGGTGTGATAGCGTGTGTGCAGAGAAGTGTGTGGGTGGGGGGTGTTCTGTGGCAGTGGGTTGTTTTTTGTGGACCAGCAAGGAGGAGCTCTACATTTAATTTAAGGGGCTTTATTGGCTTGGGAAACATGTTTACATTGCCAAAGCAAGTGAAATAGATAAAATAAACAAGTGAAATGAACAGTAAACATTACTCACAAAAGAATAAAGACATTTCAAATGTCATATGTCAGTGTTGCAATGATGTGCAAATAGTTAAAGTACAAAAGGGAAAATAAATAAACAGGTTGTATTTACAATGGTATTTTTTCATCACTGGTTGCCATTGTGGTAACAGGTCACAAATCTTGCTGCTGTGATGGCACACTGGTATTTCACCTAATAGATATGGGCGTTTATCAGAATTTGATTATTTTTTGAGTTCTTTGTGGATCTGTGTAATCTGAGGGAAGTATTTGTCTCTAATATGGTCATACATTTGGCAGGAGGTTAGGAAGTGCAGCTCAGTTCCACCTCGTTTTGTGGGCAGTGTGCACAGCCTGTTTCTCTTGAGAGCCAGGTCTGCCTGTGGTAGCCTTTCTTAATAGCAAGGCTATGCTCACAAAGTCTGTACATCAGTCAAGATTTCCTTAATTTTGGGTCGGGAACAGTGGTCACGTATGTGTACTCTCTATTTAGGGCCAGTAAATTCTTTGCTGTGTGTCAAGTAATTATCTTTTTGTTTTCTTATGATTTGATTGAATCTAATTGTGATGCTATCCTGGGGCTCTGTGGGGTCTGTTTGTGTACAGAGCCCCAGCACCAGCTTGCTTGGGGGCTCTTCTCCAGGTTCATCTCTCTGTAGGTGATGGCTTTGTTAGGAAGGTTTGGGAATTGCTTCCTTTCAGGTGGTTGTAGAATTTAACGACGCTTTTCTGGATTTTGTTCATTAGCGGGTATCGGCCTAATTTGTGAATTCTTGGTTGGTGAGTTGACCCCACACCTCACAACCATAAAGGGCAATGGGTTCTATAATTGATTCATGTACTTTTAGCCAGATCCTAATTGGTATGTTGAATTTTGTTGTTTTGATGGCATAGAAGGCCCAGAAGGCCCTTCTTGCCTTGTCTCTCAGATCATTCACAGCTTTGTGGAAGTTACCTGTGGCGCTGATGTTTACGCCGAGGTATGTATAGTTTTTTTGTGTGCTCTAGGGCAACGGTGTCTAGATTAAATTTGTATTCGTGGTCCTGGCAACTGGGCCTTTTTTGGAACACCCATTATTTTTTGTCTTACTGGGATTTACGGTCAGGGCTCAGGTCTGACAGAATCTGTGCAGTACATCTAGGTGCTTCTGTAGGCCGTCCTTGGTTGGGGACAGAATCACCAGATCATCAGCAAACAGACAATTGTCTTCAGATTCTAGTAGGGTGAGGCCGGGTGCTGCAGACTGTTCCAGTGCCCTTGCCAATTCGTTGATATATATGTTGAAGAGGGTGGGGCTTAAGCTGCGTCCCTGTCTCCCCGTCCCCCCTGTCCCTGTGGATTTTTATTTTTTTTTTGCCAATTTTATAATGTTGTATGTTTTTTTCCCCCACACCACTTTCCATCAATTTGTATAGCAGATCCTCGTGCCAAATTGAGTCATGCTTTTTTGAAATCAACAAAGCATGAGAATTTTGCCTTTTTGTTTGTCTATTAGTTATTTTAGGACTATTTCTCTCTACCATTTGTATTTCATATACCTTTGACTATTGGATGTTCTTATAGGTACTATATTATTACCAGCCTAATCTCCGGAGTTGATAGTCTTGAAGTCATAAACAGCGCTGTGCTTGAAGCATTGCGAAGAGCTGCTGGCAAATGCAGTAAAGTGCTGTTTGAATTAATGCTTACGAGCCTGCTGCTGCCTACCATCGCTCAGTCAGACTGCTTTATCAAATATCAAATCATAGACTTAATTATAATAACACACATAAATACAAGCCTTAGGTCATTAATATGGTCAAATCCGGAAACGATCATTTCGAAAACAAAACTTTTATTCTTTCAGTGAAATACGGAACCGTTCCGTATTTTATCTAACGGATGGCATCCCTAAGTCTAAATATTGCTGTTACATTGCACAACCTTCAATGTTATGTCATAATTACGTAAAATTCTGGCAAATTAGTTCGCAACGAGCCAGGCGGCCCAAACTGTTGCATATACCCTGACTCTGCGTGCAATGAACGCAAGAGTGACACAATTACCCAGAGTTTAATATTGCCTGCTAACATGCATTTCTTTTAACTAAATATGCAGGTTTAAAAATATATACTTTTGTGTATTGATTAAAAAAAGGCATTGATGTTTATGGTTAGGTACATTCGTGCAACGATTGTGCTTTTTTTTCTCGCAAATGCGCTTTTGTTAAATCATCCCCCGTTTGGCGAAGTTGGCTGTCTTTGTTAGGAAGAAATGGTCTTCACACAGTTTGCAATGAGCCAGGTGGCCCAAACTGCTGCATATACCCTGACTCTGTTGCACAGAACGCAAGAGAAGTGACACAGTTTCCCTAGTTAAAATAAATTAATGTTAGCAGGTAATAGTAACTAAATATTCAGGTTTAAAAATATATAATAGTGTATAGATTTGAAGAAACGCGTTGATGTTTATGGTTAGGTACACGTCGGTGCAACGACAGTGCTTTTTTCGCGACTGCGCTTGTTAAATCACCCGTTTGGTGAAGTAGGCTGTGATCCAATGATAACTTAACAGGCACCACATCGATTATATTCAACGCAGGACAAGCTAGATAACTACACATGATTGATGATATTACTAGTTTAACTAGTGATTATGCTAAGATACATTTTTTTTTTAATAAGATATGTTTTATGCTAGCTAGCAACTTACCTTGGTTCCTTGCTGCACTCGCATAACAGGTAGTCAGCCTGCCACGCACTCTCCTCGTGGAGTGTAATGTAATCGGCCATGATCGGTGTCCAAAAATGCTCATTATGAAACCTTGAAATCGGCCCTAATTAATCGGCCATTCCGATTAAGCGGTCGACCTCTAGAGGAAACATACGAGTCTGCTGTTAATGATAATGCAGCGGATTTTCCCCAAGGTTGCTGTTGACGCATATCCCCTGGTAGTTATTGGGGTCAAATTTGTCTCCAATTTTATGGATTTGGGTGATCAGTCCTCGGTTCCAAATATTGGGGAAGATGCCAGAGCTGAGGATGATAAACAGTTTAAGTATAGCCAATTGCATTGAGGATACCATCAACCCCACAGGCCTTTTTGAGTTGGAGGGTTTGTAATTTTGTCCTGTAGGTCATTCAATGTATTGGAGAATCCAGTGTGTTTTGGGAGTCTTTAATAGTTGATTCTAAGATTTGTATTTGATCATGTATATGTTTTTTTCTGATCTTTGTTATAGAGCAAAAAAGATTGGAGAAGTGGTATATCCATACATCTCTGTTTTAGATAACTCTGTTTTTGAGTTTTCCAATTTTCCCAGAAGTGGTTAGATTTGATGGATTCTTCAATTAAATTGAGCAGTTTTCTGATGTGCTGTTCCTTCTTCCGTAGTGTATTTCTGTCTTTAGTGATTCACCATAGTGAAGGCGTAGGCTCAGGTTTTCTGGGTCTCTGTTTTTGGTTGGATAGGTTCTCAATTTCTTAGGTTTTTGCATTCTTCATCAAACCTTTTGTTATTGTTAATTTCTTAGGTTGTCTGCTTTACATTAAAAAAATGTTGATAGGGAAGCTGAGGTCAAATATGCTGTTTAGCTTTTCTACTGCTAAGTTTACACCTTCACAGTGAAACCTTTTTTCCAGGAAATTGTCTAGAAGGGATTGAATTTGTTGTTGCCTAATTGTTTTTTGGTAGTTCTCCACACTATTTTCCTTCCATCTATAGCATTTATTTATTTTTCAATTCCTTTGGCTTTGATGGCACATGATTTTTCTGTGATGTCAGTGGACTGACTGAACGCTCTAAGAGACTCTAGGTTCAGGTCAGTGATAAAGTAGTCTACAGTACTACTGCCAAGAGATGAGCTATAGGTGTACCTACCGTAGGAGTCCCCTCAGCCTACCATTGACTATGTACTTACCCAGCGTGTGACAGAGCTACAGGAGGTGTGACCCGTTTTTGTTGGTTACAGTATATTGTGTCTAGTGAGACATGTGGCGGAGGGAATGCTGTCACCTCCAGGTAGGTGTTTGTCCCCCTGTGTGCTGAGGGTGTCTGGTTCTTGTCCAGTTCTGGCATTTTGTTCGCCACAGACTAGTACATGTCCCTGAGCCTGGAAATTGTTGAGATCCCCCTCTAAGATGGAGACGCTGTCATCGTTTTAAAGTATGGGGATTCTGTTTGGGGATATAGCTAGCACACGAGGACATTTTTCTCTGAGATCATTTCCTTAATAATTTCTAGTCAGATGTAAAATTTTCCTGTGTTGACTAATTTAATAGTGGATTAGGTCTGCTCTATACCAAATTAGCATACACCCTGAGTCTCTTCCCTGTTTCACACCTGGTAGTTTGGTGGATGGGACTACCAGCTCTCTGTAACCTAGAGGGCAACCAGTGCATCCAGCTCTTTTATACAGTGTTTCTTGGAGGATGACTGTCTGCATTTCCAATTTCTTTGAAGTCTAGTTTGCTGCTCTTTAGGCCAAATGCAAATGACCTCAGACCTATATATATGATATAGTAGAAGCTTTGTGTTCCATAGCGTCTAGTGTTGTTTTTGTGTGGTTTAGGCCCAGACCATCACAGTAGGTGTGAGCAGAGCATGTTGAGCATCTGATACATACCGCTTAGGTCGCAGGATGGGCTTGGGTGGGGGTAATAGTGAGGGTTGGGCCTGTTGCTCTGCTCATGGCCTGTTATGTTGAGGTCCTTGCCGCAGTGGAGGGGGGCATAGGTCGGGCAGAAGGGTCATAGGTCTGATATGGGTGGCCTACATAGGGTGTGGTGAGGGTTTGCTTGGGGTGGTCTTAGCTGGTTGGGGTGTGGCTGGTGATGCTGTGGTCTGGGTGTAGGTCCTCTTGGCGTGGGTTCTCTCTGCATGTCCTTCTGGAGGGGGTTTTGCCGGTCTGGGAGGGTGTCTCGCTGGTCTGGGCGTGGGTGTCCGTTGCTCTGTTGCTCCTTTCGTAGGTGCTGGGGCTGCAGCTGAGGGTGATGTCCTTCAGGGTCCTGGCAAAAGTTTGGATTGCTGCCTTGTAGAGGTGGACCTGGCTGTAAAGGCTGTTCAGGTCCAGGGTGGAGTGGTGGGCCAGGTAGACATTAGGTTTTGTGGTATAGTCTCGTGAAATTCTTGCATTCACCCTTTGTGTGGTGTCAGTGTGAAAGTATTTTCGTGGTAGCAGGGTGGAGATTACCACTTGTGCGTTGGGGAAAGTGGAAGAAGCTTTTTTGATTACTCCCATGAGTGCTGTTATCACCCTTTCCTGCTGGCCCCTCAGGTCATTTGTGCCTGTGTGAATTATGTGGCTGTGGAACCCTAGTCTGTCCTCTGACAATAGCTCCAGGACATGCCTTGTGTTTGAGGACCAGGGTTTAGCCACTTTGTGTTTGGGAAAAAGTTTATCCTATTGAATGTATTTGCCATTTTAAGTCAATGTGTAGCACAATCTCTGTCATGTGTGTCCTCCAAATCAAATCAAATCAAATTTTATTTGTCACATACACATGGTTAGCAGATGTTAATGCGAGTGTAGCGAAATGCTTGTGCTTCTAGTTCCGACAATGCAGTAATAACCAACAAGTAATCTAACTAACAATTCCAAAACTACTGTCTTATACACAGTGTAAGGGGATAAAGAATATGTACATAAGGATATATGAATGAGTGATGGTACAGAGCAGCATAGGCAAGATACAGTAGATGGTATCGAGTACAGTATATACATATGAGATGAGTATGTAAACAAAGTGGCATAGTTAAAGTGGCTAGTGATACATGTATTACGATGATATATGTATTTCGATGATATAGAGTACAGTATATACGTATGCATATGAGATGAATAATGTAGGGTAAGTAACATTATATAAGGTAGCATTGTTTAAAGTGGCTAGTGATATATTTACATCATTTCCCATCAATTCCCATTATTAAAGTGGCTGGAGTTGAGTCAGTGTCAGAGTGTTGGCAGCAGCCACTCAATGTTAGTGGTGGCTGTTTAACAGTCTAATGGCCTTGAGATAGAAGCTGTTTTTCAGTCTCTCGGTCCCAGCTTTGATGTACCTGTACTGACCTCGCCTTCTGGATGATAGCGGGGTGAACAGGCAGTGGCTCGGGGGTGGTTGATGTCCTTGATGATCTTTATGGCCTTCCTGTAACATCGGGTGGTGTAGGTGTCCTGGAGGGCAGGTAGTTTGCCCCCGGTGATGCGTTGTGCAGACCTCACTACCCTCTGGAGAGCCTTACGGTTGAGGGCGGAGCAGTTGCCGTACCAGGCGGTGATACAGCCCGCCAGGATGCTCTCGATTGTGCATCTGTAGAAGTTTGAGTGCTTTTGGTGACAAGCCAAATTTCTTCAGCCTCCTGAGGTTGAGGGGGGGGGGGGGGGGTGCTACTCTGTTTTGTGGGCGTGTCTCTCGCTCTGGGCTCCACCGTGTCTCTCGCTCTGGGCTCCACCGTGTCTCTCGCTCTGGGCTCCACCGTGTCTCTCGCTCTGGGCTCCACCGTGTCTCTCGCTCTGGGCTCCACCGTGTCTCTCGCTCTGGGCTCCACCGTGTCTCTCGCTCTGGGCTCCACCGTGTCTCTCGCTCTGGGCTCCACCGTGTCTCTCGCTCTGGGCTCCACCGTGTCTCTCGCTCTGGGCTCCACCGTGCCTCTCGCTCTGAGCTCCACCGTGCCTCTCGCTCTGGGCTCCACCGTGCCTCTCGCTCTGAGCTCCACCGTGCCTCTCGCTCTGGGCTCCACCGTGTCTCTCGCTCTGGGCTCCACCGTGTCTCTCGCTCTGGGCTCCACCGTGCCTCTCGCTCTGGGCTCCACCGTGTCTCTCGCTCTGGGCTCCACCGTGTCTCTCGCTCTGGGCTCCACCGTGTCTCTCGCTCTGGGCTCCACCGTGTCTCTCGCTCTGGGCTCCACCGTGCCTCTCGCTCTGGGCTCCACCGTGCCTCTCGCTCTGAGCTCCACCGTGCCTCTCGCTCTGAGCTCCACCGTGTCTCTCGCTCTGGGCTCCACCGTGTCTCTCGCTCTGGGCTCCACCGTGTCTCTCGCTCTGGGCTCCACCGTGTCTCTCGCTCTGGGCTCCACCGTGCCTCTCGCTCTGGGCTCCACCGTGCCTCTCGCTCTGGGCTCCACCGTGCCTCTCGCTCTGGGCTCCACCGTGTCTCTCGCTCTGGGCTCCACCGTGTCTCTCGCTCTGGGCTCCACCGTGCCTCTCGCTCTGAGCTCCACCGTGTCTCTCGCTCTGGGCTCCACCGTGCCTCTCGCTCTGGGCTCCACCGTGCCTCTCGCTCTGGGCTCCACCGTGCCTCTCGCTCTGAGCTCCACCGTGCCTCTCGCTCTGGGCTCCACCGTGCCTCTCGCTCTGGGCTCCACCGTGCCTCTCGCTCTGGGCTCCACCGTGCCTCTCGCTCTGGGCTCCACCGTGTCTCTCGCTCTGGGCTCCACCGTGTCTCTCGCTCTGGGCTCCACCGTGCCTCTCGCTCTGGGCTCCACCGTGTCTCTCGCTCTGGGCTCCACCGTGTCTCTCGCTCTGGGCTCCACCGTGTCTCTCGCTCTGGGCTCCACCGTGTCTCTCGCTCTGGGCTCCACCGTGTCTCTCGCTCTGGGCTCCACCGTGTCTCTCGCTCTGGGCTCCACCGTGCCTCTCGCTCTGGGCTCCACCGTGCCTCTCGCTCTGGGCTCCACCGTGCCTCTCGCTCTGGGCTCCACCGTGCCTCTCGCTCTGGGCTCCACCGTGCCTCTCGCTCTGGGCTCCACCGTGCCTCTCGCTCTGGGCTCCACCGTGCCTCTCGCTCTGGGCTCCACCGTGTCTCTCGCTCTGGGCTCCACCGTGTCTCTCGCTCTCAGTGATGAAGGAGTAGTGCAGTTGTGGGACCTGGGTGTGTTCAGTGCTGGACGGGGGTGGGTGGTGTGTGACTATCCTTTAGTTTGAAGAGGTGTGATCAGACTTAGTGTAGCTTTACATAACAAAATTACCTAGAGATTATTGTCCTTTCATTTTTGGCTAGTAGCTTCGGACTGAATATTACTCACTCAGTTTTGTGTTGGAGGGTATTTCCAGGTTCCACTGTTTCTTCTGCAGGTTTTGGTTTGTTAGGATTCTTTTTCCTTGATAGTCCTTGTTAGTAATAGTCCATTCAGGTCATTTTGTCTAAAATCAAGTAAAAAAAAAAATTGGATTGGAGGTTTTAATGTTTAGGTTAGTATCCTGTATAAGTCCTTGTGAAAAAATGCTTATCTACAAGTTTATCTACATTTATCCAACTCTAATATTTTTTGCAGAAGAACCCAGGAGCCCATGAGCTCCCTCTCTTTCTCTGTGTGTTCCTGCGGGAGAACCACTGTTCATTTTTGAGAGCCGTGTGTGTCCCGGACAGTCCCAACTTGTGCTGGTTTGTGTGTGGAGTATGGGCCTCTTGGTTCTATGTGCAGCCAGCACCATCAGTCAGTCCCTCCAGAATTCCTAATTGTCCCAAATGGCACCCTATTCCCTATATAGTGCACTACTTGCGACTTGGACTCAGTGCACTATGTAGGGAACAGGGTGCCGTTTGGGACGTTACCCCAGACAGCCATTTGCAATATGTGAAGTATGCATGTAAGGAATGGCTCTTCACCCCATGGGTGTGGTGGTGGGCTGCTGCTGTATCCTGTCTGAGTTCTGCAGCCGTCAGCCCAAGGACAAAGAGGGAAAAGGGGGAAATCTGAGGGCCTGTTGGCTTTCCCAAACAGTGTGTGTGTTTGGAAATGGGAGAGGGAACTTTACACTCTGAGAGTGGCCCTGTGGAACATTGTCCTTGTGTTGTACCGGATGGCTTTCTTTCTCCATTCTGGATTATTGCCTGTGCGGTGTGTGTGTGTGCTGTGAGTCACAGATCAAATATTTCCCTTGCCGGGATTCGGTTGGAGCCTTCCCTTAGAGGGCCTGTGACTGCACCCTTACTCCAGGTCTTAGCCCCGCCCCGGTCGGCAGAGCTGCCTCCTGAGTGGTCGGTTCCACTGACATGGCCTTTTGCTCCTCTGGCCCCTCCCTCAGGCCCATATGACTTAGCCTCTCTTTAATTTCCGTTTCTATTCTGAGAGCTCTAGAACTCTAGGCCGTTGGTTTCAGTAAACAATAGACATCAATGGTGACGATGAATCCATTCACAAACACACACAAAAAATGAGTGGGGAAGTACAGAAGAACTGTTTCTCAATGTAGGCTAGACTTCATAACTTTTAGAAGAATGCATCGTTGAAATAAAGTAAAAGTCCTTCAGAGCTCAGGATCTGAGGTGTCGCTCCTCTCTTCTTTCCCTCTACTCGTAAGGCCTCTCATTCATCAATAATTGAGAATTGGTACGGGCAGGTGAGAGGGAGAGGCAATTTGTGGAGAGTATGGATTTGGTGCTGTGCCAGTCTTTTTATGGATAGAGCGGGTCATGGCTCAGGGAGTCAGTCAGGGACTGGTGATAATGGTGCCACTGCACCTGTCTACCACCTGGCTACATACCCCCAGGCCAAAGCAGGCCTGATGGTTGACCCTCTTCAACTCGGGCTGGGAATTGCCTGGGACGATATTAACACAATACTGCCTATACAATATGCATTGTGATTGTATTATTGACCAGGTACAGCCGACTAGTCAAATATAATGTAATCCAAAACTAATATTGGGAGTCCCATAGGGCGGAGCACAATTGGCCCCGCTTTGTCCGGGTTTGGCCGGGGTAGGCCAGGCCGTCATTGTAAAAAATACAATCTTAACTGGCTTGCCTAGTTAAATAAAGGTTACACACACACACACCACTCTGACCATTTACGTATGTCCCCATTACCAGTAAAACATAATCAAAACCAATTTCTTTCACATACTTGCTGTGCTGTTTCGTTGTTCATTTGTACAGTCGTTTCATTCTCAACCAGGATTTCTATGGAACGCCGTTTGAGTCGTTGCGTGTCAAATAAGATACACGTCAAATAAGCTTGTTGACCAATCAGGACCTGAATATGACTGCACGTCACAGAATAATTTAACGCGTTCATTCATTTTTTTTTTACGTGGCTATTACACATTGATTACACTCACTCGTATTTCATGTCACAATGCTTCATTGATACGTATGCTGTGATGCTGGTAAAGTTGTCTCGCTCACCTACAGGGCTGGTCATAAAAATAAAAAAAAAAGCTAGCTAGATCATGGATGCAAACAATGTTCTTCCACAAGAACATAGCAAAACGACATCTGTTTCAGTAGCTATAGTTGCTAGCTAACTATATAGCTAGGTGTCATCTAAAAATAACCCTAATTTTATAAGACTGCTCTTGTTTGATTAATGGTGGGTCGGACCCATTTGTGAAGCTAGCCCCAATAAGGATAAGCCCAATATTGGACTTTGCGGTTAGCCTTCAAAATAAAAGTATGTCATAGACAGTGATGTAAATGAATACAAAGTAGATGTATGCCATAATTGAATAGATCATGCTAAATGAGGATGGAATGTTATATATAATCAACAAAAGACACTAATTTGTTAATTTCACATCTGTTAATCGCACGGAATGTATTATTCTTTAGAATTGCATTGGGGGCATACTTATTTCACTGTACAGTCTTAACCCATGTCATTGATCCACAATCCATAGTTATCAGTCTACTCAGTGACACCCAGAGAACATTAGCGTCGTAGCTCTTATTGCGGGACTCTGAAACAACTGTGAATTGAGCCACATTTTTTGTCAACCTATGTATATTGAACACTATTCCCAAGGAAAAACAATACAGCGTGGATGTTTTTGGAGTCTAATAATTCTGAGGAGGACGTTGGGAAAACAACATGTATTGAGTAGAGGTCGACCGATTTAATCGGAATGGCCGATTTTAATTAGGGCCGATTTCAAGTTTTCATAACAATCGGAAATCTGTATTTTTGGGCGCCGATTTTTATTTATTTATTTATTTTTTAACGTATTTATTATTTTTATATATTTTTATTTAACTAGGCAAGTCAGTTAAGAACACGTTCTTATTTTCAATGACTGCCTAGGAACGGTGGGTTAACTGCCTCGTTCAGGGGCAGAACAACAGATTTTCACCTTGTCAGCTCGGTGGATCCAATCTTGCAACCTTACAGTTAACTAGTCCAACGCAATAACGACCTGCCTCTCTCTCGTTGCACTCCACAAGGAGACTGCCTGTTACGCGAATGCAGTAAACCAAGGTAAGTTGCTAGCTAGCATTAAACTTATCTTATAACAATCAATCAATCATAATCACTAGTTAACTACACATGGTTGATATTACTAGATATTATCTAGCGTGTCCTGCGTTGCATATAATCTGACTGAGCATACAAGTATCTAAGTATCTGACTGAGCGGTGGTAGGCAGAAGCAGGCGCATAAACATTCATTCAAACAGAACTTTCGTGCATTTTGCCAGCAGCTCTTTGTTGTGCGTCAAGCATTGCGCTGTTTATGACCAAGCCTATCAACTCCCGAGATGAGGCTGGTGTAACCGAAATGAAATGGCTAGCTAGTTGGCGTGCGCTAATAGCGTTTCAAACGTCACTCGCTCTGAGCCTTCTAGTAGTTGTTGCCCTTGCTCTGCATGGGTAACGCTGCTTCGATGGTGGCTGTTGTGTTGCTGGTTTGAGCTCAGGGAGGAACGAGGAGAGGGACGGAAGCTATACTGTTACACTGGCAATACTAAAGTGCCTATAAGAACAAAGGTTAATGAAATACAAATGGTATAGAGGGAAATAGTCTTATAATTCCTATAACTACAACCTAAAACTTCTTACCTGGGAATATTGAAGACTCATCTTAAAAGGAACCACCAGCTTTCATATGTTCTCATGTTCTGAGCAAGGGACTGAAACGTTAGCTTTCTTACATAGCACATATTGCACTTTTACTTTCTTCTCCAACACTTTGTTTTTGCATTATTTAAACCAAATTGAACATGTTTCATTATTTACTTGAGGCTAAATTGATTCTATTGATTATATTAGATTAAAATAAGTGTTCATTCAGTATTGTTGTAATTGTCATTATTACAAATAAATGTAAAAAATTTGTCCGATTTAATCGGTATCGGCTTCTTTGGTCCTCCAATAATCGGTATCGGCGTTAAGAAATCATAATCGGTCCACCTCTAGTATTGAGTAGACTGATACCCCATTTCATTAATCCCCCATCCTTAGGTAAAGCTGAACAGTGCATTATGAATGTCAATACACGCAATGGGCTGACTGGGGAGGTGATTTCACACACACAGTCCCGAGATAAGAGCTACAACGCTAATATTTGTGTAAACTCTTAACAGTTGTGTTCTGTGGGTGGCACCGAGTAGACTGATACCCCATTTCATTGCTTCACATTCCAACTTCAGATTCCAACCTTGTTTAACATTTATCTAGTCTAAATATGGCATGATTCCATCAATTGTAACCTTCTGCATTGCTTTCAAAGAGGTACTTTTATGTTGAAGGCAAACTGCAAATTCAACTATTGTGCCTAATCCTTATTGTGGCTAGCTTCACAACACGACCCGGTCCGGTCAAGCATACTAGCCAGATGGCGCTGGCTGGCTGCTTCTAACGTTAGCTTTGGGCAACAGGGCTAAGTAGCTGGCTAGCTATTTATTTTCATGAACTGAAGTTCAATTTCAAAAGGTGAACAAGTGGCTACCTAGCTAATACTTACTCACAAGGATTCCTAAATCATTGCTAAGAATAATGAAAATGACTGCAGTTTCTACTGGTCATTGTTTTCAGGCTGGTTGTATTGGTGCTAGCCAGGTACCAAGCTAAAGCTAGCTAGCTACCCCAGAAGTTGCGGTCGAACCATTAATACTTTATTACCAACACGGTATTGTGTAAACACCGTTCGTGTCCTGTGTTTGCTTGTTTATTTGACATATCTTTTTTGACACGCAAAGACCCAAACGGCGTTCCATAGTATGTCGTGATGCTAATAGCAGTTATTACTGTGTAACTCCGGAAGGGCAACATCTGAAAAATAGCAAAGGCCAACATCACCCATGACAGAACGGTTGATTGTCAAGGGCAATGAATTCCATTATCTTGGTGTTAATGGATTTCACCTTAGTTGTCTCGCTGAAATTTTCTTACTCTTTCAAATGACTGCTCGATCCACACAGCAGACATTGTGGGCTAGGTTAGGAATGCTGTGTTGCACTTGTAGCGCAACATTTGCGTCAAGTACCTACGTTATATAGGTATGCACGTCAGCTTTGACATCGGTGTTACGTGCTGACCACACCGCTCTGCGTTGCAGAATAAATGTACGCATGCATGTTATTCAATCAATGCACTGCTCGCGCTTGCCAACGAGTTTCTGCGTTGCCAGGCGCTAAAATAGAAGTCAGTTCTATTTGTGACGCTGAACGCAGTGCAAGTCCTGCCTCTCCCATCTCCTCATTGGTTTATAGAAGAATATCTCCATGTGCCAGCTCTTCATTGGTTATACCCACGTGGGTGATTTGAAAGATGAACTGAGGTCGGTCGGTTCTGGTAATACACCATATTATGAAAGTTAGATGCCAATCGCCGTATAAAGTCCACGAAGAAAAGGCCTGGAAGGAGGAGAGATGACTAGAAACGATTTGGTTGACCGTTCTATGTGTGGATTAATTGTCGGAGTAGCTGTAAAATAACAAATCAACGTTTATATCCCAAATTGGCTAGCTAAATTGCCACAAATGTTTTAATGCTTTTCAACCTGTCTCCAAATGTAATATAATTGGTTCAGAGGTTGTTTTGATATTTCAACCTGTGTCGTGGTTGCTTTTGGTGTGGGGCGGGGCAAAATCAATTTGCACATGCGAGCATCAGGTTTAGGCATGGTGTTAAACTAGACTTTGGGCCGATACCGATGTTGGCATTTTATCTAATATTGTCCGATTCCAATATGTTAACCGATATATATCGTGCATGCAACTACACAAGCAAGCTTAAATGCTGTAAAAGATCCCTCATTTATGCCCATTGGCCAACTATCTATTGCCTGACCGTACATAATTTGTCAGATTGGTTTGGCTGTGGGACTATGGACTGTAGTGTCTGTCCATTCTGTGATGGTGTCTATAAGAAGAGAGTCTCTATAAGAGTCTGTCTGGTGGGTGCTGAGTGAGTGTTGGTGAGAGTGAGCACTTGATTCTGGTCCCACTTCCCTTCTCCTGGAAATCCTTTGATTGCTTCTCTCTCCGGTCTCGGTTTCCCTCTCTTCGGTCTCGGTTTCCCTCTCTCTGGGTTCAGTCTCCCTCTCTCCTGGGTCTCCCTGTCTCCGGTCTAGCGCCTTCTCTAATGAAACTTCAAATGAGCTGGAGTACGTGCCTGCTGGTCTCTCTCGTCTTCCCTCTCCCTTCTTCTTCTCGGTCACCCTCGCTCCTTATATATAGATGTGGATCTTAATCACACAGAGTGCATTTGGAAAGTATTCAGACCCCTTCACTTATTTAACATTTTGTTACATTACAGCCTTACTCTGAAATGGATTAAAGTATTTGTTTTCCGTATCAATCTACACAGTACCCCATAATAACAAAGCAAAAACAGGTTTTTAATTTATTTAGCAAATTTATAAATAAAAAAACAGATCCTTTTGTTGTCAGACTCTTTGCTATGAGACTCTACTGAGCTCAGGTTCATCTGGTTTCCATTGATTATCCTTAATATGTTTCTTCAACTTGATTGGAGTTCACCTGTGGTAAATTGAATTGATTGGATATGATTTGGAAAGGCACACATCTGTCTATATCAGGTCCCACAGTCGACCGTGCATCTCAGAGCAAAAACCAAGCAATGAGAGAGAAGGAATTATCCATAGATCTCCGGGAGGCACAGATTGTGTTGATGCACAGATCTGGGGAAGGGTACCAAAACATTTCTGTAACATTGGTCCCCAAGAACACAGTGGCCTCCATCATTCTTAAATGAAAGAAGTTTGGAACCACCAAGACTCTTCCTAGAGCTAGCCGCCCGGCCAAACTAGGCAATCGGGGGAGAAGGGCTTTGATCTGACAGAGCTCTAGAGTTCCTCTTTGGAGATGGGAGAACCTTCCAGAAGGACAACCGTCTCTGCAGCACTCCAACAATCAGGTCTTTATGGTAGAGTGACCAGACGGAAGCCACTCTTCAGTAAAAGGCACATGACAGCCCGCTTGGAGTTTGCCAAAAGGCACCTGAAGGAAATAATGAGAAACATGATTCTCTGCTCTGATGAAACCAAGATTGAACTCTTTGGCCTAAGTGCTAAGTGTCACATCTGGAGGAAACCTGGCACAATCCCTACGGTGAAGTATGGTGGTGTCAGCATCATGCTGTGGGGATGTTTTTCAGCGGCAGGGACTGGGAGAATAGTCCAGATCAAGGGAAAGATGAATGGAGCGAAGTACAGGGAGCTCCTTGGTGAAAACCTGTTCCAGAGCGCTCAGGACCTCAGACTGGGGCGACGGTTCACCTTCCAACAAGATAACGACCATAAGCACACAGCCAAGACAATGCAGGAGTGGCTTCGGGACAAGTCTCTGAATGTCCTTGAGTTGCCCAGCCAGAGGCCAAACCTGAACCTGTTTGAACTTTTCTGACCTTTTTTTGCTTTGTTTTTATGGGGTATTGTGTGTAGACTGGGGGGGGGGGGGGGGGCAATTTAATCCATTTTAGAATATGGCTATAACGTAACAAAGAGTGAAGCGGTCTGAATACTTTCCAAATGCACTGTCGCTCTGCCGCCTCCCCCATCGTCTCCCTCCCGCCTTGAGCTCCTGCCTCATAGATCACACGCATCCAACGCCTGCTGCAATACCGTCTCTTCTGTGTCTTCTCCCACATGGGGAGGGGGTATAAAGAAAGAAGGAGAGGTTAGAGAGAAACATGCTGGGGGAGAATAGAGGAGCTTATAGAGAAACTCGCCAGTCCAGGCAGGGATCAATATTCTCATTTACTAAATGAGCCTGGCACCTGCAGTGCCACAAAGCATTGACGTGAACTCCTCTGGATCATTACCCTAGCTCATCTGCCTCATTACCCTAGCTACCTTCATGGTGTGAATACTGTTTTTGTTTGTCGTCACTGTTTTCCTTGAAAACAAATCTCTGTAGCATCTAATCCTTTAGTTTGGCTCTAGGTCTCTGGTTCTTCAGTATGTGGTGCCCGCACTTGGCTCAGTCCTTGCCAGTTCTGCCCGAAACCCCCGTTTGTGTGTGTGTGTGTGTGTGAGCTAACTAACTAACATGACCTTTAACCCCTGTCAGGAGAGCTGGAGGAGGAGATGGAGAACCCGGAGTTGAACCCAGTTGACCTGCCAGAGAAACAGAAACACCAGCTGAGACACAGAGAGTTGTTCCTGTCCCGGCAGCTAGAGTCATTACCTGCTACACACATCCGGTATGACATGTCCTTACCATCTCACCTTATGTTAGCTCCTTGCTACAGACCATGAGAGTTGGTATATGTTTAAACACAGACTGGAAAACAGATGGCACTTTCACCTGTATTATAGGAACGCATTGGTGTTATACGGCTGTACTGTATTTAAGAGCTACATCTCAATCAGATTGTGTGTCTGTCTCAGGGGGAAGTGTTGTGTCACTCTGCTCAATGAGACTGAGGCTCTGAAGTCCTATCTGGACCGGGAGGTAGGTGGCTGTCTTTACTGTCCTCACACACGGTCTTCTCAGAGAGTGAATGGTGTGTGCCATAGCCTCTTATGTATGGCTTTGATATACAGTACCAGTCAAATGTTTGGACACACCTACTCATTCAAGGGTTTAAAAAAAAAAAACTATTTTCTACATTGTAGAATAACAGTGAAGACATCAAAGCAAAGCTATGAAATAATGCATGGGGAATCATGTAGTAACCCCCCCAAAAATATTATTCAAATCAAAATGTATTTTATATTTGAGATTCTTCAAAGTAGCCACCCTTTGCTTTGATGACAGCTTTGCACACTCTTGGCATTCTCTCAACCAGCTTCACGAGGTAGTCACCTGGAATGTATTTCAATTAACAGGTGTGCCTTAAGTTAATTTGTGGAATGTCTTAATGCGTTTGAGCCAATCAGTTTTCTTGTGACATGGTAGGGTTGGGAATACAGAAGATATTTTGTCAATTTTATGGCAAGATCAGCTCAAATAAGCAAAGAGAAACAGTCCATTACTTTAAGACCTGAAGGTAAGTCAATACGGAAAATGTCAAGAACTTTGAACATTTCTTCAAGTGCAGTCGCAAAAACCATCAATTGCTATGATGAAACTGGCTCACATGAGGACCGCCACAGGAAAGTAAGACACATAGTTACTTCTGCTGCAGAGGATAAGTTCTTTAGTTAGCAGCCTCAGAAATTGCAGCTCAAATAAATGCTTCAGAGTTCAAGTAACAGACAATAAGAATAAGAGACTTGCTTCGACCAAGAAACACAAGCAATGGTCATTAGACCGGTGGAAATCTGTCATTTAATCTGATGAGTCTAAATTTGATATTTTTGGTTCCAACTGCTGTGTCTTTGTGAGAGTAGGTGAACGGATGATATCCGCATGTGTGGTTCCCACTGTGAAGTATGGAGGAGGAAGTGTAATGGTGCTTTGCTGGTGACACTCATTGATTTTATTTAGAATTCAAGGCACACTTAACCAGCATGGCTAGCATAGCATTCTGCAGCGATAGTCCCACTAAGCGCAAACCAGATTGGATATATTTTGTCACCTCCCAGGCTGTGTAAGGGCTATTTGACCAAGAAGGAGAGTGATGGAGTGCTGTAACAGATGACCTGGCCTCCCCAATCCCTCGACCTCAACACAATTGAGATGGTTTGGGATGAGTTGGACTGCAGAGTGAAGTAAAAGCAGCCAACAAGTGCTCAGCATATGTGGGAACTTCTTCAAGACTGTTGGGAAGGCATTCCATGAGAAACTGGTTGAGAGAATGCCAGGAGTGCGTAAAGCTGTCAAGGCAAAGGGTGGCTGCTTTGAAGAATTTAAAATGTATTTTGATTTGTTTATCACTTGTTTGGGGTTACTATGTGTGTTATTTCATAGTTTTGATGTCACTATTATTCTGCAATGTAGAAAGTAGTAAAAATAAAGAAAAACCCTGGAATGAGTAGATGCGTCCAAACTTTTGACTGGTACTGTATGACCATGTTGGGTGAGTTTGTGTGCCTGTGTCCAACTGACTGTGATGTGTGTTAGTTGTGAGTCTTAGTGCTGTATGAATAATTCAGTGTGTTGACCCAGAATGTTCTTCTCACAGTCAGTAATGAGGAAACGAAAGACTGCTCTCTACATACATGCATACATACACACACACAAACAATCCACAACCCCACTCAATTTCTTAATTCCCACTTCTCTAACTCTTTTCTAATGTCTCTCCTCTCTATCCCTCCTTTTTTCTCCCACTTCTCTTCCTCCTCCCTCTCTCTCTCTCCAGGATGCGTTCTTCTACTCCCTGGTCTACGACCCCCAACAGAAGACTCTGCTGGCTGATAAAGGGGAGATCAGGGTGGGGAACAAGTATCAGGCAGACATCACAGACTTCCTTAAAGAGGGTACGAACGCCAGAGACACTCGTACACAAAACTGGACTGTTAGCATTTTCCATAGGTAAATGTGACACACTAGCTGGTAGATTAGCCTCCTGGCTAGTATTCTCTCTGGTAGTGCAAGCAGGGTCCGATCTCAACTCAAGGCTCAGTCAGTGAGAGGGCATGGGCGTCTGTCCCACTGCCTAATAAACCCACTGCAATTGGAACAATTTTGCAACGTTATGACAAGGAGTGTGTTATCAAAGTGAGTTTTACTGAGGAGCCATGTCACACACATGGCTCAATAGTGTTGGAGAGGGTCAAAGGGCAGGATATTCACCGTTTTGTGGATCCCTCTATCGACGGAATCGTAACCACAACACCCCAAGACTGTTGTCAATTTAGCCAGAACTAAATTGACTTTGGTTAACCACAGGGCTGTCTAGTCCGATAGAGTGTATCAGACTGGTGACTGTGCTGACTGCTTACTAACTGGTGACTGTGCTGACTGCTTACTCACTGGTGACTGTGCTGACTGCTTACTCACTGGTGACTGTGCTGACTGCTTACTCACTGGTGACTGTGCTGACTGCTTACTCACTGGTGACTGTGCTAATTGGACCCCCAGGTGAGGAGGATGGCAGGGACCTGGCCGAGCTGGAGGAGAGGGTGTGGGACCCCAGCAGTCCCCTCACAGAGAAACAGATCGACCAGTTCCTGGTTGTGGCTCGGTAAGTGGCTCCGGTCCGGTGGGCTGTGGTGAATGGGTAAGTGGTTCTACTGTAGGGGCAGTGCCTTGGTAAGACTGCTGTGAACTGGATAGCCAATGTAAAATATTTTTCAGTAAGACATTTTTTGGTGGCTCTGTAAAACGGGGTGCAAGGGTATCGGATCAGTAAGAAGACTGGTCCATCTAGTCAGATTTGCACTATTGCCAAAAACATGATATCTGGCACTTTGGATAAGAGCATCTGCTAAATAACGTAAATGTAAAAATTGTATCCCTGTCTCATCCATCTCTTTCCCTCTGCCGCCTCATCTCTCTCTCTCTCTCTCTCTCTCTCTCTCAGGTCAGTTGGTACCTTTGCGCGGGCTCTAGACTGCAGTAGTTCTGTCCGGCAGCCCAGTCTTCACATGAGTGCTGCTGCTGCCTCTCGAGACATCACCCTGGTAAGACACACACACATTGCCCACTTCCCTAGGTAGGGTCAGGCCAGAGTTGAGTGCTGTTAGCCCAGGGGTATGCTGGGAGCTACAGTAGAAGGTGTGTATGTGAGCTTGTTTGTGTGTGTTCGCTTGCCATAGTGTGAGGATCAGTAACGAGCAGGCTTCAGCCTGCCCCAGACGCCACACGTTCCGGCCCACTTCTGCACCTCATATATAAAACATGAAACGCAGGCCTCCGAGCTACAGCTTTCAGAGTACACACATCCATGAACACATGCGCACAACACACATCCTCTCAGACTCGCCAATAGAGACGCTCACACTAAGTCAAGTGACAAGATACTAGCCCATCCACTTCTGTTTTTTGACTATGCTTTGTTCCTTACATTTGGTGGCTTTGACAAGCAGAATAATGGGGACCCTTTGCTTGAATTGTATGTTACGAGGGTGGGTTTTGTTTGCTGGGTGTATGTGGTAAAACCAGGGTTGTGTTCATTAGGGCACACAGTTATCTCTTAATTCAAAGACTCAATCATGGACACTCTTACTGACAGTTGTGGCTGCTTTGCGTGATGTATTGTTGTCGCCTCCTTGCCCTTTGTGCTGTTGTCTGTGCCCAATAATGTTTGTACCATGTTTTGTGCTGCTACCATATTGTGTTGCTGCCATGTTATGTGTTGCTGCCTCGCTATGTTGTCCTAGGTTTCTGTTTATGTTGTGAAGTCTGTCTTGTTGTGGGGCGGCAGGGTAGTCTGGTGGTTAGAGCGTTGGACTAGTAACTGAAAGGTTTCATGTTCAAATCCCCGAACTGACAAGGTACAAATCTGTCGTTCTGCCCCTGAACAGGCAGTTAACCTACTGTTCCTAGGCCATCATTGAAAATAAGAATTTGTTCTTAACTGACTTGCCTCGATAATGTTAAATAGAATTTAAAAAATGCACAAAAGTGTTTCATATTGAACCAGTACAGATGGTACCTCCCAGTTTTGATGTGTTTCTTCTGTTTTGTGCCTACCGAACACTACCCCCGCCACCCCCCCTCTCCTCTCCCCAGTTCCATGCCATGGACAGCCTGGATAAGACACGTTATGACATGACGCGGGCCATCGCTGCGCTGGTTCCCCAGGGAGGGCCTGTTCTCTGCCGGGACGAGATGGAGGAGTGGAGCGCCTCCGAGGCCAACCTGTTTGAAGAGGCCCTGGAGAAATACGGAAAAGACTTCACAGACATACAACAGGACTTTGTGAGTACAGACTGACGGGTAGCCAGTCAGGAAGGTTCTGCTGCCTTGGCTTGGACTAGCCTCGACAAGGAGGCTCTGAACTACATCGAACCGGCTCAGTTCAAGGCTCACAATATGTATCTCTGAGATGGGCAACTGGTGGCCCGCGGATTTCCCCATGGCAGAATGACTATTACATGAAATTAGTTAGAAAATAGCTACATCTTTACCCCATGGCAAAATCTGTAGCATTGCAGGAAATGAACTGTAAAACATAAATGTTTTCGCTCTGTTTTCAAGAGGGTAAACATGTTTTGCTCGCAAGGTGGGTGGGGGCCAACGTTTTTTTTTTTTTGTGTGGCCCCTACCCCCATCAAAGCTGCCCATCCTTTATGTCTCTAATAGTGAGACACTCAACTCAGAGACTCACAGGCATCCTATTGAGAGCCCAGCATGTCTGCTGAAGCCATAGAGATGGATACTGTATGTCTATCTCTGTCAGCCAGGTGCTGCTGTTGCCCTGAGGGGGAAGAATAAATGAGGTTTCTGCTGTCTTTACACTGTGCCTCATTCTGCCACCTGGTGGTGGGTTAGTCGGTGCACTACTCAGCCCACAGCCACGGGCTGCTGTTAGGGGTGGGGCTTGCTCTCTGGCATCCTGACAATTCAGTTGCCTCTTTCAAACTTAAAAAAAAATAAATGTAAAGAGCGCAGTGCTCATTTCCCCCTGCCGAAGATCAAAGTATTTGCTTACAAAGATGTAGGAAATGTACTAATGTAGTGCCCTAAAGCATGATGGCGAGGACCGCTTTGCTGTGAGGTGGAAACGGCTCTAAAGCATGACGGTGGCATATCTGTGATGTTGAAACCGCTTGTCTCGTCCTCCCGGCAGCTCCCCTGGAAATCCCTGACCAGTATCATAGAGTACTACTATATGTGGAAGACCACAGACAGATACGTACAGCAGAAACGGTTAAAAGCAGCAGAGGCAGAGAGCAAGTTGAAGCAAGTCTACATCCCCAACTAGTGAGTATCTGTCTGGCTGGCTACTGGGGACTGGGATACTGTGATTTCTTGTCAGGCTCCTACAGCGGGTCCCAATTTGCACCCTGCCGCTAAGTCTTCGGCCTTTGCAGATCGGAATGCTCTGTATAAGTGTAATCGGCAATGATGGAGAGTCTGCAAACAATGGAGGGATGGTGCCGAAGGGTTAGGGAGATATTTGGGACTGGCTGCAGATGACGGTTCCCACTAGATGGTCAAGCTGCAAAGTTTTTTGGTCTTAATTTAAGGTTCGGTTTAGGCATAAGGTTATCAGTTAGGTTTAAAATCTGATTTTAAGAAGAGAAATTGTAGAAATAGGCGGGGTTTATGACTTTGCAACTTGCCCAGATAGTGACGACCGCAGATTATACAGTACGTTGCATCTCTGTCTCTGATCCTCTGCCCACTTCCTCATAGCAACAAGCCCAACCCCAACCAGCTGAGTGCTAACAGTGTAAAGCCTGGAGGTGTGGGAGGCCTGGTGAACGGCTCCGGGGCGGCAGCTGGAGCCGCAGTCGGAGCCGGGGGTTTGCCTGGAGCCCTGGGGGTGATATCAGTTCCCCCAGGACAGACCCCAGGTCTGGGCCGCGCCTGCGAAAGCTGCTACAGTGAGTAACGCCACAACTGTCCTGTTTCCTGGATGATGAAATAAAGACCATGATGATGTTAGAAAAGAGACCAGGAAGTAAACATGGGAGTCAAGAGTACTCCTAGTACAGATATACAGTACCTCCTGAAGAACCGTGAGAATCACTCTCATCCTAGTATGATCTCTTCCCCATGCTTGGGTAGCAAGGCTCCAAGCCAAGCCTCCATCTCTATTGCTGTTCTTTAACAATGAAGGAGTGGGAGTTTTTAAGACGGGAGAGCGAGGCAAAGCTCAGCTCACGCTGCAGTAGAATCTATTCAGAGCTATTTTAGTAGTGTTAATAAAGTCTTAAATGATTTAAAGACTCACTGAGTCTGTGTGTGGGTGTCTCTCGACATGTGTGTGTGTGTCCTCCTTTCTCTCTGTGCGTGTAGCCACCAGCTCGTACCAGTGGTACTCGTGGGGTCCCCCCAACATGCAGTGTCGTCTGTGTGCCTCCTGCTGGACCTACTGGAAGAAGTATGGAGGACTGAAGATGCCAACCAGACTAGAAGGAGAGCGACCTGGACCCAACCGCAACAACATGGTAAACAACTCAAACTGAGAGATCATGTATTGGATAAAACCATTTTCAAGGATAATGCGAAACTGACCAGAAAACTTCCCAGCCCCTCTGTATAACAACTTACAACTTTTTCTCTTGGACTCAACTCTTGTCTCTGATTTGTTGTCCATTCTCTTAACAATTTCTCTCTCTTCCCCCACCCGCCAGTCTCCTCACAGTGTTCCCATGCGTCACGGTGGGAGCCCCAAGTTTGCTGTGAAGACGAAACAGGCCTTCTACCTACAGACCACCCAGGTGACACGCGCCGCCCGACGAGTTTGTCAGGACATCATCAGACCGCGCTTCCTCGCCCGACACCCTTACCTCCCTCTCAATACAGCCCAAATCAAACAAGAGTGTGAGTACTGTACCCCTCAACCCCCTACCTCCTCCTCACCACCCAAAATCAAGGACCTGGGTCCTGTTCATTAAGGCACCAAACGGACGAAAACTAAGTAAAACAGGGAGGGACTACCTGGAATTGTCCAATAAGAAACGCTTGTTTTATTTTCCTGGTGCAAAATGTTTTGAAAGGTCTCAGTGGCTGTCTTATGTAACGGTCTGCTGAAATGTGGTACATGCATTCTGACTCTGGTGCATTTCAGGTGCGCTGCGGTTGCCAGACGAGCCCAAAAAGCCCTTGCCGCTGAAGCCAGTTGAGAGGAAGCCTCTGGAGTCTGTTGTCCGATATCTAGGTGAGGATCTGTTACGCCCATCTGTAGTCTTTAATTTTCAGTCTGCTAAATGGTATACTGTATTGTCTTGTCTGTTTTAGCCAGTGTTGATTTTGCGATTTAAACTCATATCTTTCCGTTCTCTTCCTTTCTCTCCCTCCTGTCTCTTCTCCTGTGTCTTCTGTCCTCCTCCTCTCTCCGGGTCCCCAGAGGCCCACCCGTGTCCTCCCAAACATGACCCCCCGCGTGGCCAGAAGGTCACCACGGGTAGCCTGACACCCATCAAGTCCACACCCAACATCCTCAACAACGGCTCGCCCACCATCCTGGGCAAACGCACCTACGAGCAGCACAACGGCATTGATGGTGAGAGACCGAGGTGCGGGAGAGGAGTAGAAAGGGGTTGGAGCCCTTGGGATGTTGATGGAAAACCGTTGTGGTCATTGCTGCACTCCATTGGGGTTTGAGTCGGCACCCCAACGTCTTGTCTTAGCGGCCATCTTTTTTTTTTTCTTTTTTTTTTGCAGCCTCCCTTTCTCCACCCCTCCCCCTCATCTCCCTTTGTCTCAATGTAACTGGTTATACATGCCCCTCTTTTTTTCGCTCACCAACTTTCCGCCTTTCACTTTCTCTCTCTCCCTTGACAGTTTATTATTTTTGCACCATCTGTCTCCGTCGCTCTCTCCTTTACCCCCTCTTCTTCTCTTGCACCGTTCTCTTCTTTTTGTTTGTTCTGCTCTCTCCATGTCTCTCTCTTTGTCTCTGTACATCCATCTCAGTAGGCTGTAGTGAAGGCTGGTTTCTTTCTCTGTGGTGTATATCGCTCTAGGCTACGATGGGTGTTGTCATGGTAACGGCGCGGTAGCCAGGACCTATCTGAGACCAGAGTGAGACCAGAGGGGTGGTGTGGTTCGCTGGGACCTCACCCCCTAATAAGCCTTCTCTCCTGGACCACAGCAGGGCTAGTCCACACTCACTAGGGACTATGTCCATGATCAGAAAGGAGGGGCACCTGTCAATGTGTGTGTTGCATAGAGATAGAAGGAGAAACGTGGAGGGGGAAGATGTGGAGCGTAATGGCGGGAGGGAGGGAGCTAGGCCTATAGACTACCTACAATGAGTAGTTCTCCCGTGTCTTCTAATACAAGGTTTCCCAAACTCAGTCCTGCCCCTCCCTGGGTGCACGTTTTGGTTTTGGCCCTAGCACCACACAGCTGATTCAAATAAGCAAAGCTTGATGCTGAGTTGGTTATTTGAATCATGTGTGTAGTGCTAGGGAATTAAACCAAAACGTGCACCCAGGGAGGGGCAGGACTGTGTTTGGGTAACCTTGCAGTGCTGCTGGTGTCTACAGACATCTTCTCTGGGTTTGGACAGGAGACAAGACTCCTAGAATAGAGTTGAAGTGGGAAGTTTACATACACATATGTTGGAGTCATTAAAACTCATTTTTCAACCACTCCACACATTTCTTGTTAACAAACCTATAGTATTGGCAAGTCGGTTAGGACATCTACTTTGTGCATGACACAAGTAATTTTTACAACAATTGTTTATAGACAGATTATTTCACTTGTAATTCACTGTATCACAATTCCAGTGGGTCAGAAGTTTACATACACTAAGTTGACTCTGCCTTTAAACAGCTTGGAAAATTCCAGAAAATTATGTTGTGGCTTTAGAAGCTTCTGATAGGCTAATTGACATAATTTGAGTCAATTGGAGGTGTACCTGTGGATGTATTTCAAGGCAAACCTTCAAACTCAGTGCCTCTTTGCTTGACATCATGGGAAAATCTAAAGAAATCAGCCAAGACCTCAGAAAGAAATTGTAGACCTCTACAAGTCTGGTTCATCCTTGGGAGCAATTTCCAAACGCCTGAAGGTACATGTTCATCTGTACAAACAATAGTAAGCCAGTATAAACACCATGGAACCACACAGCCGTCATACCGCTCAGGAAGGAGACGTATTCTGTCTCCTAGAGATAAATGTACTTTGGTGTGAAAAGTGCAAATCAATCCCAGAACAACAGCAAAGTACCTTGTGAAGATGCTGGAGGAAACGGGTACAAAAGTATCTATATCCACAGTAAAACAAGTCCTAGATCGACATAACCTGAAAGGCCGCTCAGCAAGGAAGAAGCCACTGCTCCAAAACCGCCATAAAAAAGCCAGACTACGATTTGCAACTGCACATGTGAACTAAGATTGTACTTTTTGGAGAAATGTCCTCTGGTCTGATGAAATAGAACTGTTTGGCCGTAATGACCATCGTTATGTTTGGAGGAAAAGGGGGATGCTTGCAAGCCGACGAACACCATCCCAACCAATGGACAATGACCCCAAGCATACTTCCAAAGTTGTGGCAAAATGGCTTAAGGACAACAAAGTCAAGGTATTGGAGTGGCCATCACAAAGCCCTGACCTCAATCCTATAGAACAATAAAGTGGTGATCCTAACTGACCTAAGGAAGGGAATTTGAACTTGGATTAAATGTCAGGAATTGTGAAAAACTGAGTTTAAATGAAGTTGGCTAAGGTGCATGTAAACTTCCGACTTCAACTGTATGTGCTGTCTGTCTGAACGCCACTTCATGACTCATTTTCATTTAGGAAAAATAATTGATCTGTCCTCTGGTTACGCACACGTCACGGACTGCACAACTACATTATTAACATGAATATGCTACAGCAAATTTCCTATTTTCAATCTCATTGATATGCTGTATAGATCAGTTTGATTATAGGCCTGTTCACACAATTGTCTGATATCTAATAAGACACCCTTCTGTCTGGAGTGGGGGTCAGGGTTTGGGACAGGAAGTGTGTCACTGGGTGGAGTGGATCTCCTGCTGCAGGGCAGATGAACATGCATTACTACAGAAGACCAACAGGGGGCAGGAGAGGTCAGACATGAACGTGCATTACTACAGAAGACCAACAGGGGGCAGGAGAGGTCAGGCATGAACATGCAGTACTACAGAAGATCAACGGGGCAGTAGAGGTAACCTTTTAACTCTGCTGCTCCATCAGCATCAGTCGCTCAGTGCTGAAGGCAGCGCAAAGGCTTTACAATAGACTAGAATCTTGATTGCTAGCCATGGGCACGGGTATTAGAATATTTCAGTATCCGAGCAGACGTTAGTATTCCATTACTTGCAAGAGTATCCATTTTTCCCGAAGGGGAAAAAAATGTATAGGCCTATTTTAACAAAAGGCTTTGTCTAAAGTGAAATGATGTATATGACATTGCTACATAGTCTGCAAGGATAGACCATTTACATTAGACATTTTAATAAAGCAGTTTTATGACAGTTTTTATGAGTGTGCCCTATTAACAAAAAGATGTACCGGTAGCCTACGCACTTCACACTTGTAGCGTGTTATTGTCTTGTCAATCAAAGCGGCAGTACAGTCAGAGGCTCTGTGTGTAGCAAGTGAAATGGGAGATTTCTAATCAATGCAAAATGGAATTTAAAATGATGGGATTCGGTTGGCGAAATGAGGGAGTAGGCTACCATTACAACGATCAACCAACTGGTATATGATGATTTAATATGGAGTTGTTGTAGACCAGGACAGGGAGCGCAGCAAAATAGCCTCAATTAGCCTCGTTACGTTAGCTAGCTATCTTGTTTACATCGATTTGATGCCGTCGAGACCACCACTACCTAATGAGAGAACCTGTTGCAGCAACACGTTTGTCTAACTAGCGCAAGTTTGGCTACTCGGTCTCTCTGTGTGTTCCAAAAATCCTGATATTATTTAAATGGTGCAATAATTTCACATGCCCTTCCCTAGTGTCTGTGACTGTATTAACATCCATCTCTCCTCTGCCAGGTATGAAGCCCAAAGCCCCTCAGTGGGATATCATGGCCAAGAGGACTGCTGAGCCAGGCCGGACCACCTCTGCCCCTATGCAGCAGGTACATGAGCTGGACTGATTGACCACAGCAGGAACCTCACTACAACCTTTACACAAGGTAGGACACCTCTCGTTCAAGGATTCATTTGTTGGCTGATTTGATGTATTTGTTATTTCACTGACTTTCATCTTTTAAGATGTCCTGTCGATTTTTATGGGCTCATAAGATACTAGATATTCCAAAAGTAATGCCTTTACATTGTTAAATAGTACTTTGTGTTCTGAAGTAGAATCATATAGTGGAGTATAAGAGATGAAGTCTAAACCCTCTTGTTTTCTTACCCCAGGTAAATGAAACGGAATGTATTTTTCCACATCCAGAGATGGAGTTGGGGGGATTTGAGTGGAGGAGCCGCAGCACCATCATTGATTGTCCATCTCACCCAATCGGCACGAGCCTGCAAAACTGTCAAAGACCAATGGACCAATTGTTTTTGGGAATGGAAGGAGTGGCTCTAAGGCTTTGGCCTATCAGAAGACTTCCTGACTCTACAGGACTGTGTTTATTACTTAACCTTGTTATTACTGTCGTCATTGTAATTATAATTATTATTTTTTTGTTTTTTTTTACCAACTATAACCCGACAGCTTATCAGTTTAATTGTTAATTAAAAAAACGATAACTTAAAGTTTCATGACAACTTCTTGGCGTTGTTGCGTGGAAAACCCCTGTGGAAAAGGGTGAAAGAACGACTGTATTGTAATATAAGCCATTTGCAATTTTTTTTTTTTTATACATGTTTATTAAATACACAACGATGAGAATTAATTTCAATGACATAAGAATAATTCCTTGGTTGTTATTGTTTATTCTTTTGAAAGCTTCTAGAGTTTTCTGATTCTGTTTTTTTTGTGAGCAGGCCCGACCCTATTTGGCCCGAGAGGTTTAACTTATTGAGAAAAACTGAAAAATGCTGTTTTTTTTCTACCTTTTTCACAAGTAATGCATCTATGCTTCAATGATGTAATTAAAAAGATGATTGATTTTTTTTTTTTTTTTTTTTCTTGTGTGGGATTACTGTTCTGGTTGTGGAACTCCTTGGTTTGTCCCAAAAATGTTGGCACCCTAAATTTTACATAGTGCAGTCCTTTTGACCATAGGGCTCAGGGTTCTGGGCAAAAGTCATGCACAATAGAAATCGATATAGTAGAGTTACTCCCAAGGAAAGATTCTATAAGATATGTTTTTGGGTAGTTGGCTAGCGCTAGTCGGCTGTACCTGTACCAAAACTACAGTATTTCTCCTCCTATAGGTTGGCCTCAATATTATTTTTAAGTGGTGAGCCAACATGTTTCACCACTTGTATTGCCATGATGGATCAACTTTTTTTTCCTCATGGCGTCTTGTACCTCTGCAGCAGACACCATGAGCAATATATTTAAAACATCGAATCAGAATAAAACCAAACTTTCGAATCGCAGTACATATAGAATCGTGATGCATATAGAATGGCAGTCACCGAAGGCTGGTGAGGGGAGGATGACTCCTAATTGCGGCAATGGAGTGAATGGAGTGGCATCAAACACGTTTGATACCATATCAATAAGCCGTTCCAGCCATTACTATGAGCCTGTCCGTATTTTGATATCTTATTGTGAGGTCCCTGGCAATTCCCAGTCCTACTATAGGGGTGTATATAGGGACTATATTGAATCGGATCTTTTGCCTTCCAATTTATACCGTACCACCTCCATATGTGGATCTCAATCCTGATACAAACCCAATATGCGGCCTCTGATTGGGCGCTGAGATCTTTTTAAATTTTTTTTTACTGTTTTACAACTGCAGTGGTTTGGCCCTGCCCACTTCCTCTAAAAGTGCTTAGAGGTCACAGAGGTTCTGTCAATGACAGACCGTTTTAGAGACAAGGCTCTATATCATGTTCAGGGTATGGGTCCATTTCATTTCTAATGGAAACTCCCATTCCTGAGCGGTTTCTCTGGTCAATGCTTATGGTGACTGGAGGTCAGTGTGGCTCAGTTGGTAAGCGCGTCGCAATAGAAATACCAAGATAGTGAGTTCAATTCCCAAAGGTATTACATATAACGGTGCTTAAGTTATGCACTCTGACACTGTGTTTTGTATGTCCCCACTGTTTGTCAAGATAAGCTGTTTTCCTGGGGTATAAAGGCCTGGGTCCTCTTCAAACAGGCCCACTGTAGCAAAGCGTTTAGCTATGGAAGATTGAAACTAAAACCTGTTCTTACTGGACAAGTTCAGGTAGCACTGTACCTCTGCTTTTTAAAAAGTTTCTCCCTACTGAACACGACCCAGCTCTGAATTCTGCCAGAGCTCAATAAAACCCACTACTCACTGAGGTGAACTAAGAGTTAATAAAAGATGCAAGAACAGCAGGAGTAGGGACCGTTCTGTCTCTGAGCATGTGCTGCTGTCCTGGCTGATACTGCAGTGAAGGAAAATGTGTCAATTTTCATTGGCCAGTAGTCCCCTCCGGAATGGTGAATGAGCCTGTAACTGACGGTCAGACGATGTCCTGTTTGCGGATGGTGATTCTTCACATTGACCGTTGGTCCTGAGGTGCATTTCCGTGGAATCTACAACCGTGGGCGACAATCTCCCGGTAAGATGTGCGGGTTGATATATATTTTTGTTCCACTTTACTGCCTACTTGAAACCGCACAGGACAGGGGTTAGGTTAGGACAGGGTATTTTGGTCATCCTGACATAGGAATACAGTTGATTAAATTCATTGTTTAAAAAAAAAAAAACCTCTGCTGCCCCACTTGACGCGCTATTCATGGGGAGGACAATATGAATAGCACACATTTCCCGCGGTTATAACAGTTTTCGCGTTTCCCATTATTTGTATGTTTTTCCTATAATATTAGCCATTTTTATGCTCACTGATACATGTGAAAAATGTGTACTATTGGCATAGGCTACTGTAGGATAGCCTAATATAAATGCAGCCCAAGCCATCACATGAGCAATCAATATTTGATTTGGGGGGAGTAGGCAAGGCATTGCCTAGGGCTGGCACAATTACCATATAGCCGTATAACCGAAGGTTATGGATGAGAAGTCATGAACTAAAAAAATTAAGCATTCGGTTGTCCGTTTCTGCGGTAACATGGACCCCTAACAACGTGATGAAACTTTGTTGCTCCTTAATGAAATGTAGAATGTTAATTCAAATGATGTGTTATCTGATGTGACTCATGCAATGGAATGAATTTGTAATGTCAGTTGAGTTGAATCAACAAATCACAGCACATATTGATGGGTACACTTCCTGCTTTTACTTTCTGCTTTGCTCCAATGAGTACACTCGCAATAGCCGCCAGACGCGTGTCCACTCATTATGCTATCATTGACTTGAATGTTCTATTCGTTTTATTTACAGTGCATTCTGAAAGTATTCAAACCCCTTGACTTTTTCCCCATTTTGTTACGTTACAGCCTTTTTCTAAAACACACACCTCTACATAAGGTCCCACAGTTGACTGTGCATGTCAGAGCAAAAACCAAGCCATGAGTTCGAAGGACTTGTCCGTTGAGCTCCGAGACAGGATTGTGTTGAGGCACAGATCTGGGGAAGGGTACCAAAAAATGTCTGCAGCATTGAAGGTCCCAAAAAACACCGTAGTCTCCATCATTCTTAAATGGAAGAAGCTTGGAACCACCAAAACTCTCCCTATAGCTGGCCAAACTGAGCAATCGGAGAAGGGCCTTGGTCAAGGAGGTGACCAAGAACCCGATGGTCACTCTGACAGAGCACCAGAGTTCCTCTGTGGAGATGGGAGAACCTTCCAGAAGGACAACCATCTCTGCAGCACTCTACTATCAGGTGGCCAGACGGAAGACACTCCTCAGTAAAAGGCACATGACAGCCCGCTTGGAGTTTGTCTAAAGGACTCTCAGACCATGAGAAACAAGATTCTCTGGTCTGATGAAACCAAGATTGAACTCTTTGGCCTGAATGCCAAGCATCATGTCTGGAGGAAACCTGGCACCATCCCTACGGTGAAGCATGGTGGTGGCAGAATCATGCTGTGGAGATGTTTTTCAGCGGCAGGGACTGGGAGAAGAGTCAGGATTGAGGGAAAGATGAACAGACAAAGTACAGAGAGATCCTTGATGAAAATCTCCAGAGTGCTCTTGATCTCAGACTGGGGCGAAGGTTCACCTTCCAACAAGACAACGACCCTAAGCACCCTTTAAAGACAATGCAGGAGTGGCTTCCGGACGAGTCTCTGAATGTCCTTGAGTGGCCCAGCCAGAGCCCGGACTTGAACCCGATCAAACATTTCTGGAGAGACCTGACAATACCTGAACAGCGACTCTCCCCATCCAGCCTGACAGAGATTGACAGGATCTGCAGAGAAGAATGGGGGAAACTTCCCAAATACAGGTGTACTAAGCTTGTAGTGTCGTACCCAAGAAGACTCGAGGCTGTAATCGCTACCAAAGGTGCTTCAATAAAGTACTGAGTAAAAGGTCTGAATACTTATGTAAATATAATATTTCAGTTTTAAATGTTTTATACATTTGCGAAAATGTATAAAGAACAGTTTTTGCTTTGTCATTATGGGGAATTGTGTGTAGATTGGTGAGGGGGGAAAACAATTGCAATCCATTTTAGAATATGTCTGTAACGTAATAAAATGTGGAAAAAGTCAAGGGGTCTGAATACTTTCCGAATGCACTGTATATGGCGGCACATGCAGTCGGGAGTGGAGGGAGGAGAGGAGTTAATGTGCCAAAAAATCTAATAAAAAGGATTATTACTGGCCAATTACTGTCCTCCAATATTCCATGACTGTCACAGTCCTATATGGCATCAACATTTCTCCCACTCTCAGTGGGGTTGCCTCAGTGAGGTTATTTGAGGTTGTCACAGTTTCAAAAGTGAGAGAGAGGGGCATCCCCCAAATTAGTATCTCTATGGGGCAGCCGGCACAGTGATTCTGCAGTAACGGTAACTCCTCTCTTGGGCCTGCACAAGGAGTCGCGGCCAACCTGCAAGCCTTATTTACACACCCTGTTCCCTGTGTATTTTGATAAAGGGAAATCATTATTCACTCCAGATATGCACATGTGAATCTACTAAAGAGTTAACAAAAGCTTAACAAAGTCTTCTCTCAATTTGAGCATACAGATTCCTAATCCCAGGGACATGACAAAGATGTTCGGGATTAACTTCACATCCCCAGGGTCTTTCATTAAAATTGAGAGAATTAAAGAAAGACCACAGATTGTACTTTTCTGTAAATCATTGAATTACAGATTTAACTTGGATACAGACAACACAGTAGGCCTACCATGTAATGAGAAAAACCCATCCACATTTTTGCATCTACCTATGGAATCTTCATAATGCTTTTTGATATACCTCCAGGGGATCGGTGTCCCTCCCGCGGGACGGTTGAGCTAACGTAGGCTAATGTGATCAGCATGAGGTTGTAAGTAACAAATTAAGTTCCAGGACAGACATATCCGATATAGATTAACAAGAATTCAAGCTTTCTGCCTATCTGCACTGTCCGATTTACAGTAGCTATTACAGTGAAGGAATACCATGCTATTGTTTGAGGAGAGTGCACAGTTATGAACTAGAAAGTTATTAATAAACCAATTAGGCACATTTGGGCAGTCTTGATACAACATTTTGAACAGATATGGAACGGTTCATTGGATCAGTCGAAAACTTTGCACATACACATTTTGGTCCTCCTCACCTTCAACGGAAGAAAACCATTACAGAACCACCCACCAACCAAGGACCAAGCGGCGTGGTAACAGGCAGCAGCAGGAGAGGCAGCAGCAACAGCAGCAGCAGGAGAGGCAGCACTATTTAGAGACATGGACTTGGGAGGAGATCCTAGACGGGAAAGGACCCTGGGCACAGCCAGGAGAATATCGCCACCCCAAAGAAGAGCTGGAGAGGGCGAAGGTGGAGAGGCGCTGGTATGAGGAGGCAGCACAGCGGCGCGGATGGAAGCCCGAGAGTCAGCCCCAAAAGTCTCCCGCCTGTCCAGAGCCGCCAGAGTCTCCCGCCTGTCCAGAGCTGCGAGAGTCTCCCGCCTGTCCAGAGCCGCCAGAATCTCCCGCCTGTCCAGAGTCTCCCGCCTGTCCAGAGCCGCCAGAGTCTCCCGCCTGTCCAGAGCTGCCAGAGTCTCCCGCCTGTCCAGAGCCGCCAGAGTCTCCCGCCTGTCCAGAGTCTCCCGCCTGTCCAGAGCCGCCAGAGTTTCCCGCCTGTCCAGAGCCGCCAGAGTCTCCCGCCTGTCCAGAGCTGCCAGAGTCTCCCGCCTGTCCAGAGCCGCCAGAGTCTCCCGCCTGTCCAGAGCCGCCAGAGTCTCCCGCCTGTCCAGAGCCGCCAGAGTCTCCCGCCTGTCCAGAGTCTCCCGCCTGTCCAGAGCCGCCAGAGTCTCCCGCCTGTCCAGAGCCGCCAGAGTCTCCCGCCTGTCCAGAGCTGCCAGAGTCTCCCGCCTGTCCAGAGCCGCCAGAGTCTCCCGCCTGTCCAGAGCCGCCAGAGTTTCCCGCCTGTCCAGAGCCGCCAGAGTCTCCCGCCTGTCCAGAGCTGCCAGAGTCTCCCGCCTGTCCAGAGCCGCCAGAGTCTCCCGCCTGTCCAGAGCCGACAGAGTCTCCCGCCTGTCCAGAGTCTCCCGCCTGTCCAGAGCCGCCAGAGTCTCCCGCCTGTCCAGAGCCGCCAGAGTCTCCCGCCTGTCCAGAGCTGCCAGAGTCTCCCGCCTGTCCAGAGCCGCCAGAGTCTCCCGCCTGTCCAGAGTCTCCCGCCTGTCCAGAGCCGCCAGAGTCTCCCGCCTGTCCAGAGCCGCCAGAGTCTCCCGCCTGTCCAGAGCCGCCAGAGTCTCCCGCCTGTCCAGAGTCTCCCGCCTGTCCAGAGCCGCCAGAGTCTCCCGCCTGTCCAGAGTCTCCCGCCTGTCCAGAGCCACCAGAGTCTCCCGCCTGTCCAGAGCCGCCAGAGTCTCCCGCCTGTCCAGAGCTGCCAGAGTCTCCCGCCTGTCCAGAGCCGCCAGAGTCTCCCGCCTGTCCAGAGTCTCCCGCCTGTCCAGAGCCGCCAGAGTCTCCCGCCTGTCCAGAGCTGCCAGAGTCTCCCGCCTGTCCAGAGCCGCCAGAGTCTCCCGCCTGTCCAGAGTCTCCCGCCTGTCCAGAGCCGCCAGAGTCTCCCGCCTGTCCAGAGCTGCCAGAGTCTCCCGCCTGTCCAGAGTCGCCAGAGTCTCCCGCCTGTCCAGAGTCTCCCGCCTGTCCAGAGCCGCCAGAGTCTCCCGCCTGTCCAGAGCCGCCAGAGCCTCCCGCCTGTCCAGAGCCTCCCGCCTGTCCAGAGCCGCCAGGCCATTCAGCCAGGATCCGCCAGAGCCGTCAACCAGCCTGAACTATCTCTCGGTCCTGAGCTGCCCCTCGGTCCTGAGCTGCCCCTCGGTCCTGAGCTGCCCCTCGGTCCTGAGCTGCCCCTGAATAGTTTACTTAATTTCAGTTTGTCACGTTCTGACCATAGTTCTTTTGTGTTTTCTTTGTTTTAGGGTTGGTCAGGACGTGAGCTGAGGGGGCATTCTATGTTGTATGTCTAGTTTGTCTATTTCTATGTTTGGCCTGATATGGTTCTCAGAGGCAGGTGTTAGTCATTGTCAGGAGAATAATCAAACTTAAAGAAGGGGCGGGCATAGAAATAGCGCACATAGAAGAGATATTTATTTAATTTTTTATTTAACTAGGCAAGTCAGTTAAGAAAACATTCTTATTTTCAATGACAGCTTAGGAACGGTGTGTTAACTGCCTTGTTCAGGGGCAGAACGACAGATTTTTACCTTGTCAGCTCAGGGATTTGATCTTGCAACCTTTTGGTTACTAGTAAAAACGCTCTAACCACTTGGCTACTTGCTGCCCTGATATAAAGCTTCTTAGACTTGCTTTCAATGAGTGACAGATCTATAACACACATTTCTATGTGCATTTGGGTGGGTTGCCCAAAAAGTTACATATTGCAGCTTTAAATATTAGCCACTATGGTAGGCCTACTTAATCAGTTATTTCCACCTTAGTGTTAGTTTCCTTACATTTTGCATCATTACATTACATCTTTGGTTTACCTTTCAAAGAAAACATGTAAGGAACTTGCCAAGTTTGTGCGGTTGTTCCTGAGGATCCCTAGCAATAGTAGATCACAGTTGTGCAATCATTTAGGACAGGTAGCACATTTGAGTCATTATGGGAACGCAGACCATACGTAGCAGTTTAAACCTTTAAACCTGCCTACTGGAGCGTTATAGGAGCATTTTAATCCCTCGCTGAATCTTTCTCTCTCTGTTCCATCAGCATCACCCGGTTCTTTTTATATAATCCACCCAGCAATTTTCTCCCAGTGGATGACTCTCACAGTCAGACTGACCTGATCACCAGTTCATTCCTTCTGCATCACATCTCTGTTGGTGCGTAGTAGTATGTATTAGAGCAGATATTAGTGCTATTTTTGGCCTGTTCTTACACCCTCTGAGCCCAATGTACAGAAGCAGGTAGGGGTCCCAGGTGGCAGTGGGACTGAGAGTGGGGACAGTGCCAAGACCCAGTAGGCAGTCCAGAAGTAATTGCTTATGAGCTATCTTTCCTATTGATTTGGACCTATAACCCAACACCTCATGCCAGGCAGCACACAAATAGAATAACAAGAACAGATCATCATGATCAATAAAAAGCAGTGAGAAGCCATTAAACTGTCCATTGATGCCAGGGAGGGAGCAATACCAAAACTGACATGACAACTGGGACCACCTCCCAGTGGGAGAGGAGGTGGGAGAGGACCAGTGGTGTAAAGTACTTAATTAAGTAAAAAATACTTGAAAGTAGTTTTTACTCCATACATTTCCCCTGATACCTAAAAGTACACGTTACATTTTGAATGCTTAGCAGGACAGGAAAATTGTCTAATTCACACACTTATCAAGAGAACACCCCTGGTCATCCCTACTGCCTCTGATCTAGCTAAACACATGCTGAGTTTGTAAATGATGTCTGAGTGTTGGAGCGTGCCCCTTGCTATCTGTAAATTAGAAAAACAAGAAAATGGTGCCGCCTGGTTTGCTTAGTATAAGGAATTTTAAAATGATTTATACTTTTACTTTTGATACGTAAGTGTATTTTAGCAATTCCATTTTACTTTTGATTCTTACGAATATTTAAAACCAAATATTTTTTTGACTTTTAGTCGAATAGGATTTTAATCAAATTTACTGGGGGACTTCCACTTTTACTTGAGACATTTTCTATTAAGGTATCATTACTTTTACTCAAGTATGACAATTTGGTACTTTTTCTACCACTGGAGAGGACCTACAACAAAAACATCATCATCATCATCATCATCAACAACAACAACACCCAACAGTTCCAGCTCACCACAGTGCCTTGCAAAAGTATTCATCCCCCTTGGCATTTTTCCTATTTTGTTGCATTACAACCTGGAATTTAAATAGATTTTTATTTGGATTTCATGTAATGGACAGACACAAAATAGTCCAAATTGGTGAAATGAAAAAAATAACTTGTTTCAAAAAATAAAATGGTGCGTGCATATGTATTCACCCCCTTTGCAATGAAGCCCCTAAGTAAGACCTGGTGCAACCAATTACCTTCAGAAGTCACATAATTAGTTAAATAAAGTCCTCCTGTGTGCAATCTAAGTGGCACATGATCTGTCACATGATCTCAGTATATTTACACCTGTTCTAAAAGGCCCCAGAGTCTGCAACACCACTGAGAAAGCAGCACCATGAAGACCAAGGAGCTCTCCAAACAGGTCAGGGACAAAGTTGTGGAGAAGTACAGATCAGGGTTGGGTTTTAAAAAATATTCCTAACTTTGAACATCTCCACGGAGCACCATTAAATCCATTATTAAAAAATGGAAAGAAAATAATAATATGGAACCACAACAAACCTGCCAAGCGAGGGCCGCCTACCAAAACTCACGGCCCAGGCAAGGAGGGTATTAATCGGAGAGGCAACAAAGAGACCAACCCTGAAGGAGCTGCAAAGCTCCACAGCGGAGATTGGAGTATCTGTCCATAGGACCACTTTAAGCCGTACACTTCACAGAGCTGAGCTTTACGGAAGAGTGGCCAGAAAAAGCCGTTGCTTAAAGAAAAAAATAAGCAAACACGTTTGGTGTTCACCTAAAGGCATGTGGGAGACTCCCCAAACATATGGAAGAAGGTACTCTGGTCAGAATAGTTATGCATGCTGAATTTCTTGATTGTTTCACAATAAAAAAAATGTTTTGCATCTTCAAAGTGGTAGGCATGTTGTGTAAATCAAATGATACAAACCTCCCAAAAAATCCATTTAATTCCAAGTTGTAAGGTGCCGAAATAGGAAAAATGCCAAGGGGGTGAATACTTTCGCAAGCCACTGTATGTCAGTATTTAGCTCTGGGTCAAGCTGGGCTACAGAGGCATGCTAAAGGGTGTTTGGGTGTGGGTCAGGTGACACTGTGGTGGTAGGGACGCTATGAATGTTTTAGAGGCAGCAGGAGACAGATGGGGAGGGAGCGGAGAGGAACGGGGGCTATGGGGTGAGAGAGGGAGGGAGTCGGTGGGTGAGCGAGGGGATGAGAGAGGGAGAGAGGGGAACTAGAAGGAGCTCAGGGGAATTCAAGGGAGCAGGAGTTAGGATCCAGTGGGGCAAGACAGGGTGAGAGAGGGAGGGAGGCAGAAAGAATGTGAAGGTGAGGGAAACAGGGTTGCGACAGGTCAGTCCAGTCTCCTGGCCCATTTGTTCCTTGTTAGGAAAATCCTCATTAGCCTGGCTCTCTGCCCACTTCGCCGAGCCCGCATCTGCTCTTCAAGCCAGTTCTTACTGTACATGGTCACACTCACAACCTCTCTCTGATAGGATTTAATTGTACTATTGTATTACGGTTGGATGTATAATCCTCAAATCACATGTGCCGAATACAACCTTACAGTGAAATGCTTACTATCAAGCCCTTAACCAACAATGCTTTCAGAAGTTAAGAAAAAAAAGATAAATAGATAAGTCAAAAAATAGACAATAAAAGTAACAAATAATTAAACAGCAGCAGTAAGATAACAATAGCGAGGCTATATACAGGGGGCACCGGGACAGAGTCAACGTGTGGGGGGCACCGGTTAATTGAGGTAATATGTACATATAGGTAGAGTTAAAGTGACTATGCATAGATAATAAACAGAGTAGCAGCAATGTAAAAGAGGGGTCTGGGTAGCCCTTTGATTAGCTGTTCAGGAGTCTTATGGCTTGGGGTTAGAAGCTGTTAAGAAGCCTTTTGGACCTAGACTTGGCGCTCCGGTACCACTTGCCGTGCGGTAGCAGAGAGGACAGTCTATGACTAGGGTGGCTGGAGTCTTTGACAATTTTTAGGGCCTTCCCTCTGACACCGCCTGGTATAGAGGTCCTGGATAGCAGGAAGCTTGGCCCCAGTGATGTACTGGGGCGTACGCACTACCTTCTGTAGTGTCTTGCGGTCAGAGGCCGAGCAGTTGCCGTACCAGGCAGTGATGCAACCATTCAGGATGCTCTCGATGGTGCAGCTGTAGAACCTTTTGAGGATCTGAGGACCAATGCTAAATCATTTCAGTCTCCTGAGGGGGAATAGGCTTTGTCGTGCCCGCTTCACAACTGTCTTAGTGTGTTTGGACCATGATAGTTTGTTGGTGATGTGGACACCAAGGAACTTGAAGCTCTCCACCTGCTCCACTACAGCCCCGCCGATGAGAACGGGGGCGTGCCCGGTCCTCCTTTTCCTGTAGTCCACAATCATCTCCTTTGACGATTGTGAACTACAATCTTGACTATTATGAAACAATTGTCTCCTTTTACTTACTAATATTTACAGAACTATATATACACTGAGTATGCCAAACATTAGGAATACCTTCCTAATATCAGAACAGCCTCAATTCCTTTTGGCATGGACTCTACAATGTGTCAAAAGCGTTCCACAGGGATGCTGGCCTATGTTAACTCCAATGTTTCCCACAGTTGTGTCAAGATGTCCTTTGGGTGGCGGACCATTCTTGATACACACAGGAAACTGTTGAGTGTGAAAAACCCAGCAGCGTTGCAGCTCTGCACACAAGCCAGTGCGCCTGGCACCTACTACCATACCCCAGTCAAAGGCACTTAAATCAATAAGGGATCATAGCTTTGACCTGGATTCACCTGGTCAGTCTATGTCATGGAAAGAGCAGATCCTCTTGATGTTTTGTACACTCAGTGTTTATTTTTTAGTGACTGTTAGAGCTGAAAGTTTGACCTCTTGTAAACTGGTTCCATTTTCCAATGTGCCTGTGCCAGTCAGTAGGCCTATGCAGTGGAATCGAACAGATTCAGACATACTGTAAATACTATAGAATCTTGATATACTTTAGGCTTTCTGTCAAAACCAATGGGGCCTGGGGACGAGGTTATATACTATGACGGAGTGGTTGAGAGATGGCATCCCTGCTAGGGCCTCCTGACACTTGATACCAGTGGTGCTTACTGCCTCTGTCTGGCCTTGCACCCGTTATTTATATAGTCTTTGGTCTGACCTGGGGATTTACACTGCAGAAAGCAAGGGCACATTATGCACACAGATCATGGGGGGGGGGGGCTATTCTAACTCTCTCTACATGTGATAGCATTGTGTTAGTCTGACCCCCGATACCACTTGTGATGTAATGGCATTGTGTGGCTGATACAACATTCCGATTGCTGAGGAGTGAAGTTTTCTCTAGTTACAGATCCACGACAAATCCTAACCTTAACCACTGGTGGGGGAAATGCGAAACTGACCCAAGATCAGGCTCTAGAGGCCACTTCAACCTACTCCTTTATGATCAGTCGTTGATTCTCACAGGTTCTAATATTGCAAACTGACATGGAAAGAAATGCAAGCTGACGTTAATTCAAATGTCAAGTGGTCAGTTTAAGACCTTGTACCAGCAGCCAACAATGTTGGAAGGGATATCTAAGAGGCCTCAAGTCATCTGAAGGTTAATCATTAGCAGTCTGTGTAGTTTCCATATACTCTTAGAAAAAAGGGTTCCAAAACAGTTATTTGCAGAGGGATAGGGTTCTGTTTTGATCAGAAGATCCCTTTTTGGAAGGTAAAGGGTTCTACCTAGAACCTTTAACATCCTGAGAACCGTTTTTGGGAGAAAGGGTTCTTTGATGATTCTTTAGAAGGCAAGAAGGGTTCTACATAGAATCATATCTAATATTTCCCAGCATGCTCTATTGCAGGGAGATTTTCAGAATTGTTTATTTCACTATAATATCAGTATTTTTTGCATGTACATTGATGGTTGATACATTTGTATGCTACACAAAGATAAGTAACACAGTTTTCTAAACAAATCCAATCTGTTGGATTTATTGCACCCGTTACTGAGGTGGATGTTCCAGTTTAAATGATTGGGTTAGTCTCAGTATTCAATCTTCCCTACTCTGGCAGCCATTCGGAGTGCAGGTTGCGGTTGATTAACAATTCCACTTGTTGGATATCCCAGTTCTGTCTGGCTTCCTATTGGAATTACACATCCACATTACAAGCCAGCAGGCTTAGGTTATAAATAGGCCCTAAAAAAAAAGGCCTTATGATATTAAAGGCTAATAAGGCTGGTGGAACTCTTCCATAGAGGGTTCTGGGAAGAACCGTCCAAAGATAAAAGGGTTCTCGGTAGAACCCTTCATAGAGGGTTCTAGGCAGAAGCCTTCATAGAGGGTTCTAGGTAGAACTATGTACAGGTCGTTCTTTGAAGAACCCTATATAGAGTGCTCTAGATAGAACCCTATGCAAAGGGTTCCCCTATAGGGACAATTCAAAGAGGCCTGTATGGTTCGACTTAGCACCTTGTTTTTCTCTCTAAGAGTGTAGTATTGCCCTTATGAAGCACTTCCCTTTGCCCCACATGCATACGGTAGGCATTTGACGTAGCAGAGGTACTCCAGCTGTCTATCTCGTTCTATAACACCAAACTGACTAACTCACTTTTCTGTCCTTTCTCCCTTACAGATCTACGCTTCTCCTCCACTAGATAAAGAGCGAGGGGCGGTCACCATGGTGTAACGGGTGTCGTTGAACTAGACCTACAGTATGGCACGCCAAACCAACCATTAGACCAAGAGGAAATCCTCGTGGTCTGAGGGCGACATTTGGGCCTCCGTCTCTCAGGCAGGACTGCCTTATCACGAGGGCGTAATTCCAAATCGCGTCCACCGCAATGGCAACCCCGGCACCCCCACCAGTGCCTCTGACAGTCCTGTCCCGCTGGTACCTGTACGCCATCCACGGCTACTTCTGCGAGGTCATGTTCACCGCCGCCTGGGAGTTCGTGGTCAACCGCAACTGGAAGTTTCCTGGTGTGACCAGTGTATGGGCTCTGCTAATCTACGGGACCTGCATCCTCATCGTGGAGCACATGTACCTGGCCCTCCGAGCTCTCCGCTGCCCCGTGCTGCTGCGATGCCTCATCTATACCCTATGGACGTATATCTGGGAGTTCGGTACAGGGCTGTTGTTGACCCAGTTCGACGCCTGTCCCTGGGATTATTCCCATTTTCAGTATAACTTTATGGGGTTGATCACAGCGGAGTACGCCCTGCCCTGGTTTTGTGCATCTTTCATGACGGAGCGACTGGTTATACGCAACACGCTGCGGTTACGGATGGACAGGGACAGGGTGGAAGGGGACCAGTCGGATGAAGGCGGGGGAGGAGGAAAGAAAGTGTGGGGCGAACAAAGAGGAGCCAACTGCTATCTTAAATTGGACTGATCAAAGAACAAGGGCATTTCCTCATTTGGGGAAAGTCTGTCCTCCACCCTCGCACCTCCGCCCTCTCTCTTCTGTGACCTGGAAACCAATAAGTGGTCTCTTGGTCGAGGAGTGTGTCAACTTGTTAGTAGAAAAATGGTAGCCTCCCTTTGGCAAGGAAGCACAAGTGTATCATACCTGAGTCCTTTGAGGAAGAGTTTTGAAATCTGCCATACCCGCTTTGAATCAGCAATTTTTTTCTCAAAGGAGAAAATCATGCAAACATTTAAAAACAATATGCTACTTATCCTTTTATCTACAAAATGTCTTGCACAACTGGCTACAGTTGTTTTGATCACTTTATACATTTATTTGGGGATTCCACCCTTTAAAAGTCATTTGCTTGATGACTCATGATTGGAGAAGGAGAGTCTCATTTCATACAAGCCCATTTTCATCCACATTCCCTCTCCTCGCCACCTCTCCACGATTACCTTGAACCTTTTTCAAAAGGAGGCCAGAGAGGCTGGAGGAGGGAGGACACAGGAGTTGAGCAAATCCAATTGAGGAAAGGCCACTCAATCTGAATCACTCTGGAATCACACTCAAGCACTAAAACATTGTATGGAAATGTATAACACATTTTTTTTTTAACGAAATACACAAGTACTGTATTTCTGTATAGCTTCAAAAGCAATCTGAATAAGGTGCTATATGCAATATGTTCATAATTGATTGTCATGGAGAATGATTTTCTACACTTAGTGATAACCCACAATATTTGGAAATGCAATGAGGGAGGTGTTTACCCCAAAGGTTCTGTATGCACTGCAGTCTGTTTACTCATAAGCTATTTGCCTATTGAGAAATTAGGTCTCAGGTAACTTACTCAACAAATTGTGTGCTATTTCTACTGTATATCTGTTCGAATCAGGATTTCTGATTTTCATATGATGTAATCATTCACTATTAGCCAAGGACGTTGTCACCACACTGAAAGAGCTGCTGCTGCCTTGTGGACTTGACATGATACTGCATCTGAAAGCGTCATCTGAAGTCTCAAAAATAGACCTACAGGAGCTGTATTCCTCCCAGATATCTCTTTGGTTTTTCCCTATTAATGGCCCTTGCTTTATGGCCTCTGGCACTGTTTTGATGATGCAAAATAATGTGGATCTCAAACCACCGAGTGGATTCAAACGCAATACATTAAAGGCCCAATGCAGCCGTTTTTATCTCAATATCAAACCATTTCTGTGTAACAATTAAGTGCCCTTACCGTGATCGCTTTCAATTAAAATGGTCAAAAAGAATCAAAACAAGCTTCTTAGTAAAGGAGTAAAAGGGTCAATTTCTCAAGCAAGAATTTAGATAGGACTGTATGGGAGTGGTCTGAGTGGGGAGGGGAAAACTGAAAACTAGCTGTTATTGGCAGAGATTTGGAACTCTCTTTCTTATTGGTTTATCAACTAATTTACCGCCTAGTGATGTCACGATGGAGGGCCAGAACTCTATCCCACCAAAACAGACAAAAACTTCAGGCAGTCTTTTCAAGCATATCTTACACTAAAAGGGCATTATCATAATTTTCACAGTATTATTCCAGTCTCGTAGTGTGAATATATATATATATATATATATATATATATATATATATATATATATATATATAAAACACAGGATATCACATTTTTGACTGCATTGGGCCTTTCAGCAATGATTATATGAATCCTTGACTCAACATAGAAGTCTGTAGTTTGACTACCGTCTACCAGTATATAACTTTGTGCAGATAATGTCTTTATTCAAAAATGCACTGCTTTTATTTCCAAAACGCCATGTCCACCAATTATTCACATTTGTGTTTTTTCATCAGAAATGATTGCTTATGGGTACCTTCATGTGTGTGTAAAATATTACTGTTCTCAAATGTTTTTATTCATAGAATTGTGTATGATTTTTTTTGTTTTGTTGCAAAACTCTATACGGTGAGTGTTCAAAACAGGATCACCTTCCTAATATTGAGTTGCACCCCCTTTTCCCCTCAGAACAGCCTCAAATATTTGGGGTATGGACTCTACAAGGTGTCGAAAGCGTTAAAAAGGGATGTTGACTCCAATGCTTCCCACAGTTGTGTCAAGTTGGCTGGATGTTCTTTGGGTGGCGGACCGTTCATGTTGAGAAACTGTTGAGCGTGAAAAACCCAGCAGCGTTGCAGTTCTTGACACACTCAAACCGGTGCACCTGGCACCTACTACTGTACCATACCCCATTCAAAGGCACTTAAATATTTTGTCTTGCCCATTCACCCTCTGAATGGCACACATACACAATCCATTTCTCAATTGTCTCAAGGCTTTAAAATAATGATTGAACCTGTCTCCTCCCCTTCATCGACACTGATAGAAGTGGATTTTATCAGGTGACGTAACAGGGATCATAGCTTTCACCTGGATTCACTTGGTCAGTCAATCTCATGTTCCCTATGTTTTCTACACTCAATGGAATGTTTGTTTCCTGTATATTTGATTGTGATATGTGGTTGTCTCATGAAACTATCTTAAGATGAATGCACTTGGTGTAAGTCCATCTGCTAAATGACTAAAATGTCATATGTAAATGTTTTACATACAGATCTCTTATTACTGTATAGAATCACTTTCAACAACCTTTGTTTAAATACACTGCATTCGGGAAAGTGTTCAGACCCCTTGACTTTTTCCAAATTTTGTTACATTACAGCCTTATTTTAAAATGGATTAAGTAGATTTCCCCCCTCATCAATCTACATACATTACCACATAATGACAAAGCAAATACAGGTTGTTAGACATTTTTGCTAATTTATACAAAAAAAAACCCCTGAAATATCACATTTACATAAGTTTTCAGTCCTTTTACTCAGTACTTTGTTGAAGCACCTATGGCAGCGATTAGAGCATCGAGTCTTCTTAGGTATGACGCTACATTCTTGGCACACCTGTATTTGGGGAGTTTCTCCCGTTCGTCTCTGCAGATCCTCTCAAGCTCTGTCAGGTTGGATGGGGAGCATCGCTGCACAGCTACAGTTGAAGTCAGAAGTTTACATACACTTACGTTGGAGTCATTAAAACTTGTTTTTCAACCACTCCACAAATTTCTTGAGAGAGTTCCAAACTATAGTTTTGGCAAGTCGGTTAGGACATCTACTTTGTGCATGACACAAGTCATTTTTCCAACAATTTTTCCAACAACAGATTATTTCACTTATAATTCACTGTATCACAATTCCAATGGGTCAGAAGTTTACATATACTAAGGTGACTGTGCCTTTAAACAGCTTGGAAAATTCCAGAAAATTATGTCATGGCTGTAGAATATTTTGATAGGCTAATTGACATAATTTGAGTCAATTGGAGGTGTACCTGTGGATGTATTTCAAGGCCTACCTTCAAACTTCGCTTGACATCATGGGAAAATCAAAAGAAATCAGCCAAGGCCTCAGAAAATAAATTGTAGATCTCCACAAACAATTTCCAAAAGACTGAAGGTACCACGTTCATCTGTACAAACAATAGTACGCAAGTGTAAACACCATGGGACCACGCAGCCGTCATACCGCTCAGGAAGGAGACGCGTCTCCTAGAGATGAACGCACTTTGGTGCGAAAAGTGCAAATCAATCCCAGAACAACAGCAAAGGACCTTGTGAAGATGCTGGAAGAAAAAGTATCAATATCCACAGTAAAATGAGTCCTATAAAGACATAACCTGAAAGGCCTCTCAGCAAGGAAGAAGTCACTGGTCAAAAACCACCATAAAAAAAGCCAGACTACAGTTTGCAACTGTCCTCTGGTCTGATGAAACAAAAATAGAACTGTTTGGCCATGATGACCATTGTTATGTTTGGAGGAAAAAGGGGGAGGCTTGCAAGCCGAAGAACACCATCCCAACTGTTAAGCACGGGGGTGGCAGCATCATGTTGTGGGGGTGCTTTGCTCCAGGAGGGACTGGTGCACTTCACAAAATAGATGGCATCATGAGAAAGGGAAATTATATGGATATATTGAAGCAACATCTCAAGACATCAGTCAGGAAGTTCAAGCTTGGTCGCAAATGGTTCTTCCAAATGGACAATGACCCCAAGCATACTTCCAAAGTTGTGGCAAAATGGCTTAAGGACAACAAAGTCAAGGTATTGGAGTGGCCATCACAAAGCCCTGACCTCAATCCCATAGAAAATTTGTGGGCAGAACTGAAAAAGCATGTGCGAGCAAGGAGGCCTACAAACTTGACTCAGTTACACCAGCTCTGTCAGGAGGAATGGGCCAAAATTCACCCGACTTATTGTGGGAAGCTTGTGGAAGGCTACCCGAAACGTTTGACCCAAGTTAAACCATTTAAAGGCACTGCTTCCAAATACTAATTGAGTGTATGTAAACTTGTGACCCACTGGGAATGTGATGAATTGAATAAAAGCTTAAATAAATTATTCTCTCTACTATTATTCTGACATTTCACATTCTTAAAATAATGTGGTGATCTTAACTGACCTAAGACACGGAATTGTTACTCAGATTAAATGTCAAGAATTGTGAAAAAATGTATTTGGCAAAAGTGTATGTAAACTTCCGACTTCAACTGTATTTTCAGGTATCTCAGGAGATGTTCGATCGGGTTCAAGTCCGGGCTCTGGTTGGGCCACTCAAAGACATTCAGTGACTTGTCCTGAAGATACTCCTGCATTGTCTTGGCTGTGTGCTTAGGGTCATTGTCCTTTTGGAAGGTGAACCTTCGCCCCAGTCTGAGGTCCTGAGCACTCTGGAGCAGGTTTTTGTCAAGGATCTCTCTGCACTTTGCTCAGCTCATCTTTGCCTTGATCCTGACTAGTCTCCCAGTCCCAGCCGCTGAACAACATCCCCACAGCATGATGCTGCCACCACCATGCTTCACCGTAGGGTTGGTGCCAGGTTTCCTCCAGACGTGATGCTTGGCATTCAGGCCAATGAGTTCAATCTTAGTTTCATCAGACCAGAGAGTGGCGCAGCGGTTTAAAGCATTGCAGGCATTAAGGCATTGCATCACAGTGCTAGAGGTTCCCTTTGAAAACATTTTTTATTGAAATGGTCAGAGTCGTTAGGTGCATTTTTAGCAAACTCCAAGCGGGCTGTCATGTGCCTTTTAGTGAAGAGTTGCTTCCGTGTGGCCACTCTACCAGGCCTGATTGTGGAGTGCTGCAGAGATGGTTGTCCTTCTGGAAAGTTCTCCCATCTCCACAGAGTAACTCTAGAGCTCTGTCAGAGTGACAATCAGGTTTTTGGTCACCACCCTGACTAAGGCCCTTTTCCCCCGATTGCTCAGTTTTGCCGGGCGGCCAGCTCTAGGAAGAGTCTTGGTGGTTCCAAACTTCATCCATTTAAGAATGATGGAGGCCACTGTGTTATTGGGGACCTTCAATGCTGCAGAAATGTTTTGGTACCCTTCCCTAGATCTGTGGCTCGACACAATCCTATTTTGGAGCTCTACGGACAATTATTTTTGACCTCATGGCTTGGTTTTTGCTTTGAAATGCACTGCTAGCTGTGGGACCTTATATAGACAGGTGTCTGCCTTTCCAAATCATGTCCAATCAATTGGATTTACCACAAGTGGACTCCAATCAAGTTGTAAAAACATCTCAAGGATGATCAATGGAAACAGGATGCACCTGAGCTCAATTTCGAGTCTCCTAGCAAAGGGTTTGAATACTTAGGTATTTCTGTTTTTTTTTATTTTTTATAAATGTACCATTATTTCTAACAACCTGTTTTCACTTTGTCATTATGGGGTATTGTGTGTAGATTTGATTTAGATTTTCTTTATTTACTCCATTTTAGAATAAGACTAACGTAACAAAATGTGGAAAAAGTCAAGGGGTCTGAATACTTTCCGAAGTTTTCCTTCAGACGGCCAGCTCTGTCATTTGTACATTTCTTTATAAAAAAATGTAGTTATTTGTTACATTTGACTTTGTAAAACCTAGCAGTACTCCTTATTTCTCTTGCGAGTGAGGCGGATATATATAGCGTTTAGGGGAAAAAAAATGATTATTTGTCTCTGAAATGAAACCATCAAGTGATGGACATCAACAAATAGATGTCTGTCATTGAACAACCCCATTCTATGTAGATAGTGAAAAAAACACACCAATCTCTTTCAGAATTTCTTTAAACAGTAATTGACCAACATTTCTGAAAATGCCTATGTACTGTAGCCTTTTGGAATTCATCTTTTCAGTTATAAATGAGAACTTACACGTAGTGTTGCGTGTGTATGTATGTTTGCATGTTTAGTGACGCTGGGAGAGAGGCTGTTTCTGATCTCTCACCACATAAATCTAAGACTCATGCATGTCAGAATGTTTTCAGTTGTAAATCTTCCCAAACCAAGTTGTCTATTTTCTTGGTTTGATCAGTCACTGAAATTATTTATTTGTTTTAATTATAATTATTATTATTTTTAATTATTTGTACAAATATTTAGTGAAAACACTGCACTGTATTGTATCATACATTTCAAGTGTGTATTTATTGTGTTTAATTTGTAATAAGTCTTTGGAATAAACTTATTTGATTTTTTAAAAAGCTGGTTTTGGGACTTAGAAATAACCATTTGGCTGTACAGTAAATGTACATATGCTTAACAAGGGTCGAGAAATAATTAACAATATTGATGCTATATGGAACCGACAGGCCCCTTCGGCTAACCTCTTGTCTCCTTCTCCTCTGTTAGTCGTCGGACGAAGTCCACTCTGTCTGCAAGCCAGGTAAACACATTAAAACACACAAGAGGGTGACGAGGATAAGCAGACCAGACATATTTTATATCTCAATATAGAAACCCTAGACCCACTGCATGTCAATAGGACACAGCGGAGGGCAGTGATGATGATGCACTTTCCTAGTGAGCTACTATTATTTCTCACCCACCTTTCTGTAGTGTTGCAGGGATATTATCCTGCCACATGGTGTCGCTCTCGCACTACAAAATAATGAGATCAGTGGGTTTTTGTCTTGTCAGAAGATGCCAGTGGGAATGCTGGGTTTTGGAGCAAGATGGTTGAAAAAAAATCTGTTTTTATTTAAGCCCACTGTGCAAAAGGTGTAGTCCAGAATTTCAGGGCAAGAATGGTTGTAGTTAAAAAAAAATTTAAAGACCAGACAAAAAAAGGTTTAGACTTAGGTTACCATGGCAAAACGCCCAAACACGGCAAGAACTTCAGAAAAACTCTTCCTGTACATGAGTCTAATATAGCTCGCCAGATTGTAGTCCCAAAAACCTGACATTAATTAGCATTTTCTACATTTTCTACTTGTTTGTTGGGGGAAATTAATGGGGAAACAATCAGGTTTTGGTATATGCGCCGAAAATAAAATTTGAGATGTCAGTCGGTTAAACATTACCTTTATGAATTATGAAGCCTTTATGTGCTTTATATGCTTGTTTCAATTATATAAATGCTTTCAAACTCACAAAAAGGGATGTTAGCAGATGAAGATTACGTCATAGATCAAAAACGTATAATATCTCCTAAGCCTGTGTGTACCACAGACCTTTTTCTTCCTGCAATTATCCCAGAATTCTCTCATAGGGTTTGGCCAACAAGCCATGGCGGAGTTAGCCTCCGTTAGTGTCTACAAAAAGGCACTATTGCGCTCTATACATGAGCACAAAAGCAACAGCACATTGTCTACACATGATCAGCCACCCCGAGAGCAAATGGCTTAAATACCATCAAACCAGAAATGGTCCAGAAAAACCAACGGCAGGTGGAACCAGCACAAATTAAATAAAAAGAACCTCAAAACGAGAAGGGCCGACAATAAACATTTATTTTACATTTACAGCAAGTTTTTAGAAACTGTATAATGTATTTGAATGACCACAAAATGTCATATTATGTCACCGACACATTTCAGAATCGATTATCCTAAACAATGCTCACATCTTTACCTGGCACATTTTATACCATTCCATTGGTCCTTAAGTGAAACCTCCACCCACCCGGGGCACCGGGCCCGTTGCAAAACATACTGGCCCATTGTTCCGGCCAAATGCCACGACATATCCGCGAACGTTCGTTTCTACTCTGAAATGAAGTCATTCATGCATTAATGAAGTATGTAGAGATTGATAGAGCAGCAGAAGAATTCAGTCCGAGTCGCCAGGCAACGTAGCCTGGGTACCAGTCTCAGTAGCATTCCACTCCTTGTGCCATGTATACGAATGGACAAAGCCATCGATCACGTGACACCATTCATTCCTATGTGAAGACTCAATAGTGCATTTGAAGCCAAGGAAGTGCAAAATATTACTGTTCTCAGATTTTTTTTATTAATAGATTTTAGATGTGTATGGAAGAAAAACAATTGTTGCAAAACTACACAGTGAATGTTCAAAACAGGAACACCTGTTCTGAAGGTTTTAAAAGCGGGACCTTCAGACAAGTCTTGTGAGACCTGTGGGCGTCATAGAGCAAAACAACCAACATGGACGTCGTGTATGTGTTCGTTTTAGATGGTGTCTTACATGCGACGTTTGAGCTACTCCAGGAAGTGGCGTTGCAGAGGCTAGCTCAGTGACGCATCCTCTAATTGAGTATTTTAAGTTGAAGGCCGACCGGGGTACTGCAGGCTGCCATTAGCTACTAAATTATCCTTATAACTTCTTCTGTGTGCGATTTTAAAACAATCGGTTTAAGGACATACATCTGGGGTGAAATAAGCAATTATTGGTACCATGATTGTCTCCAAATTATTGTTTTTTTTACAGAAAGATTGATAATGAAGATTGCCATTTTCCTATTCATTATAATATGGGACTGCTGTTTCCTGCAAACAATGCCTGCATTCTGGCTTGAACGTTGTTACTTCAATGTGGGGGGGCAGTCATTCTCTCCTGACTCTGTCATATATGTCAAAGACAACATAAATCATTTCATGACAACGTGTTAGAATTATAACAATGTAAAAACATAACAATAATTTAGCTGTAGGCAAGTTGTTGTCCCTACAGTGAGGATTAGAACACATTCAACCCAAAATACCATAGATAGATGGCAGCATTCGCAAAGAAACTGAAATCGCGAAAGCATCGCATTTAACCACACGAAGGTAACTGGGAACGAGTACGAGTACAAACAGACCAGCTACGACCTCCGTAAGTCATTCAAAGAGGCAAAAAAGACATTACAGGGACAAGGTGGAGTCACAATTAAATGGCTCAGACACGGGACCTACGTGGCATGGACTTCAGACAAACAAGGATTAGAAAGGGACACCAGCCACGTAGATGCCTCCCTCCTAGACAAACGTAACACGTTTTTCACCCACTTCAAGGAAAACAACACATAGCTGCCGTCGTGGTCCCCTGCTGCTCACGAGGACCGCGGGTTCCTCATTTCTATAGCCGACGTGAGTAGAACTTTCAAGCGTGTTAATCCTCCGAAGGCTACCGGCCCGCAGACCAGCTGGCTGGAGTGTGGACATATTCAACCTCTCCCTATCCCAATCTGTTGTCCCCACAAGATGTCTGTACCCCACTCAACCATGAAGTGCCCCCACTCACCCATGAAGTCCAGGACCATATCACCTCCAACTTTCCCGACACCCTAGACCCACAACAATTTGCACACTGCCCCAACAGATCCACAGATGATGCAATCGCCATTGCACTGCACACCGCCCTATCCCATCTGGACAGGAGGAATACCTATGTGAGAGTGCTGTTCATTGACTACAGCTCTGCTTTCAGCACCCTGGCGCCCTCCAAGCTTGTCACTAAGCTCAGGGCCCTGGGTCTGAACCCCTCTCTGTGCAACTGGGCCCTAGATTTCCTGACCCAGGTGGTGAGGGTAGGCAACAACACCTGCATCATGCTGATCCTCAACACGGGGTTCCCCAGGGGTGTGTGCTCAGCCCCCTCCTATACTCACTGTTCACCCATGACTCCAACTCAATCATCAAGTTTGCTGATGACACGACAGTGGTAGGCCTGATTACCAACAGTGATGAGACAGCCTACAGGGAGGAGGTTAGAGCCTTGGTGGAGCAGCTCACTGGTCACCATAACAACACCCCCCCATAGCACACGCTCCAGCAGGTATATCTCACTGGTCATCCCCAAAACCAACACCCCCTTTGGCCGCCTTTCCTCCCAATTCTCTGCTGCCAATGACTGGAACAAATTGCAAAAATCTCCCTCACTAACTTTACGCATCAGCTATCTGAGCAGCTCACCGATCACTGCAACTGGTCACAGCCCATCTGTAAATAGCCCAATCAATTACCTACCTCATCCCCATAATGTTTTTATTTGAACACCAGTATTTCTACTTGCACATCATCACATGCACATCTATCACTCCAGTGTTAATTTGCTACATTGTAATTACTTCGCTACTATTGGCCTATTTATTGCCTTTACCTCCTTACTCCATTTACGCACACTGTATATAGATTTTTCTATTGTGTTATTGACTGTATGTTTGTTTATCCCATGTTTAACTCTGTATTATTGTTTTTTTCGCACTGCTTTGCTTTATCTTGGCCAGGTCGCAGATGTAAATGAGAACTTGTTCTCAACTGGCCTACCTGGTTCAATTTAAATGAAAAAGAAGAGGGAGCCCTCCTGTAGTAAGTGACAAAGACAGACTCACCCAAACAAAACACACGCACACACTCACCTCAGACACAAACAGATTCCTGTACTCACATATACACTCACGCATACGCCCATACTCACAAACGAACACGGACACACACACACACACACACAGACACTGGACACTATTTATTTTATACTGTTGTTTTTCACACTGTATTCATACTGTATACTGTATTCTTCACATAGCTCATTCTAGTATATCTACTACTGTACAGTACATTGCATTTTTCTTACACTGTTTATACACACTGCATATACTTATATATTTATATACTGAATTATTGACATAGCTCACTCTAATATATCTACTGCATATCATTCTTAGTATATATTGTTGGTGTATATAAGCATACGCAGGGTTCTACTAAACTTTTTGGAATTGTTTTAAGAAGGTCATACCAAGGATCATTTTGCTATGTGACCCCTTGAAGTATCAAAAAAAGATATATATTTTTGAGGGCCTTACTGCTATTAGCCCATACAAATGCATTGAAGTTTGGTTTGAAGTGTCAGTACTATATCTGAGAGATATAATACCTGATTAAAAACAGGTATTTAACCCCATAGTTTTGGTATTAAACAGTCTCCATATATACTTCCATACATTTTTTTCAACTGGTACCAGGAGACCCTCAGACGAGTCTTGTGAGCGTCCTAGAGCCAAACAACCGACATGTACGTGTTCGTACATGAGGGGTCATGTTAGTGTGTAGCCAAAACTGTTCGGCCACTACAACAGAAGTTGGCAGATCATCTGTACAGACTTTCAGACGAGTCCCAAGACGCTTGTGGGGGTCGGAGAGGAAAACGGAGAACAACATCGTGTTCGGGAGATTTGATCTTTCCATAAAAAGGGGTCATAATAGCTAAACTGTTTGGAAGCTACAGACAATTTTGTGAGAAGTCTGCTCTAGCTCTCACCTCTCAGCGCAGATGCGGAAGTGCAGATATCTCTAGCTTAAATTTACAGATTTTTTATGGGGATTTTGTATTATGCTAATTCGACTCTAGGGGGTTAACAAGGTTTCCAATAGTTACCACAGCCACAGTCTGTCACGTTCGTTATAAGGATCGGAGCAAGGTGCAGGGTGGTATACATTCTTATTTATTAAAAGAATGAACCCTGAACAAACTAACAAAATAGCAAAACGAACCGTGACGCTATACAAACGAGTGCTGACAGGCAACTACACATATTCAAGAACCCACAAACACAAAAGGGAAAATGGCTACCTAAATATGATCCCCAATCAGAGACAACTATAAACTGCTGCCTCTGATTGGGAACCATATCAGGCCACCATAGACATACAAATGACCTAGACCTACAAAACCCCTAGACATACAAAACCCCTAGACATACAAAAACCCTAGACAATACAAAAACTTGCATACCCACCCTCGTCACACCCTGACCTAACCAAAATATAAAGAAAACAGAGACATCTAAAGTCAGAGCGTGACACAGTCAAAATTGTCTATATTGTCAAAATTCATGAAAAGAAAAATGAGCTTTTTTGGTCTTCATTTAAGGTTAAGGTTAGGCATCAGGTTAACAGTGTGGTTGAGGTTATCAGAGGTTAGGTTTAAAATCACACTTTAAGAAGATTAATTGAATAAATAGGCATGGTTTCTGACTTTGTTAACTACAATTTGAGATCCCATAGTGATGTTACGTTTGATACCGGAGCTCTGAGTCACGCGTCAAAATCGTTAAGCAGCTAACTTCGAAGCAGTGCAAGATGCGAACCTGGTACTCCAACTGACTGTAGGCCAACAAAGCCAACAACTTACCGCTGCGCCAGAGTACTGATGAAAACAGTGGGAAAAAAACATCTATCTGATAATCACACGCTGCTATTTATTGATGAGCAGCAGATTTCACTCACGTGTAAAACTGATAATGAAGCTCAAAGTAATGAAGCATTTTTGGGCACAATTTGGTGAAAGCTCTGAAGCCTTCAGAAAGCCTTGGATATCACTAGATCCGTACCTTTTGACAAGACCTCTCAGTGATGGATGAAGGACATTACAATAACAAATAATTGCCAGATACTCGTATCTAAGTGTTTAAAAAGACTTGAATTGGAATTAACAAAACCGTAGACATTTTAAACTGGTAAAACACCCCCCCCCCCCCCCCCCCCCGCTAAGCCAGGCCCCTCAAAATAATTTCCCAGTGTGCCAGTGTGCCTTGCCTTTTCAAGGGACAGTGTGAATACAAACAGAGCTGAGTTATTTAGCTTTTTGTTTTTACCCAAGAGTTTAAAGAGGACTATATGTGAAAACACCCTTACTCTACACAGAGTTAAACTGACACGATAACACTTTCACACTCAACATGGGTTATTCACACCAGCACTATTTCCATCCACTCCATCATATCTTATGTTTAGTTAGGCCTTTAAAGACAATTTATTTTCTCTTATTAAAATCTAAATGACAATGCCTTGAATGGCGTTTCTTCTACCTCTCCTACTTTCACTGCCTCCCTCACCTTTCGTGTGTGTCAGAATCTCATGCATGTGTGTGTATGTGTTTGCTTGTGCTTAAGCTGGAATCTAGGTCAATTACTCTTCACAAATCTTTTAATTGCCAGTTGCTGGCCCCTGGGCCCTGGGCTTGTCCCTGGGATTAGTAGACCTATGACTCACCTGAATCTCAGGTGAGGGTGTGTCCACTATGCCCTGCGCTCTACTGCACTTGAAGACACAAAGAAAAACCACACACACACACATACACACATACACACACACACGCATAGACACACAAAAACACACACACACACACGTCCACACACACGCATAGACACACACACACACACACACACACACACACACACACACACACACACACACACACACACACACACACACACACACACACACACACACACAGAGCCTGGTCAGGCCCCACCTCTTTACCTGGATTACTTTACCATCTCCCCTCCAATCACAGTCCAGCACTCCAAATATGGAAAGGTGGTGTTGTCCACCTGTAACAATGGAAGCTACTCTCCCAGGAGCAATTGTACTTGTCTTTCAACCGTGTGTGTACATGTGTGTGTGTAGTGATCATTTTTTTGTGACTTCTTTGTGTTCGTCTTGGCTAGTTTCCAATTCAGTCAAGCAGCAAGGAGGAAGTAGCCACAGCGACATTAGAGCACCTTCCCACATCACATGTGGTTTGTAAAGGCATGAATGAGGTGAACAGATATAGTGTTACTGGATCCCTGTGTCTGAAGGGAGAGGAGGGGGTGTGAGAGGGGTATAAGGTGTCCTCAAAACGTGTTAAACACTTGCATGTCAGCGTTGGCAGTGGAGAGAGGTGGAGCGAGTGACAACGCCGCGGTGCATTTGTTAGTTGTTGGGGGGGTGTGCGTGTGTACGAGGGGTGGGAGCATTGGTTGGTTGCCAAAGTGAATCGCTCCTTCAACAAGTCCAAGGCCTGGTCCATTCGCTGTCCTTCGGGATGCAGGTCGAGAAGGAAAGGGGGGGAAAAAACAAGCGAAAGAGGTGTTTGAATAAATGAATGAATGCCTCTGGATTTTGCTGGAACACATTCGTATGCCTCAGCCGTAGACAGTCAGAAGTTTAGGTGTGTGCGTTCATGTGTGTGTCTAGTTGAGACCTTTGGAAAACTGTGACTCTTGAGTCACTTTTTCCCCATCTGGTCTGCTTGGCAAACTGAACTGAACTGGGTCTCCTCTTCTCCTCCAGTCTGGTTGGGACTGTACAGAAGACCAGGGTGTGGGTTATAGATTACAGCTACTTTTGGAGCTATAGTGTAACTTAATGGTTTTCTCTCTGGGTCTGTGTGACCTTTCAGTTTGAGCATATGGCTCTATAAAAACATCGAAATAAAGTCGCACACCCAACAATCTAACCTGAAGTAGGCACTAATGTGCTGGAACTTTGACCCATTCAATTGTTAGGACCATACACTGTCTTTTCTTTCTTTTTCTACAGTTTACTCTCTGTTAGTCAGACATTTGGTGTGCTTCAGCTCATGCTTTTGACTAGACTGACTACACACTAAGAAACGAGGGTTCCTCAAGGGTTCTTTGGGAAGGGGATATGGTTCTATGTGGAAACATACTGACCCCAAAACCCTTTGAGCCCTTCAATGATAGAAAAAAAGGGTTCTTTCCTTTTTTAGTTATAATTTAAATGTAGGGGGGAAGTGGTTCATTAGAATATTTTGGGGCGTGGTTTGCACACAGCTCTTTTTTTGTGCAACCATGAGTAAGAGTGTCATTCCAGTTGATCTAATCTGTTGTGTTATGATATCAAGTGTGAAACATGGCAGGGGAAGAGATAATGTCTTATAAATGACTCATGGAGGGCCTTGTGTTACTTGAGAATGCTTGACTAAGTCAGTAGTTCTCTCCTCTGGGACTGCCAGCTGTTCCTGAGCAAGCACACCTGATACAACTTGTTAACAAATGGAATAAGGAGAAATATAATACTCTACTATTGCTAGCAGAACCAAAAAGGGTTCTGCTATGGTTACAAGCCAAATAACCTCTATTTGGCACTATATAGCACCATTGGTTTTTAGTATGTATCTCTGAAATCGCTATTATGTACATATCTGTAGTAGTCTTCCTCAGAGTTTCATTGGCTACTTTGATTGCTGAATCAATAGGCTTGTTGGGAGAAGCAGCCTTCTTCATCCCACTTCCCTTTTCAAGGCACATTAAACAATACAGACAAGTCACTTCTTTTAAATGAGAGTTCTTGAGCCTGTTTTGTTTGTGGCCTGTATTCTGTATATAGCCTTCGGTGGAATAGTACTACCCTGGTGTGTATTCAGTGTGATCCAAACGTAAGCAAATGGAACGAAACGGGGCGGGACCTACTTGAATTTGTCAAATAGAAACGGTTGTTTTCAGAGAAAAAAAAGGTTTCACACAAAACAGTTTAGGGCGAGCGCGCACACGCTCACTCATAGCAGGCTGTTTCCGTTATGGAAACGGTTGTCGCCATGTTCTTATCTCCCACCAAGCTTTGCATAACGAGATACAGCGCCACTGCGGAGAGAACAGAGGTTTCCCACGCTGCTTTGCATCATGGCACACAGGGTTGTCCCATGATAAAGAAGAGAAGAACTGCAACAGTTTCCCTCTCCTTCAACTGTGTCACATGAGTAGAATAGATTGGATTAATAGTCATATGTGGCAGATGTATTTACAGGGTACAGTGACATTCCAACAATGCAGTGAAATAAAACAATGAGACAACAGTAAATAATTTATAGTAATACAAGTTGAAACAATAACATAAACATGTTAACAATTGTGCAATGATAAATGTCCATTCGGGTGGGGGGGTAGGAAGGCGGGGGGGGGGGGGGGGGGGGGAGTAGGGAGAAGGGGGGAGCAGTAGCTGTCTAGTGGTGGCTATTCAGCCCATGGCTGAGTGATGGAAACGGGCTCCCGTGGTGCTCCTGCAGAATACTGTGAGGGCCCTCGGGGACAGGCAAAATTTCTTCAGCATCCTGAGGTTGAATAGTCGCTGTCATGCCTTCTTCACCACGGTGTCTGTGTGGTTCGACCATTTCAGCTCCTCGGAGATGTGTTCGCCAAGGAACTTGATGCGGATGGGTGGTGTGCCCATCCCGGGTTCCTCCTGAAGCCCACAATCAGTTTAACTGGCGTTGAACTTTAGGCCGCCTCATCGGTGTCGGTAACCAGGCCTACTACAGTCGTGTCGTCAGCGAACTTGATGATGGAAATGGAACCGTGTGAGGCCACTCAGTCGTGGGTATACAGGAAGTACAGGAGGGGGCTGAGGGCACACCCTTGTGGGTCCTCCGTAGATGGTGATTTGGGTCACAATACACTTCTTTCTTCTTCTTCAGAGTGTGGGCTACATGTGTTCTGAAGGCAGCAGAACCATCCAGCCCAGGTCACAATACAGAGGGTTAATATAGGATCTCCAGTCGTAGTAGTTGTTGTAGTGTGCGTCTCAAGCTAACAGTATAGACCGTTGTACTCAATCACAACCTCCTGTACTCAAAGGATAACTTGCCAAACAGTCATGTGTGCCACCAAAACAACCTTTTTTCATTTATATCACGCCGATTCCCATATTCAAATTGAGCCGGCGAGCTTTATTTGTACAGTAAACACCAGTGCTCAAGTGTGTTTGACGCGTCTGTGCACTTCTCTCTCTCTCTCTCTCTCTCTCTCTCCCTTTCTCTTTTTTTATTCTGTCATTCTCTATTAGTTGTATCAAGGCCTGTTAACATCAAGGCTGGTACACACCCCTGCTCCAACCCCCAGACCGCAGGAGAAGCAGCACCCATTTATTTTAATAACTGCTCTTATTTTCAATCCTGCAAGAAATCATTTCCATAATTCACGCTCTGCCAACTACTTGGAGAGCTGTATGTGTGTGTGTGTGTGTGTGTGTGTGTGTGTGTGTGTGTGTGTGTGTGTGTGTGGAGGTATTCGAGGTCTCAGCTTAACTAGTGCTAGACCTTTCAACAACCTGTGTGTGTGTGTGTGTGTGTGTGTGTGTGTGTGTGTGCCTCTCCTGCTATGCTTTTTAACACTTCTAATGCTTCACCCGCCACCCTGCTCTAATGCCAGCTATTCCTCAGTCACCCTGGCCTGTGGCCCCAGTCTGCTTAGTGTCTTCACATTCTCCACCGGTTTTCCAAACAGACCAGGCTCAGTGCTAGTCTCAAATGGCACCCTATTCCCTATACAGTGCACTACTTTTGACCAGAGCCACGTGTGCACCACATAGGGAATAGGGTGCCATTTGGGAGGAAACCCTGGAGCCTAGTCCCCACTGCCAGAACTTTGAAGTGGGGATCCTTACACTTAGCCCATTCTGACGTCAGAGGCGGTTCTGATAGGGTCCAAACTCAAGTTCCAAACGCCAGGGCTTCCTGTCTGTCTGTCTGTCTGTCTGTCTGTCTGTCTGTCTGTCTGTCTGTCTGTCTCCATGCCCAGACCAAGTCAGGCCATTTGGGCTAGCTAGCTAACTAACACATGGTGAGCCTGATCGTACAACCAGACATGTTGGAATATACTGTATCCATCACGTCAGTCTATAAAGAAGCTAGTCACAGTCTAGTTCCCCTGGTCGACTGGAAGGAGATAAAGTCATATCGGCACTATGTACAGCAATCACTGTAGGTCCTGTTAGGGGTAGGGATGACAACTGGAGGATCTTGGTGAATGGTTAGGTGGTTTTTGCCTGCTTTTTAAAACCTTTAGTAACCTTGAACCATCTACTGAAGCAGACGTTACTGTACCAGTCATCTCTTTCGAACAACGCCTGCAGCCTGTAAGCTCATTGCGCAAGCCTCCTAGACAGGATCCGCATGTGGAAGAAGGTTTTCCTCCAGCAGAAAAGTTGACTGTTGAGTTTTCCATACCAACTGTCCAATCTGGCTCCAGTGTGTGTGGGCGTCACTGTGCTCCTGAGGTACTCCAGAATTTCATTAAGGGTGTGTGTGTGTGTGTGTGTGTGTGTGTGTGTGCGTGTGTGTGTGTGTGTGTGTGTGTGTGTGTGTGTGTGTGTGTGTGTGTGTGTGTGTGTGTGTGTGTGTGTGTGTGTGTGTGTGAGAGAGAGAGAGACAGTAGGGAGTGGGACTTCTATAATGTACTGTCCTATGGAAGGCATTGGGCCTGTGTCAGACCAGGAGGACTACGGGGGAGTGCTGTTTGTGCAGGTGTGTGGCTCATGTATGACGTCCAATTATGAAATATGTGAGACATTCATCACCTTTGTTTTTTCAACCACTCGGTCTGTATAAAAAACAGCCATTAAAGAGTCAAGAAAGACAGCTTGGTTTCCTCTGTGGGTCACTGGGAGAGTGGCTCTAGTATCTCAGTACACAGGCTGAGGACCAAGTGTGCGTGCGTGTGTGCGTGTGTGTGTGTGTGTGTGTGTGTGTGTGTGTGTGTGTGTGTGTGTGTGTGTGTGTGTGTGTGTGTGTGTGTGTGTGTGTGTGTGTGTGTGTGTGTGTGTGTGTGTGTAGTATACCAGTAGAGAAACTGAGTTTCAGGGGGAGAGTGGGTTTATTTACCGAAATGTCTGATGTGACAGAAGTGTGATAGAGATATAGGAATATGTGCCAAATGGCACCCTACACTCGATTGGAACAGGGCCAGTAGCACACTCGATTGGAACAGGGCCAGTAGTGCACTCGATTGGAACAGGGCCAGTAGCGCATCGTTTAGAGGGAAGAGAAGCATCTGCTTGGCATAACCGAAGTTGATTTTGTCCGTGGAGCTCAGCTTGCTTTTTGTAGACAGCCTGTGACTCCCAACTCTCCTGTTGGCGCTAGGGGAATGTCCCTTTTCCTCTCTCTCTCTCTCTCTCTCTCTCTCTCTCTCTCTCTCTCTCTCTCTCTCTCCCTCTCCCTCTCCCCCTCTCCCTCTCCCTCTCCCTCTCTCTCTCTCTCTCTCTCTCTCTCTCTCTACCTCCCCCCTCTCTCTCTCCCTCCCCGCCTCTCTCACTCTCTCTCTACCTCCCCCCTCTCTCTCTACCTCCCCCCTCTCTCTCTCCCTCCCCCTCTCTCTCTACCTCCCCCCTCTCTCTCTACCTCCCCCCTCTCTCTCTCCCTCCCCCCTCTCTCTCTACCTCCCCCCTCTCTCTACCTCCCCCTCTCTCTACCTCCCCCTCTCTCTCTCTCTCGCTCTCTCTACCTCCCCCTCTCTCTCTCCCTCCCCCCTCTCTCTCTCTCCCTCCCCTCTCTCTCTCCCTCCCCCTCTCTCTCTACCTCCCCCACTCTCTCTCCCTCCCCACTCTCTCTCTCCCTCCCCCCTCTCTCTCTACCTCCCCCCACTCTCTCTCCCTCCCCCTCTCTCTCTACCTCCCCCCTCTCTCTCTCCCTCCCCCCACTCTCTCTCCCTCCCCCCACTCTCTCTACCTCCCCCCTCTCTCTCTCCCTCCCCCCACTCTCTCTCCCTCCCCCCACTCTCTCTACCTCCCCTCTCTCTCTCTCCCTCCCCCCCTCTCTCTACCCCCCCCTCTCTCTCTACCTCCCCCCTCTCTCCCTCCCCCCTCTCTCTCTCCCTCCATGCTTTATGAAGCAGTCAATTTATTTTACATCATGTCTACTCTCAACAACATTTCAGCTCACCTCCCACCCCCCCCCTTTACAAATCTCCCTTGTCATTAAGAAAATATAGCTTTCTGCAGCTTTGCACGCCAGGGTTGAGCCATATAATAGTTCCTGTGTGTGTGTCTCAGTGTGTGTGTCTGTGTGTGTGTCTGTGTGTGTGAATGGGAGACATGAGATGAGTGATTGCCCGCAGGTGACTGGAGCGAACCTGTTGATTGGAACCAGTCCGGAAGGTTAGTCTGGAACTTTAGAAATGTGGAACTTCCGGTGTAATAACGCCAAATGACCAAGCGGTTTCTCTACGTGTTCAGACTGTGGATTAGGAGACTGGGCCCTCCCACAGATGTGCTCTATCAAATTGTCTGGATATCAGGGGAGAGATAGAGAGACAGGATGTGACCTGTGAGATTTGAAACCTGTGAGGTTTGTTCTTTATCTACACACACACAGGGAACAAGACGAGTACTCTTGATCCACATCCATCAACTAATCACGACGGGCCCTTCCCACTGTGCTGTTTGTCCTACCCGGAGACACCTCACACTGGGCTCTGATTGGCTCAGAGCCAGTCACCAGACAGAGTGGGGAGTTTGTTGAGAGTCACAGGGAAACTCTTCCTGAGGGCTCTGCCTTTGTCTGCCTCTGACCTCTCTAAACGTCTTAAGTGATGGATTGGTTTGGTCTACAAACACACACACAATTGAATGAAAGAGCACAGACACACTCACACACGTGCACGCGCGCACACACACTCGCACATGCACACAGATACTGCAGTGCACACCTGGAGTGGCAGCCCTGGGGTGGGGAAACTGTCTCAAAATAGAACTAGTGTCCTTGTCACTTTAGCCAGTCCCACAATACCTGTGGTCACAGTAATAATCAGGTCATGATGCTCTTATGAAATACGCGTGGCTCAGTTGGTAGAGCATGGCGCTTGTATGAACTCACTACTGTAAGTCGCTCTGGATAAGATTGTCTGCTAAATTACTCAAATGTTGTGTTGTGTTTGGGTGTTTTTTTTTTAGGTGTAAGCGTGTGAGTCTGTGCCCCTGTGTATTTTCTCATGTGTGCGCGTGTTTGCATTGACATTAGTGTGTGCACGTGTGTGTGTGTGTGTGTGTGTGTGTGTGTGTGTGTGTGTGTGTGTGTGTGTGTGTGCTTGGGCATTAACATGTGTGTGTGTGTGCAGGTATGCATGGGCATTACCGAGCGTATGTGGGTGTGTGTGTGTGTTGTGGGTGTGTGTGTGTGTGTTTGTGTGCTTCCCTGCTGGGTTTCATAGTACCACATGGGGTCTTTCCCCCCAGCAGCAGTCTGGCTGTGCTGTGGTGCAGTAGTCTACAGGTTATAGGGTTGTAGTTATAGGGCCACAGCACCGTAGGGGAACATAATGCTCCCATTGACTCAGTCTAAAGCTTCAAACTGCTTGCCAGCCAGCCAGCTTTGTGAGCTGCCCTGCGAGTCAGCCATATTGTAAAAGGTTTTAAAGAACCAATTAAAGAACATTAGGTGTGAGGGGAAAACTCTTACAGGAGGGTGGTTGTTTTTACACCTTTTCTGACAGGAAACATAGGAAAAATAGCTCTGGGTATATTGGAGAAGAACTTATTTCACTTGCTTTTTACACAGAAAGAGAGAGAATCAAAAACTGTTGGAAACGTTGGTGGAATCATTCACAAAAACCAGACTCGTTTTCTCCGCTGTGTTTTGTTGGGTAACGTTTTGTTTGAGGTAATGACTAGCTCTATACATGGTATACCTGTTGGCATTGAGAAGACATAGAACAAGGTACTATACTATAAATGCTATTTCACGCATCACGCAACGTGTGTGTGTGTGTGTGTGTGTGTGTGTGTGTGTGTGTGTGTGTGTGTGTGTGTGTGTGTGTGTGTGTGTGTGTGTGCGTGCGTGCGTGCGTGCGTGTGTGCGTGTGCGTGCGTGTGTGTGTGTGTGTGTGAAGTGAGTCAACTTGGTTCCAGAGAGCACTGACTTGGTGACACACAACCACAACAACCTTGCAGGAGAGTCTGACACAGAGAGACAGACACAGACCAAACAAAAGCTATGATTCACACACACCGGCATGTCTGATGGTGGCAGGGGGAGTCATTACACTACCTTACCCACAACCACCCTGGCGTGGACAACACAGAACTGCTCCTGCTATAACTAGGACGGCTCTGTGGTAGTCTAAAAGAGAAAGGAAGAGGAAGAGAGAGTGAGAGAAGGAAAGAGAGAGAGAGAGAGTGAGAGAAGGAAAGAGAAAGAGAGAAGCCTTATCGTCCCAGTGTCCACAGAGTCAGGAAGTGGTTTGTATACATGGCCCTGTCCTGTCCTACTTCTCCAGACAGATAGTCACAGGACTCAGGCCGTCCTAGAGGAAGACAGACAGATTGTCACAGGACTCAGGCTGTCCCAGAGGAAGACAGACAGATAGTCACAGGACTCAGGCTGTCCCAGAGGAAGAGACAGACAGACAGACAGACAGACAGACAGACAGACAGACAGACAGACAGACAGACAGACAGACAGACAGCTCAGGCTGTCCCCGAGGAAGACAGACAGACAGATAGTCACAGGACTCAGGCCGACCCAGAGAGACAGACAGACAGACAGACAGACAGACAGACAGACAGACAGACAGACAAAGAGACAGACAGACAGACAGACAAACAGACAGACAGACAGACAGACAGACAGACAGAGAGAGATAGAGCCACATACTGTAGATGCACTGCTTTCACTTCCTCATTGCACTGTTCTGGATGATTCCATAAAAACAAAGAACAATACTCCATCCCTGATAGACACTGAGAACCTGAAAAGGCAGTGGAGATTTTAGCATGTAAATCTTTGTGGGGGAAAAAAAATGAAGTGGGGTGCATGCCAGCAAAGCCACTACACAACACAGCAATATATTACATTACATTCACAATACATTCATTGCACTATAACGGTGACAAATAGTGCCCACAAACTGTCCAGTCCCAACAGCAGTCCCAACACCTTACCACTGCTCCACCTGGCTATCAGCGGAGCCTTTTCTGGCAGCGAAACAGTTCATTCAGCCTCATTTACTGCCTTTTAAAAAAACATAGCAGATATGGCTGACTTGCTTAAACAAATGTGGTTTCCACTGACAATTGAGATGTACAAACTATGGCATAAGGGGACGACAAGCTCATAAGAGGCCATCCGTAATTTTGATTAAGACATTAATGAGCAAGCTAGGATGGACGTAGTCAATATAACTATTTATTTAGCACTTTTGAAATGTATAGTGAAAGAATTCAGAACATCGGCCGTTCTACAGTGTTCTCCCTGAGTCAGAACCATAGAATAAATAAAGGGGGCATATAAGCAGACAATGAAAGCTCTTACACTATTCGATGATTACATTTCGCTAAAACAGGTTATGTGCACCACCAAGTCAGAACAGTAGGCGAAATTAAGAGGGGTAAATAGACCAAATTATTAGGGTGAGGCACATGGTCTACTAAGAGTATTACTTTCTTAGCTACAGTAACATACCCCCCCCCCCCCCCCGGTATATTACATCCTTTATGCAGCAGTATACAAGACATGTTTGGACTCACCTTGTTGTGTTGTGCTCATTTGAACAGGAAGGTGGTGCGGCATTTCTTTGTGGGCAAATCTTTTCATCAAAGTCTGGTATTCTCTGGATTTACGGTGCTTTCAAAACAGCTGGGAACTCAGAAAAAAACAGGTTGAATCATGACGTCATTGATCTTCAGGTTGTAGCTCGAGAAAGAGGACGGATTTACAATTCCGAGTTGGATGACCGTTCAAAACGTATTTTCCCAGTCGGAGCTCATTTATTCCCGACTTCCCAGTTGTCTTGAACTCACTGAAATCAAGTTTTCGCACTTCTAAATTAACAGTTGTTTTGAGCGCGGCAAAAATCTTGCTTCATTAACAGCATATCCAATGTTGAATGTTTTTCATTTTAAACTTGGAAAAGAGCACCTTAATCCCAGATTTGGGACCACACAGCCAATGTCACTGATTCCTTCCAAACCACTCATTGTTGAATTTGCGATTTCCAACTTAATGTTTATGTCCAATGGCCGATGAGCACCTATACATTTAATCTATAATTTCTCTTCATTATTTCTCTTCATATGACAAGGATTGAAAAGGATTTGCCAGTAGATTTTCGACTTGATTCATGATGATGACTGCTAGCTAAGATTTTGAAAGTATGACGTTGACATGATCAGTCCAATCAAAGCTACGGTAGAGATAACGTGATTTGACGTCATGTTATCTGTGGCCAATGACCTTGAGCCTTCTTGGATGGACACTTCTAATATAACTCTATGGCAGCACCCAAGGGGCTAGAATTTTACTAGCTCTACCTTTAGACTTGGCGGTGACATAGTGTCCCCATGAGTGACAGTGACACTGAGCCAATCACGGCGCAACGCTTCGTATTTTATGGGGATGCCTTAATCGAGAAAACAAAAAAAGAGACCGTGTTTTATGCGTCTTTATTAACTCAATGATAGATATTGTTTGCAAACTGATATGTGACACGCATTAATGCCAAAATAACATCCAAAACAAGCTCCACCCCACTTGCCCTGAATGATGGCCACTGTAGACAGGACAGGTGCACCTGGGTGGGTGGAGTTCCTCTCTCCCCTCATTCAGACAACAGATACTCCTGGTCGGTTCTGCTCAAACACGGGCGTTGTTTCTTTATCTCTGTCTTTATGGCCTCCGCCACTCTATATCTGTCCCAGACGACTATAAACACAACCAATAAGTGTGTATTTGTGTGTGTGTGTGTGTGTGTGTGTGTGTGTGTGTGCCAGAGGGAAAAAGACTAAAGTCCTCCAAACCAACGATCAGGAAAACACACACTAAACCGCTTTGCCATTGACTTACACACACAAATGCACGCACACATCTATTAACACGATGGAGCAGGGTATATATGTTTGTGCGTGCATGTGTGTGTGTGTTTGTGTGTGAATGTGTGTTTTGGTGCGTGCATGTGTGTGTTTGTGCGAGCATGTGTGTGTGTGTCTTTGTGCGTGCGTGTGTGTGTGTGTGTGTTTGTGTGTGTGTCTGTGTTTGTGCGTGTGTGTGTGTGTGTTTGTGCGTGCATGTGTGTGTGTGTGTAACAGAAAGAGCTTACCTCTTTAGCATTCACATGAAGGATGAGTACGTCAGTATGTATGCATTATTATCACACCATGCAGTAACTTATTAACACACATACAGAACAGAGGACATTGGTGAACCCTGAGTCATTTACAGTCCCCAAGGCCTGCTGCACCCTTCACAGTCAATCAGTCACATGGAAAGATTGTGGTACAGATAACGTTAGCGACACACATCGTAATACAACAGGAGGTGGCCCATTAGTCTATCTCAGGTGACATTGTTAGACTTGATAAAAATTCAAACTAAGGTATTAACTTACAACTCCTGTCAGTTGATGATCCGACTTTGAGAGGCCAGGCCACACACATTGTAAATACCACACACACACCGACCGTCGTACAGCACACACACAGCGACACTGATCGCTGTACACCGCACACACAGCGACACGGATCGCTGTACACCGCACACACAGCGACACTGATCGCTGTACACCACACACACAGTGACACTGATCGCTGTACACCACACACACAGCGACACTGATCGCTGTACACCACACACACAGCGACACTGATCGCTGTACACCACACACACAGCGACACTGATCGCTGTACACCACACACACAGCGACACGGATCGCTGTACACCACACACACAGCGACACGGATCGCTGTACACCACACACACAGCAACACTGATTGCTGTACACCCCACACACAGCGACACTGATCGTTGCGGACTCTCCCAGGTTAAGAGGGGTACAGATGGGCTGGGGTCTGGAAGGGACGAGCCTGGCAGAGGGAGACACATTCCTAGGAAAGCAGAAACCTGGCGGGACATTCCTGGGGGTCTGGGTGGTCTGATGTGGGTCCATTGGAGGGGCAGAAAGGGGCAGAGAGGGACCAACTGTCAGGCGTTCCAAGGAGCAGACATCAAAGGGGAGCCAGCAGCCCGGTGGAAAATGACCCGCTTGCCCAGACTGGTCCCAGTCTGTCACCCACAACACATACACATGCACATGCACACAAACACACACACACACACTCCAGGTCCCCAGCATGCCTAGATCACAGCGGCCATGTCACAGATCCGCTTCCCACACTCCTTAAGGGACAAGGCACACACACAGCGTTTCGGCCCAGGTCACACTGTGACACCTGCAGGAGAGGGTGAGGGGCGTGGGGTGGGGTGGAGGGGGGGTGACCCCGTGACCCTACGCCCTCTACGCCCTGGCACATCAGCACTGCTGCCTGGGCAGCCAACACCTCTACCCTCTGCTACTGCCTTGAAATGATTTTATTTTTTATTTTACCTTTATTTATACAGGTTTTTCTCTTTGAGATAACATCTCTTTTCCAAGAGAGACCTGGTCCAACAGCAGCAGGGGGAACAACGTTTCAGACAAAACAACTTACATACACTAACACAACATTAAACAAAACTATTAACACACATACAGTACAACAATTACATATTACATTAAAAACACAAACATCTTGACTAAAAACAGCTGACCTAAAAACAATTACACTCTTCTATGATATATACATCGATCAAGTGTTTAAACTCCACCAACGACACTAGATCATCACATTTTAAAATGTTCTGGAGAGAATTCCAGGACCACGGTGCTAAGTAACTAAAACTATTTCTACCATGACCTGTTCTAATTTTTGGTACTGTTGGAAGCAAATCAGAATGGGACCGTAATTGATATTTATTTACTGACCTGACTAAAAAAGAACAGAGATAAAGTGGCATTTTACCCAATATGGCCTTATAAATCAGTGTATACCAGAGTTTAAGCCTACGCAAGGTCAATGACGACCAGCCAACAGCGCTGTAGAGATCACAATGATGTGTTAGACGTTTCTGATTTGTAATAAACCCGAGGGCTGCATGATACACTGAATCAAGTGCTCTCAGGGTAGTGGCTGAGGCCTGCATATATATAATATCACTAAAATCTAAAACCGACAGTAATGTGCATTGTACCAGCTCCTTCCTGGCCTCACAAGAAAAACAAGCCTTATGCCGGTAATAAAATCCTATTTTCAGCTTGAGCTTCCTTATCAAGTTCTCTACATGCACAGTGAAGCTCAGCTTGTCATCAACCCACACACCCAAATATTTGTACACTTTAACTTGCTCTATAGTATGTCCAGCCAATGTAGCAATGACATGATTAGTAAAATGCCCGGCATTTGAAAATACCATGCAATTTGTTTTACCTGAATTTAGAATAAGTTTTAAATCATACAGATTCTGTTGTATGATGTTAAATGCTCTTTGGGCATTTTCAAAAGCTAAAGATAAACTACTACCACTTGAATAAAGAACAGCATCATCTGCATAAAAATGAACATCCCCTGTTTCAATAAGATCCCCAATGTTGTTGATATACAAAATGAACAACAGTGGGCCCAAAATAGAACCTTGCGGAACACCTGAGCACACCTCTATGGACTCAGATTTGACAACCATCCGCCATTACACATTGTGTACGATTTGATAGGTAATTTATAAACCAATGTTAACCCAGTCTTTTTCACAAGTTGTTCCAGAAGTGGTTAGGTATAACAACAGGGTAATAGTTTCTTCAGTGTTTCAGAAGGAGGTCGGGGATGGAGATACAGACAATGGAACGATGACTGACAGACATGCTGACTCACCTAGTTCTCTGGAAGGCCATCATTCACACACGTTCATTTTCACATGGTTCAGTTCAGAAAACCTGCTCTTCCAGTTTACGCAACACACTCACCATTGTCTTGCTTGTGTGTATGTGTGTGTGTGTGTGTGTGTGTGTGTGTGTGTGTGTGTGTGTGTCTGTCTGTCTGTCTGTCTGTCTGTCTGTCTGTCTGTCTGTCTGTCTGTCTGTCTGCGCGCGCGCGCGTGTCTTGTGTGTGCGCGTGTCTTTGGGTGCGCGTGTGTGTGGGTCGTCAGTTTCTCTCTGTCTCTCTGTCTGTCTGTGGTGAGCTCTAAGTCCGCAGGCGCCATTCAAAAGGTCAAACCAAAGATCTTCTCTGCTTCTCTCTGAGGCCAAAACTAATATTTCCTTAACCATCTCTATACATGGCCCATCAAAGAGCTTCTTCCTCTGGAGGGGAAGGAGCCAAGGCAACAGTCAAGTCCTGATGCATTAGGCAAGGAGTGTCCAGTCCCACCAGGGGGCAGTAGAAGAGTTCCCAGAGGAGATGAGAGTAGTAGGGCCTCTGGTCTGCTGTCTGCAGGCTGGTGATGCTCCATACCACACACTCTCTTTGTCCATTCTCCCCACAAACTGGAACTCTAATACTAATTCTCACATCCTATAAACCTTTGTTTATTCATTACATCCTCATAGCTGTCTCTCACACACACACACACACGCACGCACGCACACACATACACACACACGCACACACACACATACATTAAGTGAAACAGTAATCAAGTGAAGACTGTGGGCTGTATATCTCTTGTGCTTGTATGGGGCGTCTTTGTGTAGGAGTGTTCATGCCTGCGGGGGTGTTAAAGTGAACACTTCACATTGTGTCTCTTGAAATACAAGATCGAATGCTTTTAAAAGAGGTGAAACCATAGCCTGGCCAAAACGGTCAATTCTCGGACAGAGCTGCGGCTAGCATAAGTGCTTCAAGTCCACTGTGGTGAAGATGTGTGTGGGGGGTGGGGAGGAATCTGTTGGTGCTTGCAGGTCTATCCATTTGAGTGTCTGTGTGTGTGTGTGTGTGAGAGAGAGAGAGAGGGGGGGGGGAGAGAGAGAGAGAGTGCGTGCATGTGTGTGTGCGTGCGTGTGTGTCTGCATATCTGTGTGTGACAGTGAGTGTGGTTATGGGGGTTAAGAATGTGTGTCTGACCGAGCTGGGAAGGCGATCCCTCAAAAGGGCAGCTGCAATCATTCCCTGGATATGGTGAAAAGTGCAGTGTGTGTGTGTGTGTGTGCTTGAGTGTGTGTCTATGTATGCATGAGTGTGTGTGCACATATGTCTGTGTGTAGTACATGGCGAAAAGTGCAGAGTGGCAGAAAAGCAGTCCAGGGAGGAGAGGAGGAGAGAGAGGAGAAGAGAGAGGAGGAGAGGAGGAGAGAGGGGAGGAGAGAGAGGAGGAGAGAGAGGAGGAGAGGAGGAGAGAGAGGAGGAGAGAGAGGAGGAGAGGAGGAGAGAGAGGAGGAGAGGAGGAGAGAGAGCAGGAGAGGAAGAGAGAGAGGAGGAGAGAGAGAGAGGAGGAGAGAGAGGAGGAGAGAGAGAGGAGGAGAGGAGGAGAGAGAGGAGGAGAGGAGGAGAGAGAGAGGAGGAGAGAGAGAGGAAGAGAAGAGGAGGAGAGGAGGAGAGAGAGGAGGAGAGAGAGGAGGAGAGGAGGAGAGAGAGGAGGAGAGGAGGAGAGAGAGCAGGAGAGGAGGAGAGAGAGGAGGAGAGAGAGAGAGGAGGAGAGAGAGGAGGAGAGAGAGAGGAGGAGAGGAGGAGAGAGAGGAGGAGAGGAGGAGAGAGAGAGGAGGAGAGAGAGAGGAAGAGAAGAGGAGGAGAGAGAGAGGAGGAGAGAGAGAGAGGAGGAGAGAGGAGGAGAGGAGGAGAGAGAGGAGGAGAGAGAGAGAGGAGGAGAGAGAGGAGGAGAGCGAGAGAGGAGGAGAGAGAAAGGAGAGAGAGGAGGAGAGAGAGAGAGGGGAGGAGAGGGGGAGAGAGAGGAGGAGAGGAGGAGAGAGAGGAGGAGAGGGGGAGAAAGAGGAGGAGAGGGGGAGGTGAGAGGAAGCTGCATGGGTTCCACGACTATCAGGTTCTACAGCTGGGACGTGGGTTTGGCTGTCTACAACACTAATGGTAGTGAGACACAGAGGGAATATGTATTATTAGGTGGGAAGGGGCCAAACCAAAGAGCTTGGTGTTTTGGACCAAGAAAAGTGTTTCTAGATAAGGAATGAAGCCAAACCGATAAAAATGTCAAGAAAAGAGGAAGGGAAAGGTAAAAATCACCCAACCCTGGACCGTTGAAGTATTTAGGTAACCAAGGAAAGTTCAAGTGATTCAAATAAAGAATCCGATTTTGAGCGCGTGTGTGTGCGCGCGAGCGTGAGTGTGTGACAGACTGATGCCCTAGTTTGAACAGTGCACTGCAGCAGAGCGTGTAGCCAAACGGACTGCTAATCAACTTGATTAGCATCCATGAACGGTTGGTCGTGAATGGACTCTTTCTCTCTTTCCACCGCTCTTTCACCTCTCTTTCTCGTTTTGTCTCTTGCTCCCCTTCCATTACGCTGCACCTCAACTGTGTCTCTACTAGCTAATACGTGGCTACAGACACACGCCAACTACAATCACTCCATGCTTACTTCATCTTGGACGAGGGCATTAAAGATGTCCCCAGGGTATTACAGGACCCGTGTCACAGTCGTAGATGTCTGCACTTCCACCATTTTCATGCCCCTGGACACGTTGCTGACACATACAGTTGAACGCTCTCAGAATTGGATCCAGGATTCCATTCAGCTCAGGTTGCTCGGGGCAACAAGCCATGGGGTGGAGTTGGTTGGGCCTAGTGTCGTCCCCCCCCCCCTCCTCACGTCGCCTTTGCTTTTGGCTGAGCGCTGGATTCTTTCACAGAGACTTCTGGTTGCCAAGACAGGGAGAGCCCCTGGAAAGCTGGGGAAATTATTGTAGGTTTACAGGGAGTCAGAAAGGGGTCTTTCTCTCCCTCTTTCTCTCGCTCCATCCCTTTTTTCTCCCTCTTTTTGTTCCTTTTTCTTTTCTCCTTTGGTTCTTTTCTACTCTCTCATGAGTGAAAAGATAACATTGATTTGTGTCACTCCTGTTTATTATTCTCTAGGACTCTGTGGCCAACTCAGAGATGGAGCGTAGCTTATTTACTTATGAACTTTTCCTTCTCTCTCTGTGTGTGCGTACGCTTGTGTGTGTGTGTGTGTGTTTGTGTGTATTCCCATTTCTGAGCATCTCTTTGTGTGTGTGTGTTTGACCCGTGTTGTGACCCAGAGACAAACAAACTGCTTTGGAGGGGTGTGTGTGTGTGTTTGTGTGTAAGGGGGTGGACAGCAGTTAAACCATAGGATATACAGTACAGCAGATGCTACTCTGGCCCAGTCTCACTTCCTTTCATCACGTTGTCCGGTTGTCTGTCTACTTCCTCTTTCCCTTCCTCTTTTCTCTGACAGATTCCAAGGCTGTTGTTGTGGAGGGAGAGATGACGGTAGGGATGTTAGCCAGGCCGTTCACACTGCTTAGACACAGTACACTGCAGCCTGTTTTATTGTGTGTTTATCTCACTTTCTCTCTGTCTGTCTGTCTGCATGCCTGACTGCCTGACTGCCTGCCTGCCAGCCTCCCTTTCTGTCTGTCCATGTCCTTCTAATTTATTCTAATTTGGTTACTAGACCAAATTTAGCCCCAACACGCACAGGCAGGGTGGAATAAATGAATCAGTTTGAACACAAACAAGACTTGTGGGATGTGTGTGTGGCTGAGGTCACATCTCTCTATGGTTTTAGTTTCTCACTATCTATCAGGGGTGGGGGATTTTTCTTCGTTTTTATTTAATGAACCGTAACATTGAAAGCATTGAGGAAGTGAAAGCATTGCATCTAAAGAGATGGTATCCTCTGTCTCTGTCTGTCTGTCTGTCTGTCTGTCTGTCTGTCTGTCTGTCTGTATGTCTCTCTCTCTCTCTCTCTCTCTCTCTCTCTCTCTCTCTCTCTCTCTGTCTGTCTGTCTGTCTGTATGTCTCTCTCTCTGTCTGTCTGTCTGTCTGTCTGTCTGTCTGTCTGTCTGTCTGTCTGTCTGTCTGTCTGTCTGTCTGTCTGTCTGTCTCTCCCCGTGTGTGTGTTTGTGTGTGTGCATGCTTGCGTGTCAGTAATCAACCCATGTAATACACAAGACGTTGCCTCCCTAACCCTACACTCAGATTCCGTTTCTGCACCCTCTCTCCTTTTCTTCACCCCTCTATCATTCTGTCTTCCCTGTGACCTTCCCAGGGCTTACAGAAGAAGTGTTTGACAGTGGAGTGTAGACTGTTCAGATGTACACTACCGTTCAAAAGTTTGAGGGCACATACAAATGTCCTTGTTTTTGAAAGAAAAGCAATTTTTTTGTCCATTAAAATAACATTATATTGATCAGAAATACAGTGTAGACATTGTTAATGTTGTAAATGACTATTGTAGCTGGAAACGGCTGGTTTTTTATGGAATATCTACGTAGGCGTACAGAGGCCCATTATCAAAAACCATCACTCCTGTGTTCCAATGGCACGTTGTGTTAGCTAATCCAAGTTTATAATTTTAAAAGGCTAATTGATCATTAGAAAACCCTTTTGCGTTGCGTATGTGTTGTATTTTGCGGGTACTACTAATAAAGCTGCCAGCTGAGGACTTGTGAGGCATCTGTTTCTCAAACTAGACATTCTAATGTACTTGTCCTCTTGCTCAGTTGTGCACCGGGGCCTCCCACTCCTCTTTCTATTCTGGTTAGAGACAGTTTGCGCCTTTCTGTGAAGGGAGTAGTACACAGTGTTCTATGAGATCTTCAGTTTCTTGCCAATTTCTCGCATGGAATAGCCTTCATTTCTCAGAACAAGAAAAGACTGATGAGTTTCAGAAGAAAGTTCTTTGTGTCTGGCCATTTTGAGCCTATAATCGAACCCACAAATGCCGATGCTCCAGATACTCAACTAGTCTAAAGAAGGCTAGTTTTATTGCTTCTTTAATCAGAACAACAGTTTTCAGCTGTGCTAACATAATTGCAAAAGGGTATTCTAATGATCAATTAGCCTTTTAAAATGATAAACTAACACAACGTGCCATAACATTTTTTTTTGCCGTTTCCAGCTACAAGTTGCTTTTCATTCAAAAACAAAGACATTTCTAAGTGACCCCAAACTTTTGAACGGTTGTGTATATCTTGTCCTCCGACACCACCCCAGACCATTTTCTGTTTCTATCCTTCTTTTCCCTTTCTCTTTTCTTCTACCGTTTGTCATTTCCTCAAAAACAAAGGCCTCTTAAAAGTCAGACTGTGTCTGGCCTCCACCTCACCAAATATTTAGTCTCATCTTGAGAGAGTGTTCCATACCAACTTGATCTCACTGTCCACATTGTACAATATGTATGAACGGTTAGGTGGGCAAAAACTCAGATAAAAGTAGATTTAAGATAACATTGATTTACCTATAGTGTACTTAAAGGGATAGTTTGAGATATTGGCAATTATAGCCCTTTGAACTCCAGTATGAAGAAAGTTAGAGGTAGTTTCATGTGCTAGCTGATCCTGAAGACTTACAGTCATTGTGCTAACGCTAGTTAGCGTTGGCTCACGAAAGTACCTCTTCATTGACAAAATCTTGAACTGTCCCTTTTAAATGGAACTTTGACAGTTGCTGCTACAGGACATGACGGATGGCACTGTTAGCGAATATCCCCGACATCACATACTCATTTACTATCCACTATGAGGTCAGACAGCCTCTCGGGCAGCCAGAAGATCATAAGATGGGTCTAGAAAGAACATCCTGGGAAGTCCTGCCCTTACAGAAAACACACATGTCAAGTTAACATTTTCACATGCCAAGCTTAAATGTATTAAATGTGCAGTTCACATGTTAACAGCACCTTTTCACATGTGAGAAAAAAAACGTGTTGTTACCGCATGTGAATTGTAGTTGCATATGTGAAATTTGCAGTTTCACATGTTAGTGAACTCCACATGTGAAAATATCACTTTCATATGTGGAATTGCAAGTTCACATATGAAAAACAATCACATGTGAAAATTGGATATGCAGTTTCACATGTAAGAAAACTCCTCATGTGAAAATCTCACTTCCACATGTGAAATTGTAAGTTTCCATGTGAAAAACAATCACATGTTAAAATCACATTTGCTGGCCTCCAGAGTGGCGCAGGGCTCTCTCTATAAGGCACTGCGTCACAGTGCTAGAGGTGTCACCACAGACCTGGGTTCGATCCTGTCGTCAGTTGAATAGTGTTTCCTCCGACACATTGTTGCGGCTGGCTTCCTGGTTAAGAAGCGCGGTTTGGTGGGTAATGTTTTGACCTTTGCCTCTCAAGCCTTTTGGGGAGTTGCAGCAATGACACAAGATTGAAATTGGGAGAAAAAGGGGGTAATATTCCCCAAAAAATCACATTTGCTGTTTTACGTGTAAGAAAACCTTGTGAAGACCAAATACTTATTTTCCACCATAATTTGCAAATAAATTCATTAAAAATTCTACAATGTGATATTCTGGATTTTTTTTCTCATTTTGTCTGTCATAGTTGAAGTGTACCTATGATGAAAATTACAGGCCTCTCTCATCTTTTTAAGTGGGAGAACTTGCACAATTGGTGGCTGACTAAATACTTTTTTGCCCCACTGTATATATAAACAAACGTAACGTTCTGCAGGCTACACAGTAACTATACAAAATCCAGATCCCACAAACTAAGGTGGCAAAAAGGCTGCCTAAGTATGATCCTCAATCAGAGACAACGATCGACAGCTGCCTCTGATTGGGAACCATACCAGGCCAACATAGACAATACAACATAGATTGCCCACCCTAGTCACACCCTGACCTAACCAAATAGAGAATAAAAAGGCTCTCTTAGGTCAGGGTGTGACACTAGTGCTCCGCGTCTCCTCATTTATCCTTTTTAACATGTTCAAATTAGCACTGTCAGAGTAAATCCGCTAACTCAACTTTTTGTCATTTTAATGCACCATTTTTTTATTGCCTTTTCTGAAAATGTTCAAAATACACTGAAAACATCCAAAATACATAATCTATACAGTTAAAACAACACTTCGATGTCAAAACAAGTTGAAACACAGTTTTTTAAAAAGAGTGTTTATCAGTTAACCAGATTTTGCTAACTGTTACTTTGGACCAAATCAAGACGTGAATATTCTTGGAATGATTTTTGTATTAATCATCTTAAATTACATCTCAATTTGTGATTAATTGTGAATAATCACAGCAAATCCTGCAATAAATTTGATTACACTTTTGAATAATTTATAATAAATAATAATAACGCAAAAAAATGAAAAGTCCTAGTTATAATTTACATTAAAATGTGAAAATGCACATGAGAAAGTGATGCGGACATGAGTTGGTTATGGTTGCTCATGGTCACGTGATGAGTTAGCCTTGCCTTCAACTTCAAAATGAGTCTTGTCCCTCTTGGTCTAATGGTCAAGACTTTAGCTTCTCTCCTGGGAGACCTGGATTATAATCCCACCGGTTACATAAATCCACATGTGAAATGTTTTATTTATTTTTTATTTTACCTTTATTTAACTAGGCAAGTCAGTTAAGAACAAATTCTTATTTACAATGACGGCCTAGGAACAGTGGGTTAACTGCCTTGTTCAGGGGCAAAATGACAGATTTGTACCTTGTCAGCTCGGGGATTTGAATTTACAACCTTCCGGTTACTAGTACAACTCTCTAAACACTAGGCTACCCTGCCGCCCCTGTGTAATATCACATGTGAGATGTTGGGAAACCACGCGTCTGAGTCACGTGAATAATCCATGTCTTTCCCACATATTTTGTTTGCGCGAAAAATTCCGGTGAAACGTCCTACCGTGTCCAAAGACCACGTGTCTAACTCAGATGTTAATAAAGATCAGGTTTTTATATCTCCTGGAATGAAGCACTGACGCCATGTGTTAAGTTATATCCTTGCAAAAATAGTTCCTCTGATATAAGACACCTCTGGCAGCCTTCAAACCCTTCTTTTCTTTTCCTCCTCTCTAGTCACTATCAACATCTGGACGACATACGAATGCATCAGGCTTATGGCGGTGAACAGTGGAGATGCGGGGGAAGGGAGCCTATAGTACAGCCTACTAAAATTGGTTTGGTAGTGTTTCCATTATGGAACTACAAAGTATTCAATATCTTTTAACCTGCTCAAAAGCAGCAGATGGCTTTCATCAGCGTGAAAGAGACTTGGGCTGTGGGGCTTGTTATGTGCAGTGCTATATTTCTCTGTCTCCAATCTCAGTTTCTTTCGGAGGGGGACTGTCAAGACAGAAACTGTCCCGCCACCTGACTTCCTGTCTCTCTTCTCACTTCCTGCTTGGCCTGTTTCCAGTCCCACCGTATCGCTCTAGAACCTCTGTCTCCATGGGGATGACAGCAGCAGCATCTGGGCACCAGTGTTCCGTATGCAATGTGTTCAAATGTTGTTCTGAGAAGGATTTGTTCAAGGTGTTCACAAGTCTGTGTGCTCAGACAAACAATAAACTTCCAGCATTCTCCTTTATTAGAGATCAAACAGGTTGTGTATTTGTTTGTGTGTGTGTGTGTGTGTGTGTGTGTGTGTGTGTGTGTGTGTGTGTGTGTGTGTGTGTGTGTGTGTGTGTGTGTGTGTGTGTGTGTGTGTGTGTGTGTGTGTGTGTGTGTGTGTGTTTTTGAAAGAGTTCTACAGGCCATGAAGAGTTATCTATGACGTCTGTGTCTTTCTCTCTCTATCCCCACTGTGACCCAGCCAGGGAGGAAGTCACAGAGCTTGCAATCCATGTGTGCGTGTGTGTGTACGTGAGTGTGTGTGTGAGTGTGTGAGAGAGAGAGAGTCAGTAGAGGCTGCTGAGTAGAGGACAGCTCATAATAAGGCCAGAATGGAGCGAATGGAATTTGCATCAAACACATGTACTGACACCATTCCACTAATTCAGCTCCAGCCATTACCACGAGCCCATCCTTCCCAATTAAGGTGCCACCAACCTCCTGTGGTATGAGTATGAGTTCAGCTCCAGCTAAAGCTTTTCAGCATTGACCTACTTTTATGAGAACTCAGTAGAGAGTGGTTGTGTCAAACAGTTTCCTGTGCCAGAACTTTAACTCAGAAACATACGTCTGGGACAAGGCCCTGCCAGATAGCGTGAGAATAGAAGATCTCTGCTGCTGGGATGGAACAATCAGGGACTGACACAGCTAAGCAGGGACTGACAACGCTTACCACTGGTGGTTTGCCTCTGAAGCTAGGCAGGGTCAGTCATGGTTTGTCCCTGGATGCAATACCAAATGTAGCTGGAAGTGATGAAACATAAAACTGTAAAAAATAAACCTGGGGGAAAAAAATCCCATCTTGGGCATTTTTTTTCACAAGTAAAAAACGTGAAAAATGTACGTGTCTGAAAATCTAATGTGTCTGACTAATTGTATTTATTCATTCACATGTAAACATTTTCCCATTCTTACTAATCTGCTGGAGAACCAGTTTGGATTTAAGTATACTTTTTGTATGACTGAAGCCTTTAGTGAGAGGTCCAATGCTTTAATATTTAATACTTTCTGCCCTCCGAATTCATATTCATTATATAAATAGCCCTGTTTAATTTGTCTGGCTTGCTGTTCCAGATAAATAAAGTGGATTTTTTTCTTTGCTCATATAATTTCAAAAACAAGTCGTTAGGTGTAGGCAGGGCCATAAGTAAACAGGTAAACTGGGATATGACTAAAGAATTAGTCAGAGTGATTCTTTCACAACTAAACAGGTGTCCTTTCCATGGTAGCAAGATCTTATCTAAAAAAATATTTATCTAGATCCTCTATGACGCTGTGGAGGGATCCAAATTGTGGATTTAAAAGAAAACATGAATCATCAGCGTACAATGACACCTTTGTTTTTAAGCCCTGGATTTCTATCCCCGTGATATTATTGTTTAATAGCTAACATTTCAATGGCCATAATAAATAGATATGCTGATAATGGACAACCTTGTTTTACACAATTTAATACTTTCTGAGAAGTAGCCATTATTGACTATTTTCCAACTAGGGTTATTTTCCAACTAGGGTTACTTTACAAGGCATTCGGGAAGTTGATTGTAGTCCACCTGTGATAAATTCAATTGATTGGACATGATTTGGAAAGGCCCAAACCTGTCTGTATAAGGTCACACAGTTGACAGTGCATGTCAGAGCAAAAACCAAGCCATGAGGTCGAAGAAATTGTCCATAGAACTCTGAGGGAGGATTGTTTCGAGGCACAGATCTGGGGAAGTCCACCAGAAAATGTCTGCAGCATTTGGTATTTGGTATTTTTTTAGGATCCCCATTAGCTGTTGAAAAAGCAGCAGCTACTCTTCCTGGGGTCCACATAAAACATGAAACATGACATAATACAGAACATCAATAGACAAGAACAGCTCAAGGACAGAACTACATACATTTAAAAAAAAAGGCACATGTAGCCTACATATCAATACATACACGCAAACTATCTAGATCAAATAGGGGAGAGGCGTTGTGCCATGAGGTGTTGCTTTATCTGTTTTTGAAACCAGGTTTGCTGTTTATGGAAGGAAGTTCCATACAATAATGGCTCTATAAAATACTGTACGCTTTCTTGAATTTGTTCTGGATTTGGGGACTATGAAAAGACCCCTGGTGGTATGTCTGATGGGGTAAGTGTGTGTGTCAGAGCTGTGTGTAAGTTGACTATGCAAACAATTTGGGATATCCAACACATTCATGTTTCTTATAAAAATAAGAAGAGATGCAGTCAGTCTCTCAACTCTTATCCAAGAGAGACTGGTATGCATAGTATTTATATCAGCCCTCTGATTACAATGAAGACCAAGACGTGCAGCTCTGTTCTGGGCTGTAGCTCCTTGCAGCACTGGACCACACGACTGGACAACAATCAAGATTAGACAAAACTAGAGTCTGCAGGATTTGCTTTTTGGAGTGTGGTGTCAAAAAAGCAGAGCATCTCTTTATTACGGACAGACCTCTCCCCATCTTTACAACCATTGAATCTATATGTTTTGACCATGACAGTTTACAATCTAAGGTAAAACCAAGTAATTTAGTCTCCTCAACTTGTTCCACAGCCACACCATTCATTACCAGATTCAGCTGAGGCTTAGAACTTAAGGAATGATTTGTACCAAATACAATGCTCTTAGTTTATTACTGGCCACCCATTCCAAAACGGACTGCAACTCTTTGTTAAGGGTTTCAGTGACTTAATTAGCTGTAGTTGCTGATGCATATATAGTTGAATCATCAGCATACATGGACACACATGCTTTGTTTAATGCCAGTGGCAGGTCATTGGTAAAAATATAAAAGGGTAGAGGGCCTAGAGAGCAGCCCTGTGGTACACCACAATTTATGTGTTTTACATTATCTCTAGCTTCCATTCAAGATGACCCTCTGAGTTCTATTTGATAGATATCTCGGAATCCACAATATGGCAGAGGTTGAAAAGCCAAAACACATACGTTTTTCCAACAGCAGTTTATGGTCAATAATATCGCTCCCACAATCTTCTTATTATCAATGTCTTTCAACCAATCATCAGTCATTTGTGTCAGTGCAGTACATGTTGAGTGCCCTTCTCCAGAAGCATGCTGACAGTCTGTTGTTAATTTGTTTACAGAGAAATAGCATTGTATTTGGCTAAACATAATTTTTCCAACAGTTTGCTAAGAGCTGGCAGCAAGCTCATAGGTCTGCTGTTAGAACCAGTAATGGCTGCTTTACCACTCTTGGGCAGCAGAATTACTTTGGCTTCCCTCCAGGCCTGAGGACAAAGACTTTCCTGTAGGCTCAGATTAAAAACATGACAGATAGGAGTCGCTATAGAGTCAGCTACCATCCTCAGTAGATTTCCATCTAAGCTGTCAATGTCATTATTGATCGCTAACCATACTTTTTCCACCTCTCCCACACTAACTTTACAAAATTCAAACTTGCAATGCTTTTCTTTCATATTTTTTTTTTATGCATGAAAACAATTGCTCACTGTTTGTTGTTGGCATTTTCTGCCTAAGTTTGCTAACTTTGCCAATGAAGTTATCATTAAAATAATTGTTAATATCAAATTATTTTGTGATTAATAAGACATCTGATTCGATTAGTGATTTCTCTTTCTGTTCATAATTTCATTTAAAGTACTTCAAAGTTTTTTTCCATCATTCTTCACATCATTGATCTTGGCTTCATAATACAGTTTCTTCTTATTTTTATTTAGTTTAGTCACATAATTTACATAATTTCTCAATTTGCAGTAAATTAGCCAGTCAGATGTGCAGCCAGACTTATGCGCCACTCCTTTTTCCCCATCTCTTTCAACCATACAGTTTTTCAATTCCTCATCAATCCATGGAGCCTTAACAGTTCTAACAGTCAGTTTTTTAACAAGTGCATGTTTAGCAATAATTGGAAGAAGCAATTTCATAAATCCATGAAATGCAGTGTCTGGATGCTCCTCATTAATCACATCAGACCAACACATATTTTTACATCATCCACATAAGTCTCAGCAAAATCTTTTGTATGATCACTTATACACTATTTTAGGCCCAGCTTTTGGAACTTTGGCTTTCCTGGATATAGCCACTATATTGTGATCACTGCATCCAATGGGTATGGATACAGCTTTAGAACAAAGTTCTACAGTATTAGTAAAAATGTGATCTATACATGTGGATGTTCTGGTTCCTGTAGTGTTTGTAAACACCCTGGTAAGTTGATTATTAACCTGAACCAGATCACAGGCACTGGTTAGTGAGAAGCTTCCTCTTGAGCAGACAGCTTGATGAAAACCAGTCAATATTCAGGTCCCCAAGAAAGTAAACCTCTCTGTTTACATCACATACGCTATCAAGCATTTCACACATATTATTTAGATACTGACTGTTAGCACTTGCTGGCCTATAGCAACACCCCAAAAAGAAAAGGCTTTAGTGAACCTGCAGCAACAACACTTCAATAACACTTGACATAAGATCTCCTCTAAGCATTACAGGGACATGGCTCTGAATGTATACAGCAACACCTCCCCCATAAGTATTTCTGTATCTTCTATAGATGTTATATCCTTGTATTGCTACTGTTGTATCACCAAATTAATTATCCAAGTAAGTCTCAGAAATGGCTAATATATGAATGTTATCTGACGTTAGCAAGTTATTGATTTCACAAACCTTATTTATAAGGCTACATGTATTAATATGGGCTATTTTCAGCCATTTCCTGGGTAGCTTATCAGAGACAGACATAATACTGAAAAGAGCAGACAAAGCAAGAGAAAAAATATACATTCAGCAGTCCATTAATCAGTTGGTGTGTGTGTGTGTGTGTGTGTGTGTGTGTGTGTGTGTGTGTGTGTGTGTGTGTGTGTGTGTGTGTGTGTGTGTGTGTGTGTGTGTGTGTGTGTGTGTGTGTGTGTGTGTGTGTGCTGCGTTGTTGAAGCTTTGAACCCATAGGCTTGACTCTCTCATAGCTTCCAGGCTTCTGGGAGGGAGGTTAGACAATGAGCCTGTCATAGCAGATGAAAGCAATGTAAGCAATGGCTCCTTCAGCTTTCATGGCTGGGATCAGTTCTTTCCTCTTCTGGCGCACAGCTTCAGGATAGTCCTCGTTGAACTACAACTTCATTGCCTCAATGGCACACTATTCCCTACATAGTGTTTCTCTCAGATGGTGGCTCACACATACAGCAGGCCAGTCTGCAACACTCACCATATCTTATCTAGCTAGGCCTTCTGAGCATGTTTGTGTGATCATAACTTCTTTTCAATGGTCAATTGTGTGATCATATCACATCGTCCAGAACAGCTACCTTGTCCTTGACCTCAGGAACTTGACCACTATCGGCCTGGGCCTGTCACGGTGGTGGGTTTTCCAGTCCTGTGGGCGTGCTCCACCTCAATCTTCCGGTGGTCCATCTTCAATTTCTCAAAGATCATTGAAGGTCCCCAATAACACAGTGTCATCCACCATTCTTAATAAAGGGAAGAAGTTTGGAACCACCAAGACTCTTCCTAGAACTGGCCACCCAGCCAAACTGAGCAATCGAGAGAAAAGTGTCTTGGTCAGGGACCAAGAAACCGATGGTCACTCTGACAGAGCTCCAGAGTTCCTCTGTGGAGATGGGACAACCTTCCAGAATGACAACCATCTCTGCAGCACTCGACCAATCAGGCTTTTATGGTTGAGTGGCCATATGGAAGCCACTCCTCAGTATGAGTCACATGACAGTCGCTTGGAGTTTACTAAAAGGCACCTAAAGGACTCTCAGACCATAAGAAACAAGATTCTCTGGTCTGATGAAAACAAGATTGAACTCTATGGCCTGAATGCCAAGCGTCACGTCTGGAGGAAACCTTGCACCATCTCTCCGGTGATGCACGGTGGTGGCATCATCATGCTGTGGGGATGTTTTTCAGTGGCAGGGACTGGGAGACTTGTCAGGACCGAGGGAAAGATGAACGGACAAAATACAGAGAGATCCTTGATGAAAACCTGCTCCAGAGCGCTCAGGACCTCAGACTGGGGGCAAAGGTTCACCTTCCAAGAGGACAACTACCTTAAGCACACAGCCAAGACAACGCAGGAGTGGCTTTGGGACAAGTCTCTTAATGTCCTTGAGTGGCCCAGCCAGAGCCCGGACTTGAACCCGATGTAATATCTCTGGAGAGACCTGAAAATAGCTGTCCAGAGACGCTCCACATCCAACCTGACAGAGCTTGAGAAGATTTGTAGAGAAGAATGGAGATACTCCCCAAATTCAGCTGTGCCAAGTTTGTAGCGTCATACCCAAGAAGACTCAAGGCTGTAATCGCTGCCAGAGGTGCTTCAACAAAGTACTGAGTAAAGGGTCTGAATAGTTATGTAAATGTGATATTTCAGTTTTTTATTTTGAATACACTTGCAAAAATGTCTGTAATTTTTTTTTTGCTTTGTCATTATGGGGTATTGTGTGTCGATTGATCCGGATTGATCAAAATTCAAGGGGTGTGAATACTTTCTGAATGCACAGTGCATAACTTTAACCCATTGTATAAGAGATTCTCCGAAATTGCAATAGTCCAGACATTTATACAGTGGGGCAAAAAAGTATTTAGTCAGCCACCAATTGTGCAAGTTCTCCAACTTAAAAAGATGAGAGAGGCCTGTAACTTTCATCCTAGGTACACTTCAACTATGACAGACAAAATGAGAAAGAAAATTCAGAAAATCACATTGTAGGATTTTTAATGAATTTATTTGCAAATTATGGTGGAAAATAAGTATTTGGTCAATAACAAATGTTTATCTCAATACTTTGTTATATACCCTTTGTTGACAATGACAGAGGTCAAACGTTTTCTGTAAGTCTTCACAAGGTTTTCATACACTGTTGCTGGTATTTTGGCCCATTCCTCCATGCAGATCTCCTCTAGAGCAGTGATGTTTTGGGGCTGGTGCTGGGCAACACGGACTTTCAACTCCCTCCAAAGATTTTGTATGGGGTTGAGATCTGGAGACTGGCTAGGCCACTCCAGGACCTTGAAATGCTTCTTACGAAGCCACTCCTTCGTTGCCCGGGCGGTGTGTTTGGGATCATTGTCATGCTGAAAGACCCAGCCACGTTTCATCTTCAATGCCCTTGCTGATGGTAGGCTTTGTTACTTTGGTCCCAGCTCTCTGCAGGTCATTCACTAGGTCCCCCCGTGTGGTTCTGGGATTTTTGCTCACCGTTCTTGTGATCATTTTGACCCCACGGGGTGAGATCTTGCGTGGAGCCCCAGATCGAGGGAGATTATCAGTGGTCTTGTATGTCTTCCATTTCCTAATAATTGCTCGCACAGTTGATTTCTTAAATTTTGTTTCTGGTGTCCTTTGACAGCTCTTTGGTCTTGGCCATAGTGGAGTTTGGAGTGTGACTGTTTGAGGTTGTGGACAGGTGTCTTTTATACTGATAACAAGTCCAAACAGGTGCCATTAATACAGGTAACGAGTGGAGGACAGAGGAGCCTCTTAAAGAAGAAGTTACAGGTCTGTGAGAGACAGAAATCTTGCTTGTTTGTAGGTGACCAAATACTTATTTTCCACCATAATTTGCAAATAAATTAATTAGAAATCCTACAATGTGATTTTCTGGATTTTTTTTCTAATTTTGTCTGTCATAGTTGAAGTGTACTTATGATGAAAATTACAGGCCTCTCTCATCTTTTTAAGTGGGAGAACTTGCACAATTGGTGGCTGACTAAATACTTTTTCGCCCCACTGTATGCATAAAAGGGTGGGAAAATCATTCGTGTAAATTACAGGATGCTTTATATTGGTGTTGTAATGTGCTGAGCTGAGCTCTCCAATTCCCCTAACCCTAATCCCCACCACTATCCCATCACTCCCCCATATAGTTGACGGGCTCTCTGTGTCTTCCAGCTTTCTGGGTCTTGGGCACAGAGCTACATCATGGAAAACCTGCATCATTACCAGTTACCACACTGAGTCTGGCAGTCTTACACACGCACACACACACACACACACGCACACACGCACGCACACACACACACACACACACACACACACACGCACACGCACGCACACACACACACACACACTCATTATCGCCGGGGAGACGAGACGTAAAGGAACACAGGTCTTTATGTTTAGTTTAGCCCCAGCATCAGACCGTTCTGTCCCCCTGTCTGTCTTTCAGACCTTGCTCTGGTACTTCCTGTCCCAGGGTGTGTATGTGTGTGTGTTGAGTGCTGTTCTGTGGGCCGGTCAGTGTAATGAGCAGCTCTCCTCACTGAGCCAGGTTTAACCAGGTTTATGGGGCTCTGCCAGCTTCAGTCCTTCACACACGCACAGACACACACTCACACACACACATACATACAGAGACGGCTGCCAGCGTCAGTCATTAAGACACGCTCATAATTGCCCTTTCCAGCCAAAAACCCAAAGCTGAAACATCTGCTGGGCCCTGTACCCTCCTTACCCTTTTCTTCTCTTCCGCCCATCACCCTACAATGAAGAACCACTATGCCCCAAGAGCACCACCACCTCTTTACCCCCAGACAACCACTACTAAACCCCCACCAACCTCCCATAGCAACCTTTCCCAGACTGCTCTTTAAGTGTCATCATGGTAACGCATCTCACCAGATTGAGGACTAGAGGAGACCTGTAGCTGCCACTATTGGCACCCACTGCACTCTTCTCCTACTATTGGCACCCTCTTCTCCTACTATTGGCACCCAGTGGACTCTTCTCCTACTATTGGCACCCTCTTTTCCTACTATTGGCACCCTCTTCTCCTACTATTGGCACCCACTGGACTCTTCTCCTACTATTGGCACCCTCTTCTCCTACTATTGGCACCTTCTTCTCCTACTATTGGCACCCACTGGACTTTTCTCCTACTATTGGCACCCTCTTTTCCTACTATTGGCACCCTCTTCTCCTACTATTGGCACCCACTGGACTCTTCTCCTACTATTGGCACCCTCTTCTCCTACTATTGGCACCCTCTTCTCCTACTATTGACACCCACTGGACTCTTCTCCTACTATTGGCACCCTCTTCTCCTACTATTGACACCCACTGGACTCTTCTCCTACTATTGGCACCCTCTTCTCCTACTATTGCCACCCTCTTCTCCTACTATTGGCACCCACTGGACTCTTCTCCTACTATTGGCACCCTCTTTTCCTACTATTGGCACCCACTGGACTCTTCTCCTACTATTGGCACCCTCTTTTCCTACTATTGGCACCCACTGCACTCTTCTCCTAGTAGGCCTGTCCCCACTCACACACACCACAGACGCCTTCCCTTTTTCCACATGTTGTTACGTTACAGCCTTATTCTAAAATGAATTAAACAAATAAAAATCCTCATAAATCTACACACAATACCCCATAATGACAAAGCAAAAAACGATTTTTTTGTAAATGAATTAAAAAAATACGAAACGGAAATATGACATTTACATAAGTATTCAGACCCTTTACACAGTACTTTGTTGAAGCACCTTTGGCAGGGATTACAGCCTCAAGTCTTCTTGGGTATGACGCTACAGGCTTGGAACACCTGTATTTGGGGAGTTTCTCCCATTCTTTTCTGCAGATCCTCTCAAGCTCTGTCAGGTTGGATGGGGAGGGTCTCTGGACAGCTATTTTCAGGTCTCTCCAGAGGTATTCGATCGAGTTCAAGTCCGGGCTCTGGCTGTTCCACTCAAGGACATTCAGAGACTTGACTAGTCTCCCAGTTCCTGCCGCTGAAAAATATCCCCACAGCACGATGCTGCCACCACCATGCTTCATCGTAGGGACGGTGCCAGGTTTCCTCCAGATGTGACTTTTGGCATTCAGGCCAAAGAGTTCAATCTTGGTTTTATCAGAGCAGAGAATCTTGTTTCTCATGGTCTGAGAGTCTTTAGGTGCCTTTTGGCAAACTCCAAGCGGGCTGTCATGTGCCTTTTACTGAGGAGTCGCTTCCGTCTTGCGAGTCTACAATAAAAGGCCTGATTGGTGGAGTGCTGCAGAGATGATTGTCCTTCTGGTAGGTGCTCCCATCTTCACAGAGGAACCCATCGGGTTCTCGGTCACCTCCATGACCAGTTTGGCCAGGCGGCCAGCTCTAGGAAGAGTCTTGGTAGTTCCAAACTAATTAAATTTACGAATAACGGAGGCCATTTTGTTCTTGGGGACCTTCAATGCTGCAGAAATGTTTTGTTACCCTTTCCCAGATCTGTGCTTCAACGCAATCCTGTCTCAGCGCTCTACAGACAATTTGTTCAACCTTATGGCCTGGTTTTTGCTCTGACATTTTCTTTCAACTGTGGGACCTTTTATACACAGGTGTGTGCCTTTCCAAATCATGTCCAATCAATTTGAATATACCACAGGTGGACTCCAATCAAGTTGTAGAAACATCTCAAGGATGATCATTGGAAACGGGATGCACCTGAGCTCAATTTAGCAAAGGGTCTGAATACTTATGTAAATAAGGTATTTCTGTTGTTTATTTGTAATACATTTGCAAAGATTTCTAGGAACCTGTTTTCGCTCTGTCATTATGGGGTATTTTTGAGGATTGCTGAGGATTTTCATTTAAAAAAAATCATTTTTAGAATAAGGCTGTAACGCAACAACATTTTGAAAAAGTCAAGGGGTCTGAATACTTTCCGGACTCTGACATTGCTCGTCCTAGTATTTCTATATTTCTTAATTCCATTCTTTTACTTTTTTTGGATTTGTTTGTATTGTTGTCTGTTCTTAGATATTACTGCACTGTAGGAGCTAGGAACACAAACATTTCGCTACACCCGCAATAACATCTGCTAAATATGTGTAGGCAGCCTTCCTCAAGTGCCAGACTAACTGCCTGATAATAACACCAAAGTGTCTGGTGCAAATCCTTCAGTGAGGAAGAGAGGAGGACAGCATGGAAGGGTAGAGGAGAGGAGAGGAGAGGAGAGGAGAGGAGAGGAGAGGAGAGGGAGACTTCATGCCCTTATGTTCCTTTTTTTATGGCCCATTTTACTAGGACTCTTTAAATATGCCCTTTAACCTCCAGCCTCTTTGTATTGCAGTGTGTTATGGAGTTCTATACTGTAATAAGCCATTCTTCTTCTGAAAACGTTCAATATCGCCTTCCCAGCCATTTTTATCTTTACAAAGGCTCAGATAAATTCTGACCGGTAAATGTGTGACTAATATAATAATGTCACGATAAGAAAACAAAGCAAGAATACAAATGAACATTCAGTAGCCATAGAAACAAACAGGCAAACACAGTCTGTAGACTGACTGGTGACAGATTTGTTTTGTGGAGTCAGTGTGCCACAACATTTAGTTTTGGAAACAAACAGCATGGGCATCTGAGATTTCTGGCCCAACAGATAGTTTTTATGGCCATGTTGTGCTGTTCGTGTGGGTGGGCTTATCCCATTGATTACCTGGCTGGGAGAGAGATGGGTGGAAAGTGGAGGAAGAGGTAGATAGATGAGAGAAAGGGGGTGGGGTGAGAGCTGAGTGTGGTTTGTTCTGGGATGACTGGCTGTCAGAAGATGGATAGCGGGGGAGAGAGAAGGATGAAACACAGAGGGAGACAGGGACGAGAGCCGTGTGTGGTGGGTGAGAGCTGTTATAGCTCAGGGATGACTGGCGGGTCTAGCTTCCCCTCCCAGAGAGCCTGAAATTTCAGCGCCTGAAAATCGAGGCTAATAAACTATTTGGCTCTCAAAACAACCCCTCTGTGTGGTTTTCCCGCCCTGGTTTTTCTCCCCATTCCTCCATTGGTTACTTTAATAGAAATCCATAACGCTGCAGCTTTTGGCTAAACTGGTGCTGCTCATGTTATTGTAGAGAGGAAATGTGATTACGTAAAAAATATTTATCTACAAACTCATTTCTAATGGTTAGAAAATGAAATTCACTCCGTCCACAAGGTTGATATTATGTATGAATTTCCCTCCACGGGGCTGGTATATTATGTTGAATCAGCAGTATGGTAACACAGCTGTTCTTAGTGCTGTGTGTCGCTCACGTGGCTGGTGTTATTTTCTGACTGCAGCCTTATTTAATCTGATCCGGGATCAGTCATGGAGCCGTGTTTTTGCAGGAAAGTGAGAGGTGCTGACGGGACAGTAGTTAAGCCGAACCCCCTGGCTGACTGGCTGGCTGGCTGGCTGGCTGCTATCTGACTGAAGAGCAACAGGATGGAGAGAGCAAGAGAGGGAGAGAGAGACAGAGACAGAGATAGAGAGGGTTCGGTCCGTGTGGCCATTAGTAACTGGGGAGGTGTGGAGATGAGAGTTGCTTATGTGAGTGACAGACCCGGGTCTCCTGAGCTGTGTAAGTCCGCTCGTGGAGTAAATGCAAGTCTTAGACAAGATTACTCATCACACAAGCATGGTTTCAAAACACTAGTGAAATAAAAGTCTGAATCATGATTGGAAACGACAAGGTTGTAATGTCACTCCTTGGTCACCAGTATGGGCAGGTTTGGTCATTTGGGAGTTCCAGCCAGTCAGATGGTGTCCAACCCATGGCAGTAAAGTGTCAATGCACACTATGAATCAGACATGAGCAGACATACAGTATGAGTCAGACAGTAGTTGGCAGAGCCCTCAATCTACCAGATAGATAGATAGATAGATAGATAGATAGATAGATAGATAGATAGTCCATCTATTCTTCTAGTTGAATATGTCTTCTCAGTCAGCATTCAGGGGAAAATAATATGGGGGAAAACACTGCACTGTCGTTGTTTGGTTACCCCAACTCTTTCTCTCTCTATCCCACCCTCTCTTCTGTGATGAATGGAAGGTATACATTTTCTGTGGCCTCCCTGGGTCTCTCTCAGAGCTCCTCAGCAGCTGAACAAACAGCTCAGCCTTCCCTCCCCCCAGCCCCACTACCCAGACTCAGCCTGAGCCTGTCTTCCCCAGCCCTATACCTCAGTTCCCAGTCCCAGCTCCAGTCTCCCATCCCCAGCTCCAGTCTCCCAGCCCCAGCTCCAGTCTCCCAGCCCCAGCTCCAGTCTCCCAGCCCCAGCTCCAGTCTCCCAGCCCCAGCTCCAGTCTCCCAGCCCCAGCTCCAGTCTCCCAGCCCCAGCACCAGCCACCCAAACATATCCCATCCCCAGCCCCAGCAACAGCCACCCAAACATATCCCATCCCCAGCCCCAGCCTGAGCTCTCTAGCACTGAAATCTGGCAGCAAATACCAGTAGGCCAATGCTCTCAAGACAAATGGCTTTGAGAACACGGGAGGGCTAGTAGTAGTTGTGGTGGTGAGTTGGACATGGAGGCTGGGCAGTATGGTACAGGCTGGTGGGGTATATATGGTTGGGTATTAGGGGAGTGTGGTGAGGGCTGGTGGGGTGGATATGATTGGCTATTAGGGCAGTATGGTGAGAGCTGGTGGGGTATATATGGTTGGGTATTAGGGGAGTATGGTGAGGGCTGGTGGGGTGGATATGATTGGGTATTAGGGGAGTATGGTGAGGGCTGGTAGGGTGGATATGATTGGGTATTAGGGGAGTATGGTGAGAGCTGGTGGGGTGGATATGATTTGGTATTAGGGGAGTATGGTGAGGGCTGGAGGGGTGGATATGATTGGGTATTAGGGGAGAATTGTGAGGGCTGGTGGGGTGGATATGATTGGGTATTAGGGGAGTATGGTGAGGGCTGGTGGGGTGGATATGATTGGGTATTAGGGGAGTATGGTTGAGAGCTGGTGGGGTGGATATAATTGGGTATTAGGGGAGTATGGTGAGGGCTGGAGGGGTGGATATGATTGGGTATTAGGGGAGAATTGTGAGGGCTGGTGGGGTGGATATGATTGGGTATTAGGGGAGTATGGTGAGGGCTGGTGGGGTGGATATGATTGGGTATTAGGGGAGAATGGTGAGGGCTGGTGGGGTGGGTATGATTGGGTATTAGGGAAGTATGGTTAGGGCTGGTGGGGTGGATATGATTGGGTATTAGGGGAGTATGCTGAGGGCTGGTGGGGTGGATATTATTGGGTAGCTGGGAGATATGGTGAGGGCTGGTGGGGTGGATATGATTGGGTATTAGGGGAGTATGCTGAGGGCTGGTGGGGTGGATATGATTGGGTAGCTGGGAGGTATGGTGAGGGCTGGTGGGGTGGATATGATTGGGTATTAGGGGAGTATGGTGAAGGCTGGTGGGGTGGATATGATTGGGTATTAGGGGAGTATGGTGAAGGCTGGTGGGGTGGATATGATAGGGTATTAGGGGAGTATGGTGAAGGCTGAGGGGGTGGATATACTCTCAATGATCGGTTATGAAAAGCCAACTGACATTTACTCCTGAGGTACTGACATGTTGAACACTCGACAGCTACTGTGATTATTATTATTTGACCATGCTGGTCATTTATGAACATTTGAACATCTCAGCCATATTCTGTTATAATCTCCACCAGGCACAACCAGAAGAGGACTGGCCACCCTCATAGCCTGGATACTCTCTAGGTTTATATAAATACATTTGATTTGATATGATTGGGGATTAGGGGAGTATGGTGAGGGCTGGTGGAGTGGATATGATTGGGTAGCTGGGGAGTATGGTGGGGGCTGGTGGGGTGGATATGATTGGGTATTAGAGGAGTATGGTGAGAGATGGTGGGGTGGATATTATAGGTAATTAAATGAGTATGGTGAGAGCTGGTGGGGTGGATATGATTGGGTATTAGAGGAGTATGGTGAGAGATGGTGGGGTGGATATTATTGGGTATTAGAGGAGTATGGTGAGAGATGGTGGGGTGGATATTATAGGTAATTAAATGAGTATGGTGAGAGCTGGTGGGGTGGATATGATTGGGTATTAGAGGAGTATGGTGAGAGATGGTGGGGTGGATATTATAGGTAATTAAATGAGTATGGTGAGAGCTGGTGGGGTGGATATGATTGGGTAGCTGGGGAGTATGGTGAGAGCTGATGGGGTGGATATGATTGGGTAGCTGGGGAGTATGGTGAGGGCTGGTGGGGTGGATATGATAGGTAATTAAAGGAGTATGGTGAGGGCTGGTGGGGTGGATATGATTGAGTAGCTGGGGAGTATGGTGAGAGCTGGTGCGGTGGATATGATTGGGTATTAGGGGAGTATGGTGAAGGCTGGTGGGGTGGATATGATTGGGTATTAAGGGAGTATGGTGAGAGCTGGTGGGGTGGATATGATTGGGTATTAAGGGAGTATGGTGAGGGCTGGTGGGGTGGATATGATAGTGTATGATAGTGTATCAGGGGAGTGTGGTGAGAGCTGGTGGGTTTGGATATGATAGGTAATTAAATTAGTATGGTGAGAGCAGGTGGGGTGGATATGATAGGGTATTAGGGGTGTATGGTGAGAGCTGGTGGGGTGGATATGATAGGGTATTAGGGGTGTATGGTGAGAGCTGGTGGGGTGGATATGATTGGGTATCAGGGGAGTATGGTGAGAGCTGGTGGGGTGGATATGACTGGGTAGCTGGGGAGTATGGTGAGAGCTGATGGGGTGGATATGATAGGGTATTAGGGGTGTATGGTGAGGGCTGGTGGGGTGGATATGATTGGGTATCAGGGGAGTATGGTGAGGGCTGGTGGGGTGGATATGATAGGGTAGGAGGGGTGGCAGGGTAGCCTAGTGGTTGCAAGTTGAGCTGACAAGGTACAAATCTGTCGTTCTCCCCCTGAACAGGCAGTTAACCCACTGTTCCTAGGCCGTCATTGAAAATAAGATGGCTGGAGGGGTAGTCTGGAGGGGATATGAACGGCTGGAGGGGTGGTCTGGTGGTCTAGTGGTCAGGTCAGGAAATGTAGAGTAAGTGACAGCTGTGGAGTCCTTTATATACATGCCATGGTCTCAGTTGGTCTCTGGGTTTTGTGGTAGGATGCAGTAAGCAGTGTAGATCTACTTCGAAGGCATTGCTCAAGAAGAGTGGAGAGGGAAAGGGAGAATTGGCAGGATGGATATGTGAAGGAAAATAGATTGAGAAGGAGAGATAGAAAGGGAGAAAAGGAGAGACAGAGAGGGCAGGATTTATGGATCCAGGGAGCCGAGAGGGAGAGGGGGAGGACATGGATGGATGACAAGAAGTAGATGGAGGGTGCGGTTTAAAAGAACCTCAGTCTGTGACGCAGGCTCTGCTCTCCAGGTGCTATATGGGTCTGGTCTGTCTGTGAGGATGTTCCCAGAATGCTGTGGTGCTGTGGTGAGGCGATTGTGTGGTTTAGAGGGTCTCAGTCCTCAGTCATGTGACGAGGAGTACAGGAGCATGTGTGTGTGTGTGTGTGTGTGTGTGTGTGTGTGTGTGTGTGTGTGTGTGTGTGTGTGTGTGTGTGTGTGTGTGTGTGTGTGTGTGTGTGTGTGTGTGTGTGTGTGTGTGTGTGTGTGTGTGTGTGTGTGTGTGTGTGTGTGTGTGTGTGTGTGTGTGTGTGTGTGTGTGTGTATGTGTGTGTGTGTGTGTGTGTGTGTGTGTGTGGTGTGTGTGTGTTTTATTAGTGTGTGTGTGTGTGTGTGTGTGTGTGTGTGTGTGTGTGTGTGTGTGTGTGTGTGTGTGTTATTAGTGTGTGTGTGTGTGTGTGTGTGTGTTATTAGTGTGTGTGTTATTAGTGTGTGTGTGTGTGTGTGTGTGGGGGAAATGATGTTAAAGGAACACACAGTAGAGCACTGGAGGCTTGACAGCTCCTTAACAATCTGCAGGCGGTGGTGTACACACACACACACACACACACACACACACACACACACACACACACACACACACACACACACACACACACACACACACACACAGCAGCCAGAACATTCCTCACACATCTGGCCCTGCCCGAGTCTGTCTGTCTGTCTGTCTGTCTGTCTGTCTGTCTGTCTGTCTGTCTCTCTCTCTCTCTCTCTCTCTCTCTCTCTCTCTCTCTCTCTCTCTCTCTCTCTCTCTCTCTCTTTCTATCTCTCTCGTTTTCTCTCTCTCCCTCTCCCACTACCAACCATAATTACCAACAACCCCTCTGTTCTCCATTTCTCTATTTGATGATCCTCATATCCCCCCCTCCACTAGAATCATAAAAGTGTGCAGTGCTGAAATCGTCTTCTGGGGTCCTGATTTAGGAGGAAACATATTGTGTCCATAAGAAAGTGCCATCCAGAAACGTGCCATTTAGTTAACACCATGTCAGGACATGACTCAGGACATGAAATACAAGGCCAACACAGGGATTGTGTTTGAGATACCCAGTGTGAGATGCAACAGATATAACATCTGAAAGCAAAATTCCAGAGAGAGGTTCATTCTCTGTTCAACATTGAATGTACACTGAGTGTCCAAAACATTAAGAACCCCTGCTCTTTCCATCACACAGACTTACCAGGTGAATCCATGTGAAGGCTATGATCCCCTATTGATGTCACTTATTAAATCCACCTCAATCAGTGTAGATGAAGGGGAGGAGACAGGTTAAAGAGTGATTTTTAAGCCTCGAGACAGTTGAGATATGGATGGTGTATGTGTGCCATTCAGAGGGTGAATAGGCATGGCAAAATATTTAAGTGTCTTTGAACAGGGTATAGCAGTAGGTGACATGCGCACCGGTTTGAGTGTGTCAAGAATTGCAACGCTGCTGGGTTTCTCACCCTCAACCTTTTCCTGCTTGTATCAAGAACGATCCACCACCCAAAGAACATCCAGCCAACTGGACACAACTGTGGGAATGCTTTCGACACCTTGTAGTGTCCACATTTTTTGTGCACTCAGTGTATAGTACGTTCTATGTGTCATTCAGTGTTTTATTGTCTCATGACTCACATGGGAACTCAAGTGGAACCAGAACGGAGGAACATAGGGAAGCGTGGGAGTCTGATTATAGTTTTGGGTGAAGTAAAGGTCTTCGTGTGTCTGTGTGTATGTGTGTGTGTGTGTTTGTTTGTTTGTGTGTGTGTGTGTGTGTGTGTGTGTGTGTGTGTGTGTGTGTTTGTTTGTTTGTGTGTCTGTTTGTGTGTGTGTGTGTGTGTGGGGGGGGGGTCAGAGAACGATGGCTGGTTAGGAGATGGAGGGGTGACCGCGACTGTGTCAGGCACATGTTGGATTGCCGGCCCTGGCCCCAAACAGGAAATGAGGGCACATGAGCAGGAAGTGAGCGGCCTGACGCTTCATTCAGGAAGTAACGGCGCATGCATGGAGGAAGTGTGAGGCTGTTTTTTCTTGAAGGAGTGTTTACTCCTGCTTTATCTGTAATCTTATGGCACCCCTCCCTCCCTCCCTCCCTCCCACTCGCCCTCCCCCCCACTCTCCCTCCCTCCCACTCTCCCTCCCTCCCTCCCACTCTCCCTCACTCCCTCCCTCCCACCCTCCCTCCCTCCCTCCCACTCTCCCTCTCTCTCTCTCTCTCTCTCTCTCTCTCTCTCTCTCTCTCTCTCACTCTCTCTCTCTCTCTCTCTCTCACTCTCTCTCTCTCTCTCTCTCTCTCTCTCACTCTCTCTCTCTCTCTCTCTCTCTCTCTCTCTCTCTCTCACTCTCTCTCTCTCTCTCTCTCTCTCTCTCTCTCTCTCCGCTCCATCTGTATTCAATAGAAATGGAAATCTGCCCCCCACTTTCCTCTTCCCAGGTTCCACTCTGCTCCCCCTCCCTCCGCTGTTGTCCCCCATCTCCCTGCCCCACTCCCCCCAGGAGGAGTCAGGATGTTTTGAGAAGAGGGATATTGCTCTTAATGGATTCCAAACACCACAAAAGTTTATTAGGAAGCTGGGCATTGTAAAAATGGGAGGAAGGGGGGGGGGGGTGGAGGAGGAGAGAGGGAAGAATAGAAGGAGAATGGTGGAGAGTGGAGGAGGAGGCGAAATGTGGAGGAGAAGGAGGGGGGTAGTCGGGACGCGGGGGAAGGGGGAGGGCTTAGTTTTTGTTTTGCTTGGTTTTACAGAATATTTACATTAACCACCCTTGGGAAATCAGCTTCAAATAACTTACTTGGTGGGGTTGGGTTTCATTTCTAGTCCCTTCAGCGGTGGTTTTTCGTTGTTTCTAATCTAATGAAATAGTGTATTTCTTCCCAATCTCTATTTGGGTCTGTTTTTGGGACAGTGGTACTGTTGATCCGGGTGGTTCTACCCTCCGGTTCATAGCCTACAGATATGTAGCAGGCCTAATGCAATGTATTTTAATAGAATGTAATGTTCAAATTAGATCAAAGTGGGAATGTACCGTAATAAAACAGGGAACTATGTATGACTTGATTTGAGTGTGTATGCGAATGCAGCTGTTGCTACTTCCATGCATTAATCTACATAATGACATTAGCAGTGGTTCTAGGAATTGTTTGTGAGCCTTCAGTGTGAATCAATGTGGATATCCATCAGACATTGAGACAGTCGTTCATCATATACGACAGTAAGACAGTGAGACAGTCATTCATTATGTACGACAGTACGACAGTGAGACAGTTGTTCATCATATTAGACTGTAAGACAGTGAGACAGTCATTCGTCATATTAGACAGTAAGACAGTGAGACAGTTATTCATCATATTAGACAGTAAGACAGTGAGACAGTCATTCATCATATACGACAGTAAGACAGTGAGACAGTCATTCATCATATTAGACTGTAAGACAGTGAGACAGTCAATCGTCATATTAGACAGTAAGACAGTGAGACAGTTAATTCATCATATTAGACAGTAAGACAGTGAGACAGTGAGACAGTCATTCATCACATTAGACTGTAATGAAAATATTGAATGCAAGTGCAGTGGAGCCATGCCTTGAACCATGCAGTTGTCCTGGGTGATGTGATCTGAGCGTGTCAGTATTCATGGCCCTCCAGCCCTCCCTTGCCACTCATACCTCCCGTCCCATCGCTGTGTGGGGGTGTCCTATACCTGCGTCAGAGCATCTAATCGGGACTTCTCCTCACAAAGAGTCTCTTTGATGTGCAGGAGCTTCCTGCCTTGCTCCAAAAGGCTTGACTATGTACTAACCGCCCCCACTGAATGCATTAGGCTTTAATAGTGTTAATGATCGGAGCAGTAATGCTACGTCCTAAGTCCCTTGCTCTGTTCTAGTTCTGGAGGTAACTATTGGGTTAGAGAGGAGATATGGAGTATAGGCTACCAGGAACAAATGCCTTGAAATGCAATCCACTATATATATATTAACCGTTGGGTCATGATTCACTGTTTGTAGACAAACTGTGTGTGTGTATATGTATGTGGTATGTGTGTTGGTAGCCCCCCCCCCCCCCCCCCCCCCCCCCCCAACTCCCTTCCCTCCGCCAGGACCAGACTAGCCATTAAATCTCCTTTTCTTAAAGCTGATGACCCGTAAGTGATGTGGGTGTGATGGGGGGTGGGGTCAGGGGGTCACTGTAGAGTGCTGGGGTTGAGGAGGGAGGAAGAAGGATGAGGAGGAGGGGGTAGGAAAAGGGAAAGAGATGAGATGGAAGGAGAGGAAGAGAGAGATGGGAGAGAAGGGGAGAAATAGGTAAGGAGAGAGGGATGAGAGCTGTGAGGGGAGGAAAATGAAGGAGAACGGGGAGGAAAGGTGAAACCAAGAGGAGAGTCGAGAGGAGGCGAGGAGCACTTGTCTTTCCACTAGTGTAATCCCTCTAATTTGGGATATTAAACTCCAATCCCCTGTTCCGGGGTCATCATCATCAGAGCCAACATTTCATTGGTCCCAAATTGCTCCCAGGTGTCCTACTTCTGAACACACAGGCATGCATACATGGAAAAGAAGATTATTCAACACACACACACACACAAACACACACACACAAATGAACACACAGACACACACATATCCACGCACATACACACACACACACACACACACACACACACACACACACACACACACACACACACACACACACACACACACACACACACACACACACACAAACACACACACACACACACACACACACACACACACACACACACACACACACACACACACACATCAAACACTCTCTCTCTCTCTCTCTCTCTCTCTCTCTCTCTGCTTAATATAGGAACACAGTTACACATTGTTTTACAGGCAAAAAGATGAAGGCCTGGACACAATATCATGGTAATCTCTAATAGGAACAGTAGATGTGTTATTTAACAGCAGTTTACCCGTGGTCTCTGGTCTGTGTTATTCTGACCCAGTTTGTTCTGAATGTTGTCGATCGTCTTTCCCCAACTGACAGACAGCAAGCCAAGGTCATATGTATATTGTGTATGTTAAATGTGTGTTACAGATACGTTACAGGTGTGTGGATTGGAATAGAGGGACACATAGCTTGGAGCATTTTTGACACGCAATACCTAAATGCCAACAAGCCAAAAAAAGGCATTCCTTAGTGTCAGGAGTGTCAGGAGTCTCAGGAGTCACAGGAGTCTCAGGAGTGTCAGGAGTCTCAGGAGTGTCAGGAGTCTCACGAGTCTCGGGAGTGTCAGGAGTGTCAGGAGTATCAGGAGTGTCAGGAGTGTCAGGAGTCTCAGGAGTGTCAGGAGTCTCAGGAGTGTCAGGAGTCTCATGAGTCTCGGGAGTGTCAGGAGTCTCAGGAGTGTCCGGAGTGTCAGGAGTCTCAGGAGTATCAGGAGTCTCAGGAGTGTCAGGAGTGTCAGGAGTGTCAGGAGTCTCAGGAGTCTCAGGAGTGTCAGGAGTCACAGGAGTCTCAGAAGTGTCCGGAGTGTCCGGATTGTCAGGAGTCTCAGGAGTATCAGGAGTCTCAGGAGTGTCAGGAGTGTCAGGAGTCTCAGGAGTCAGGAGTGTCAGGAGTCACAGGAGTCTCAGGAGTGTCAGGAGTCTCAGGAGTGTCAGGAGTCTCAGGAGTGTCAGGAGTCTCACGAGTCTCGGGAGTGTCAGGAGTCTCAGGAGTGTCAGGAGTGTCAGGAGTGTCAGGAGTCTCAGGAGTGTCCGGAGTCTCAGGAGTGTCAGGAGTCTCAGGAGTGTCAGGAGTGTCAGGAGTCTCAGGAGTCTCAGGAGTGTCAGGAGTCTTTGCAGTGTCAGGAGTGTCAGGAGTGTCAGGAGTGTCAGGAGTCTCAGGAGTGTCAGGAGTCTCAGGAGTGTCCGGAGTGTCAGGAGTCTCAGGAGTCTCACGAGTCTCGGGAGTGTCAGGAGTGTCAGGAGTGTCAGGAGTCTCAGGAGTGTCAAGAGTCTCAGGAGTCTCAGGAGTCTCAGAAGTGTCCGGAGTGTCCGGATTGTCAGGAGTCTCAGGAGTATCAGGAGTCTCAGGAGTGTCAGGAGTGTCAGGAGTCTCAGGAGTCAGGAGTGTCAGGAGTCACAGGAGTCTCAGGAGTGTCAGGAGTCTCAGGAGTGTCAGGAGTCTCAGGAGTGTCAGGAGTCTCACGAGTCTCGGGAGTGTCAGGAGTCTCAGGAGTGTCAGGAGTGTCAGGAGTGTCAGGAGTCTCAGGAGTGTCCGGAGTCTCAGGAGTGTCAGGAGTCTCAGGAGTGTCAGGAGTGTCAGGAGTCTCAGGAGTCTCAGGAGTGTCAGGAGTCTTTGCAGTGTCAGGAGTGTCAGGAGTGTCAGGAGTGTCAGGAGTCTCAGGAGTGTCAGGAGTCTCAGGAGTGTCCGGAGTGTCAGGAGTGTCCGGAGTCTCACGAGTCTCGGGAGTGTCCGGAGTGTCAGGAGTATCAGGAGTGTCAGGAGTGTCAAGAGTCTCAGGAGTCTCAGGAGTGTCAGGAGTCTCAGGAGTCTCAGGAGTCTCAGGAGTGGTAGGAGTCTCAGGAGTGTCAGGAGTGTGATCTAGAGTGGAAATGTACAGTATATTGGTAACTTCTAGAATGGACAACACCATTAAACAAAGTACAGTGTTGACTCCAGGACACAGACCAATCAAAATGTCAAAGTTGACATTCTAACATGACATTCCAAAGTGGTTTCCAACTGAACCCATGGTGAACAGAGGGGTGGAGGGAGCACTATTAAACCAAGGTGTAATGAAACTAAGTCACTTTATCGTACGCAAGGGCGTGCACAGAAACTCATTCACACACACAGTTGCTCTCTGTGTGTTTGTTTTGACAATAGAATGATTTTTTTTTGGGGGGGGGCTGGGGGATCAGGGTCCCCACTCATCTGGATTGCATGCCTTTCTGGTCACACAGGAGGTGAGTTTGGTGACTCCAGCAGCATCCCACACCCCTAAACCCACATCTCCCTTTCTACTTGTATTCTCTCTCTCCTTGTCCATCTCCTGCCCCTGTCACAGGTGGGATCTGAACCCCAGTCTCTCGCGCGAGGAACTAAAGTATTTACCACGAGGAAATTCCCCATTGGACTGAGGTTGACACAGATTTTGAAATTGCAGTCGGGGCTACATCACCATGGCAGTGTGATGCCAGGACAACAACCTCTCCCTAGACGTCAGCAAGATAAAGGAGCTGATCGACAGGAAACAGAGGGCTGAGCACGCCACCATCCACATCGATGGGGCTGTAGTGGAGCAGGTCGAGAGCTTCAAGTTCCTCGGTGTCCACATCACTGAGGAATTAACGTGGCCCACACACACCTACACAGTTGCGAAGAGGGCACGACAACACCTCTTCTACCTCAGTTGGCTGAAAAGATCTGGCATGGGCCCATCAGATCCTCAAGAAGTTCTACAGCTGCACCATTGAGAGCATCTTGACTGTCTGCGTCACCGCTTGGTACGATAACTGCAAGGCACGTACCCGAAAGGCGCATCAGAGGGTGATGAGTACGGCCCAATACATCACTGGTGCCGAGCTCCCTGCCATCCAGGACCTCTATACCAGGCGGTGTCCCAGGAAGATCCCAAAAAAATTCTAACACTCCAATCACCCAAGCCATTGGCTGTTGTCTCTGCAACCACGCCAAGTCTGGAACCAGCAGGACCCTGAACAGTTTCTAACCCCAAGCCAATAGATTGCTAAACGAGACTGCTAAATAGCTAATCAACTGGTTACCCGGACTGACTCTATACGCTGGACTCTACCCACACGCTCACACATACTGGGCTTACAATGACACCCCAACACACACACACACACAGACACACACAGACACACACACACACACACACACACACACACACACACACACACACACACACACACACACACACACACACACACATGGCAACATAACATTCGCACACAAGCATACTGACGCCACACATTTTCACACACACTTTCACACTCACCACATACTCTGCTGCTACAACTCAGTCTGTAAATACACATGTTTGTTTAGTAGTTATTGTTGTTCTTTATCCACTGTGTATTTATTCCCCGTGTCACTATTTCTATTTCTTTGTTTTAGCTTTGTTATCTTTGTATTTAACTCTGCATTGATGGAAAAGGACACTTGGCCCTGTTCCCTCTACTCCGGCCCCTCCAGAGGAAACCCTTTGAAGGACCGTGTCAGGGATGGGTCAGGAAATATTATTTTTGGCCATGGCCATCAGCCTCTGTCTGAGAGATGCAGTTGAGAAGATATGTGGTTTGACCTTCTTAAACATACAGACACCTACACACACACGCACATGCACACACATACACACACATACACTCTCTCTTCACACTTTGAATGAATGATGCTTGCAGAGGAAGAGCCTCACCACAGAAGACAGGCAAACAGACATCACACACTGTCCCCTATGTTTCCCCTTTGATCAAGATGGCCCCATACTGTACGGCTGCTGCCTTGCGTGCTCTGGCCCAACGTTGCTATTTTGTGATTCTTTTGGCATTTATCTTGTAAATAAATGTATCCTCTATAATTTCCTATGATAGACAAAAACAAACGTTTACCGGCACTGACCCTGTACATAGCTTCCTCGCTTATTTCTTATTTCTCGTGTTTAAAAAGTACGAGTTACACTTGTTTGACATTGAATTACTGCACTGTTGGGTTGAGCTCGCAAGTTAAGCTCTTCACTCTACTTGTGCTACGTGACAAATACAAGGTGAACTTGAATTGTAGAGGAGGTTTCTGGACGCTGGAACGTGGCGTGGGGAAGGTGTGTAAGACTTGGTGACAGGGAGAGAGAGGGGACAATGGTCCTGCTGTGTAAGAATTGGAAGCATGGTTGGGGACTCAAGGGTGGTAAAAGAGGATTTGGATGGCTTGGGGAGGCGTGGGGCGATGGGGGAGGGGGGGGGGGGGGGAGGAGCCTATGGAAATGCAGATCGCCTCTTCGAATTCTATTGCCAGTCCCAGCTTTGATGTCAGCAAAGGGAGTTTTTTTTTTCATACAGACCAAACTTTCACCGCTTTTCTCTCTCTCTCCCTCCTCCCTCCCCTCCTTTCCTCTGTCTTTAGTCCCCCACTGCTCCTCTCACTCTTCTTCAACGGACCAAACAGACCCCCTACCCGTCTCCTTTCCTAACCACTCACTCTCTCCATTCATTATTCCCTCCATCCCGCCATCCTTTTCTCCTCATTGCAGTTTGATGTGGTCCAGATGAATTGAACTGGATTAGACTGGACTGCACTGGTCACCAATGTATGCACTAGTAGAGACTCACATGACCTTAATACAGTGGTATTCAAACCAGTGGGGACCCCATTTTTTCAAACAGAATTTCTGGGGACACAATTTTTTTCAAAGTGATTTATTGTGACCCCACCCCACCCCAGGTGCACCCGGTTCAGCTGCCTGTTGAACTGTTTCATGTGTCTGAAGGTACAAACTCTGCCTTCCCGGCGGACCTGAAGAGGAAATCAAGTGCACTATAGGCCTACCGCTGACCAATCGGATGGCTCAGATGAACGTGACTGCAGTAACGTTCCAGGCTTAAGAAATCTACAGCAAATACTGTGAGATTTCAAAACGTTTCAAACCCATGACTAGAGAGACTGTCAACGAACACAGCAAAGAGCTGCGGTTTTTATGACTGAGTTCACGTCTAAATTCCTACTCAACACTGTCAACACTTTGTATTCAACACTTTTATAAGCCATAAAATGTGCGTTCTTCCTCTTTCCACGTTGAGAGGCGGACCCTCAGTCTGCTGCTCTCTCCCTTGTCTGAAGGACAAGTGGATAAACAGGTTAATGTCAAGCCCTGCATGTTTTTTCTTCCAAATGTCTCAGGGAATGTAGTTCTGCATTGAACACCACACATTGGCTGCTACTGTCGGCTGAATGACAGAACAGCTATTTCCATGTAAAAACGTTATGGGATCCATCGCTTTTATGGAAGGCCTCTCTGGTAAGCCTACATTATGTTCAAATAGCCACAGTAGCCCACATGGTCACTGTTAAATCTTAAAGTGGGTACAGCCTCAGTGTTCACAGTAAACGCTGGAAG